>NC_136487.1:11346784-11781784 GCF_053919585.1 Euprymna scolopes | reverse complement strand
ATTAAAAAAGTGCTCAGCCGAAGTAGCTCCAGTTCTCTCCAAACTCTACAACAAATGCCTTAATGAATCTTGCTTTCCGAGCTGTTGGAAAACTGCTTCTGTAGTACCAGTATTCAAGAATTCTGGCGAAAGAACTGACCCATTAAATTATCGCCCTATTAGCCTCCTCCCACTTTTTGCCAAAATATTTGAGACCTTAATTAACCATGCTCTAGTCCAGCACCTTACAGATGCTAAACTTCTGACCGACCGTCAATATGGATTTAGACAAGCCCGTTCCACGGCAGACATCCTCACTGTAATCTCTGAACGCATATACCATTCACTGGATAAAGCGGGAGAGGGAAGAGCGGTAGCTCTAGATATATCTAAGGCTTTTGACAGGGTATGGCATGAGGGTCTCCTCAGGAAGATTAGATCTTACGGTATCACTGGTAGAATACTTAACGTAATTAAATCCTTCTTAGATAAGAGAAAAATCCAGGTTGTCGTCGACGGTCGTACATCTAAACAATATGATATAAATGCGGGAGTGCCCCAAGGATCTATCCTGGGACCTCTGCTGTTCCTGTTATTCATAAATGACCTCCCCGACAAGATTGCCTCTGAGATGGGTATATATGCTGATGACACCACACTCTATAGCAGGCACGACAGGAAAACAAACGAACATATATCTAAAGTAATGGCAGAAACACTAGAGGATGACCTCCAATCAGTAGTGGAATGGGGACAAAAATGGATGGTCACGTTCAATGCCACCAAGACAAAACTGGTTTCATTCAATAATTACAAGAAACCTTCTCTACCACCTATAGCAATGGCCAACGACTCTTTATCTGAGAGTACGTCTCTCAAGCTCCTTGGCCTAACGTTCACTGGAAACATGAGTTGGAACAGTTACATCGAGGGTATTGCCAGGGCCGCTGCAAGGAAGGTGGGCTCTCTCTACCGTGCTAGAAAACTTTTAACACCCGAAAGTATCCTGTACCTCTATAAGGCCACTATTCGCCCATGTATGGAGTATTGCTGTCATATTTGGGCCGGTGCATCGGCTACTAGTCTCTCGCTCCTTGACAGGGTTCAAAAGAGAGTCGCAAATCTGATAGGCCCTAAACTGGCATCAAAACTTCAGCCTCTGTCCCATCGTCGAAACGTTGCATCCCTCTGCCTGTTCTACAAGTATTATAATGGTGAATGCTCTGAAGAACTGCAAGCACTTGTGCCCCCACGACGTGAACACCCTCGACAGACCCGACAAGCTGCAAAATCCCACCCCCACACTGTAGAGATCCCTAGATGTAAAAGATCCTTCTACTCCAGTAGTTTCTTCCCCAGAACTGCTAGACTTTGGAATTCCATTCCGGGTCACTGCTTCCCCAATTGTACTGACATGCATAAGTTCAAGTGCAACGTGAACCAACATCTCGCTGCCCTAATCCCTACATAGTACCCCAGTAGATGTTTCCCCTGATAGTAGCCCCCTACACCAAAGTGGCAATGTGCCTTGTTTGGGGTGAAAATGTAATAAAAAAAAAAAAAATAAAAAAAAAAAATTAGTAATGAAAATTTGTTAAATTTGATAACTTATATGGAACGGCTCATCAAGAACTTATTTACGTTAGACTTGAAGACAACCATATTGTAGTCAGCCGGAAAGCAGGAAAACGGAAGACAATTCCACAGGCGTGCAGTTCTAATAAAAAAGCTTTGTTCATGGAATCTATGTTTAGGTTTAGGCACAGATAAAGAGTGGGGGGAATTATTGATAGTGTTTACAGCTAGACGAGTGTTTCTTGTGAAAGTTTTGCGAGGTGGGGTGAAAATGTAATAAAAAAAATTTTTTTAAAGATCAAAGCTTGTTTTATTCTTGTATCATTCATTGTTTTATTCTTGTATCATTCATTGTTTTATTCTTGTATCATTCATTGTTTTATTCTTGTATCATTCATTGTTTTATTCTTGTATCATAATCTGATGATGCAAATGAGAAGACATTGTGGACGAGAAAATTTCTTTTTTATCTTCAAAATGTCTACATGTTTGTTTGCTTGACTTTGATTTTTTATCTTTATTTATTTATTTTTTATTTTTGCATTACTCTTGTTGTATAGAAAACCATAAATGATTTTGCATTATTGCAACAGCCGCTTGCCATTGACTCCTTGCTGACAATGACCATTGGTCTTCACTAGAATATGGGTGATAATAAGTCTCCCCAAGGTTCCCAGCCTTCTTTGCACTCATCTAGTGGAAGTCTGATTAGTGCTTTCTCTTCCTATCCATCTTGACTCTTCAAAACTATTTAGTGTGGTGTCAGTCAATGCCAACACAACATTTTTTTTTATTTTAAACATAATTAGGCACAAGGCCATGGGGAAAGTCGGGTGTGTTGGTTTTCCAATGAAATATTTTTAAAATAGACACATTTTGTGACCCATGATGACTGTCAATATCATTCAGCATGTTATATAAATGCGTATATTGTATTTTGTCGTAGTTTCCCTTTATTACAGGTGCGCCATAACATCGAGTTCATAATCATTACAGCACAAACCATATTACAAAAGTGAAAGATAAAACCAGGTTAAAGGGAGAAAACTCTTACACTTTTAATTGTGTAAATATCGTGTCAGTAATAATGGCGATATTAAAACTGTTGAAATTAAAAAATATAAAACTAAATTAAAATCAAAAATACACTATCTGTGTGTATGTATGCGTGTTGTGTGTGTACCACTTATTGTTTAGCATCTTAGGTGTGTATTTGTGTTTATGTGTATGTATAACTGTGTGTGACTGTATGTATAACTGTGTGTGACTTTGTGTATGACGGTGTGTGGTGTGACTGCGTGTATAACTCTGTGTGTGTATGTATGTGTGCGTGTGTGTATGTAGCATGTGATTCTGGCCTGAATAAGATTTTTTTTGGAAATGAATTAAAGTCGATGATTCAAGAAACGGCGAATGAGAAAGATGGATAAAAAGAAAACAATGAATGAAAGGGTCATCATTTAGCAAATGTTAAAATATTTTTTTATTTTTTCTAAAAGGGAAACACTACTCATCAAGGCTCAAAGGACACTTGAGGACAAGGATTAATGAACCAACCAACGATGGACTGTAAATAAAAGATAACGTGGTTAACAAACAAAGCATTTATACATTATTTAATTAATTAGAATTCTTATTGGAATGAGTGATTTGCATTATTTATCCATTTTATTTATTGCAAACTATTATCCTTATCTTTTAGTTGTTGTTATAATAGGATAATAGTCCGCAATAAATAAATGGATAACTAAAACATTTATATATTAACACATTTCACAGTTCAGATGTAGATAAATATATATAAATAGATGTATATAAAAGCTAAGTATGTCCAAGGATGGAGTACTGCTGCCACATCTGGACAGGAGCTGCTGAAAACAGCCTATCCTGCCTTGACAGAGTACAAAATAGACTTCGTGGCTTAGTAGGGGATGCCCTTTTCTCTTCCCTGCAACATCTCTCCCACAGAAGAGACGTTGCGAGCCTGTCTTTGTTTTATCGTTATTTCCATAGCAAGTGCTCATCTGAGCTCCAATTTCTGGTCCCCCCTCACCAATCTTTCATGAAAAACACCCGTCTAGCTGAAACTACTGTCAAAAATTTTCCACACTCTTTAACTGTGCCAAAACCAAAACGTAGATTCCATGAACAAAGCTTCTTTCTTAGAAGTGCACACCAGTGGAACTCTCTTCCGTCTGCCTGTTTCCCACCTGACTACAACTTGGAAGTTTTCAAGTCCAACATAAACAAATTCCTGATAAACCGCCCCCTTAAGTAAGACACTTTATCAAATCTCCATTACTAATGATTGCTATGATATTATCCCATTGATTACTGTACATGCAATAACCCTTATCCCCGAGTGGCTTCCGTGCCTTGATAAGTAGTGACTACCATGTAAAAAAAAAAAAAAAGAAAAGATATTTTCCGTGAATGAATAGTTTGTTAGAAAATTTGAAAATTCTTGTTTGCAGAATTGGAATGAGAAAACCTCATTCTAATATTTAAAATAATTTTATTGAGTCGTCTTCGTCATCATGTAAGTAAAATAAAATGAAATAGAAAGTAAATGAATGCGTCCATAAGTTTGGATTAGAAAATAAAGAAGAGGAAAAGTGTTCATATGGACATCGCTGGAGACAAAGCATGAAGCCACTTGATGTAAGGAGCTAATAAAAACGAAAGCTGATTATTGCAATGACAGGAGATGCCTATTGACCTTAGTCTTGAGAAAACCAGGGCTGTAGGTAGAAGGAAAACAGTGATTAGAAAGAGAGTTCCCAACCTTGTAGTCCTTGAAAAAGAAGCTATTGGAATAGAAAGTTGTATTACAATGAGGTATTAAAAGAACGAATTGATGGAGACCACTAGATCAACCAGTCAAACGAGATGGAACAAATGAAGCAAGGAATAGATCAGACAATTCTGAAGAAAACATACCATAATAGTATTTGTAGAAAAAACTGAGACTAACAACATCACGTCTGTGATGCATTGTTTCTAGTGCTGTGTTGTGAATCAGAAAAAGGAAGCAATCAGTGTGTTGTCCCTTTTATAATCTTCAGCTGTGTATTCAGCTCGCTTGAGAGATGGTCTCTGATTGGGACAGCTAGAAAGGAAGTTTAATGTTTTCACCAATGATGGATGAGCTTATAAATTAAACACAGATTCAAAATCGTAAAGGTAGTTCATTGTAGCCGTGTTGCTGCTGCTGCTGCTGCTGCTGCTGCAAATGTTCAGTAAAGAAAAAGACACAAATTTTAGAAGTGTGTATGTCTTTGTGTTTGTTTTTCTGTCAGTGTGAATATGCATGCGTGAGTAATCAAGGCATTGCATGTATATTTGTTTGCCTTTGTTTTATCAGTGTGTGAATATGTATGAACTTGTGTAGGTGAGTCAGTATTTATTTGCTTTCTATCAATGTGTGTATATACTTTCATTTGTTAGTATGTGTGAGTGTGGCAAAAATAATGCAAAATGTAACTTACATGAGTGACGACGCCTCTGTCTATCCTGTTGGGTGATGGAATCAAGAAAAGAAAGAGGAACAAAAAATTTTGTCTATAGACAGTTTATTAATATACATATGGCATTAATTAGCATATGATGACATTGATTGCTATGAAAAGGAATGAAGGGGAAAGCACAGGGCAGTCTCTTTCAATTGCGCACCTTACAGCAGGGTGTAGTGGACCGGCCAAAGAGAGTACTGCAAAAGACACGATCGCATGGGACTCCTGATATATTGGGAGGTGTGTAAGAGGGTTGGGGGTGAAGTGTGCTGGGAAATGGTTTGAGGAGGTGCCTGATGAAGTGTGAACAAGTGTGGATGGTCCCTCAATCCTTCTTGACCCTTCTCGGCTCTTTGGTATCACTTTTCTATTGGGAGGAACGGTGATGAGACAATGTGGGGGGATGCATGATGGAGGTGTAGAACTTGTAGATATGCAGCTTCGGTGTTCTTCATTCTCTGTAACGCTTCTTCGTTATATTGTCTTCTTGTATTATTCTCCGCATTCAAGGGTTTTCCTTAATATTTCAGCCGTTTTTATTATCGTTAGTCGTTGTATTTTTGCAGCTATTCCTCTGATTCCAATTTCTGACATTTTTTTCAAAGTTTTTCGGAATTGTTCCTAGTACTCCTACTATTATCGGTACTATTTTGATTTTCGTCATCATCCAAATCCCTTTTAACTCTCTGGCTAGCTCTGTGTATTTGCTTCGTTTCTCTTTTTCTTTCATACTCACCCTGTGGTCAGCTGGCACAGCAAAGTCTCTGACAGTATTTTTCTTTCTTGTTAATTATTACGACATCTGGTCTTCTTGCTTGGATGGGTTTGATTATCATTATATTATTACGCTTATCGCTCCGTCCGTTATCATGCTGTGCATTTCCTTCCTTAAAAGTGAAAGTGGAGAATAAAATATTCCAAATAAAGTCACCCGTTAAAAGCAAAAAAAAAATTGGTGTCGCTGTTGAGACAAAGCTAATAAAAATGATTTGTCTTTCTTGGCCTTTTTGGCTAAGATCAAAGTGTAGTATCTGTTCTTCAGGTGCTACATTTCAATTTCTTCTCTCTCAGCGGAAGAGAAATCATTTACGACTAAACGTTTACGTTAAAAAAACGCCCCTGGTGTCTAATTCTGTGCCGTGGGGAGGCATTGTGAATAGGTACTATGTTTAATGTAACAAAGTTTTAATATTAAAAAAGTAACCGGAAAAAGTTATTTAATTACAAAATGCCCTGGAAGTGTTACTCCTGATAAATTATAAAATGCCCTGGAAAATGTCCGTTCTGATTTTTTTTTTTTTTTTTTTACTTGCCTCCCCACAAGGGCGGAATTGGACATGAGGTCGGTTAAAAATTATGGGGGAAACCAGCTCCCCAAAAGGGTCTCTCTGGTCAATAACAAAAATAAGAATTGTATCAGTAATGAAAGATTTCTCCTCCATTAACCAAGACCAAAAAATGGGGGGATTTAAGTCACTGGAATGCTGAAACTGATAGTACACGTAAACATTCATGTTGAAGCAATGGTTACCTAATGCCTAACCGTGTTAATGTTTTTATGTATAACTTTCGAAAAGCTGCTGAAACAGTTTATGATTTAAACATTACTTTATTTCAAGTATATTTTAAGCAGTGGGTTACGGGATATGAAGTCAGTCCAAGAAATTAGTCAAACCGTTTACAATTTAAACATTACTTTATTTCATGTATATTTTTAACAGTGGGGTGGGTGGTATTAAATAAGTCCCAAAAATGAGTGAACCCGTTTACGCATTACACATTGCTTTATTTAATGTATATTTTTAACATTGGGGTGGGAAATATGAAGTCGGTTCCGGAAATGGCTGCAACCATTCACGTCTTGAACATTACTTTATTTAATGAATATTTTTAACAGAAGGATGGGAGATAAGAAGTCGGTCCCGGAAATGGCTGAAAAAGTTTACGATTTATACATTACTTTATTTCATGTATATCTTCAACAGCGGGGTGGGGATTATAAGTCAGTTCCAGAAATGGCTGAAACAGTTTACTATTTAGACATTACATTATTTCATGTATATTTTTAGCAGTGGGTTTGGGATATAAAATCGGTCCCGGAAATGGCTGAAACAGTTTATTATTTAGACATTACATTATTTCATGTATATTTTTAGCAGTGGGTTGGGGATATAAAGTCAATCTCGGAAATGGCTGAAACAGTTTACGATTTAGACATTACATTATTTCATGTATATTTTTAGCAATGGGTTTGGGATATAAAGTCGGACCCGGAAATGGCTGAAACAGTTTACTGTTTAGACATTACATTATTTCATGTATATTTTTAGCAGTGGGTTTGGGATATAAAGTCGGTCCCGGAAATGGCTGAAACAGTTTACGATTAAAACATTACTTTATTTAGTGTATATTTTCAACAGTGGGGTGGCGGACATGAAGTTAGTCCAGGTATTGAATGAGATGTACAAATATATACTATCAGAAAGCGTCGCCCAGTATTGAATGAGATAGGTGGAAAACATATAGTAGCAAAATACCCAGCGTCGCTCGGGATCGAATGAGATCGGTGAACGATATATATTAGCAGAATATGCGGCGTCACTCGGGATTGGATAAAATAGGTGAAACATATATACTATGAGAATACCCAGCATTTATTTGTTTGTAATGAAATAATCAGCCCAGGCAGTATATCAAAGTTATTATTTAAGTAAGGGGGAGCGATATAGTGGGTTAAAGTTATGAAAATTATTGTCGAAATTAGTAACATATCCAAGAATTATGAAAAATGATGAAATGTGAGTTACTTGATTTGTGTGTGTGTGTAATGACATAATAAGCCCAGACAATATATCAAATATATTATATAAGTTGGAGTGAGAGGCATATGTGGGTTTTTAATTATAAAAAATATTGTCGAAATTAGTAACATATCCAGAATTATGAACAAAGATTAAATATGAGTTAATCGCGTGTGTGTTTATAATAAAATAATCAGCCCAGGAAATATATCAAAGTAATTATGTAAGAGAGAGTGATAAGGATGGTTTAAATTATGAAAAATAATTGTCAAAATTAGTAACATATCCAAGAATTATGAAAAATGATATGTTATTTAATGCATTAGTGTGTTTGCAATGAAATAATCAGACCAGACAATATATCAAAGATATTATTTGAGTAAGTGGGGCGATGATGTGGGTTGAAATGATGAAAAATGATTGTCGACCTAAGTAACATATCCAAGAATTATGAATAATGATGAAATGTTAGTTAATTGTTTGGTGTGTTTGAAATGAAATAATAATCCCAGATAATATATCATAGTTATTATGTTTGCAGTGGGTGGATGATAATGTGGGTTAAAAATATTAAAAATAACTGTCGAAATGTGTAACATATCAAAGAATTAAGAAAAATGATGAAGTGTGAGTTAATTGATAGTTATGTTTTTTATGAAATAATCAGCCCAGAAAATATATCAAAGTATTTTTTTAGTAAGAGAGGGCGACGAGGATGGTTTAAATTATAAAAAAATTATTGTCGAAATTAGTAAGATATCCAATAATTACGAAAAATGACGAAATGTGATTTAATTGATTGGTGTGTTTATAATAAAATAATCAGCCTAGACAATATATCAAAGTTATTATATAAGTAAAGGGGAAGAAGATAAGGATGGCTTAAATTATGAAAAATTATTGTCGAAATTAGTAACATATCCAAGAATTACGAAAAATGATGAAATATTAGTTAATTGATTGGTGAGTTTGTAAGGAAATAATCAGCCTAGACAATATATCAAAGTTATTATTTAGTAAAGAGGGAAGGGCGAAAATGTGGGTTAAAATTATGAAAAATGATTGTCGAAATAAGTAACATATCCAAGAATTATGAAAAATGATTAAATGTGATTTCATGCATTAGTGTGTTTGTAATAAAATAATAAGCCCAGACAATATTTCAAAGTTATTATTTTATTAAGAGAGGGCGATAATGTGGGTATAAATTATGAAAAATGATTGTCGAAATTAGTAACAAACCCAAGAATTATGAAAAATGATGAAATGGAGGTTAATTGATTAGTGTGTGTGTAATGAAATAATCAGCCCAGCAAATGTATCAGTTATTATTTTAGTAAGGTTGGGCGACAACGTTGGTTTAAATTATAAAAAAATATTGTCGAAATTAGTAACATATCCAAGAATTACGAAAAATGATGAAATGTGAGTTGATTGATGTATGTGTTTATAATGAAATAATCAGCCTAGAAAATATATCAAAGTTATTATTTTAGTAAGGTGTATGATATGGTGAGTTTAAATGATGAAAAATTATTGTCAAAATTAGTACTATATCCAAGAATTATTAAAAATAAAAATGATGAAATGTGAGTTAATTAATAGTTGTGTTTTTTTTTTTCATATAAAATAATCAGTCGATACAATATATCAAATTTAATATTTTAGTAAAGGGAGAGGCGATAATGTGGGTTGAAATTATGCAAAATTATAGTCGAACATAGTAACATATTCAATAATTATGAAAAATGATAAAATATGAGTTAATTGACCGGTGTGTTTGTAATGAAATAATCAGCTCATGAAATATATCAAAGTTATTATTTTAGTAAGGGGGCAGTACAGTTTTAACAAAAAAAACTAGAATATGATTGTGCCTTCATTCATGCTGAATAGAACGCTCACAGCATGCCCAGCAACAATATGTTGCATAGGAAAAATGCTGCTGTGGAATTTTCACAGGTCCTGCTAGTTATTATTATTATTATTATTATTATTATTATTATTATTATTATTATTATTATTATAATATCTCAATTTCTTTCAGTGAGTATATGTGTGAGAGGAGAAAGTTGTGCATATACAGTCTTTGTAAGTGTGTGAATATTTTGTTTTTTACAAAGGAATCACCACTTATCAAGGCCCAGAGGCCACTATGTTGCCGTTTGATAGTGCCTGATTATAGGTATGTGTGCAAGTGGAATAACCATAATTTTCCAGACATCAAAAGACTAAGAGGGTCGTGATGTTGTGTTTGCTGGGTGTCTTGTCTCTATTAACTGAATTTTCTCTTCTGTTCTTTTGGGGGTTTTGGTTGTCAAGTTTATTGTTTTTATGAGAATTTGGTATTTCACACCGGCTTATTAAAAACATCGTTTCTAACAAACGGGAATCATTTTCATTGGTTGAAGATATCGAATTCACACATTCATGTGAAATTAGGTTTTTATTTATTTCAGGAATAGCAAAAATGAAAGAGTTGGCTAAACGAATGAAGACAGAAAGAGAATGGCACATTGATTTGACTTTCTTTTGTTTCAATGCGATACAGAATGGAAAAAATGAAAAGGAAAGAGTAAGCAAAAGGAATGGAGAAAGAAAGAGAGAAGCTTATGCAAATTAGTAACTTTTTACATGCATCCATATTACAGCTATTGCTTACAACATGTATATATGTGTAAAGGTATTTATATATATATATATATATATATATATATATATATATATATATATATATATATATATAGAGAGAGAGAGAGAGAGAGAGAGAGAGAGAGTATTGAGCTTTTTTTTATTCGGTTGGGATTAAATTTTATATATATATAAATACTGTTATTTATATTAGTTTGAAGTTTTCCATCGCGTATATCAGGTAAACACTACATCCCTTTGATTTCATTAAATATATATATATATATATATATATATATATATATATATATATATATATATATATATATATATATATATATATATATATATATATATATATATACGTGTGTGATTAAGTGCACATTTGTCACAATTTATCATCCTAAAAAATGGAAGATTAAAAAAAAAATACTGGTTACAAGGAAAAGAGTAAAAATTATCAATAATGTATTTTTTGTCAGAAAAATTATTTATTCTATGCTAAAAGTTATAAAAAGACGCATGTTAGCTTTGCGTTAGACATCCACCCTCCTATACCTTCACCTACTTGCTCTACTGGATCTGTGTAAACCTTACTACAAAATATTTCCTTTTTTTTTTCCTCTTATGTACCTGAAATATTAATAATAAAAAAAGAGAGAGGAAATTGTAGCGAGCTGCTACTACTACGAGACTAGGCTGTATTCTCACCTTAGTTCTCGCTTTCTCCCTACTCTTTTCTCTTTTCCTTCCTTTCTTCTTTACGTCATCAGAGGTTTCAGTCAATGAAAAGCGAGAACGGTTGACGTGGGACATTCGAGTGAAGGAAACATCCTTACTTCCATGGCGACTAGAGACAGAACACACGCCGCCTCACTCCTCAGCTCCCGTTAGGAAGCCAAGAAGAGGAGCATTGAACATTAATACAGACTTTACAAAATGCACTGTCTTTCTTTGTAACCCGAGTTTCGGGAAAACACACATATATATTAGATATATATAAAACCTCATGAATTCATAACAAAGTCGCGTTATACGTCCTCATTTTTATAAGACAATGTCTTCTTTTACCAGTATTTCTTTCTATTTCAGCGCGCTCCACCACTCGCCCCAGTTCTCCCTGTTATCGGAGGCACCCCGAAGTGGGAGCCTACCGAAATGGTGACCTCTAATGAGTACCCCTGTTAATGTATGATAATAATACCATAAAATATCAAAATGTTATATTTGTTTTGTTCTCGGTCAGAGAAGGAGAAATCCTTTTAGACCAAGGCAATTACATTTTTTATTCTAATCCAGAGTGTCCTTTTTGGAGGAGCTTTTATTTTTTTTTGGGGGGGGGGGCTTTTTTTTTTGTTTATTTTTTTCACATTAAAAACGACTTTATGTCGAACTCTACCTTCTGTTCATGAATATCGAGACTTAAAATACTGGCAAAGGGAGAAAACTCTTAAACTAATAAAGGGAGAAAACTCTTAAACTCAAATAATTTATATAAAGTCGCGTTTCGATCGAGGAAAGAGGGGTCATGTCATGACGTGTATTAACTCATTGAAGCCATTGCTCCGTTACAGTTCATAGGAAATATACGGTGGCATCCGATTTGGCATTCTCACGGAAAAAAGTTCCACTTCTTGTTTATTTTATTTCGATATTGTTTTTAAGTATAATAAATAAAAATATTCGTAAACTGTTTTTTGCTGTGTTTTTTTTAAACATGTTTATTTCCACTGTCTCGTGTGATATTTTCAGTGAAAATACTTCGATTCATCAAGTTCATTGATCATTGGCATCTATACCACCAATTTCATCTAGATTATTGGCCAACCATTTTCACATTCTTCCCAAAGAAAATTGCACCAGTCAACAATTGTGTGAATTGGTCGCAATGCAAGTTTCATGTTTGATTAGAATGTACATGTCATAAGACCAGCAATATATTATTACGATAATTTGCTGCCGAGTAAAATGACTACCGCGGAAAAACAAACCATAACTTTCATGTTTTGTAGGTACTGCTGCGTGCTGGCTGCGAGCCTGCGATACAACCTTTTGCCTTTGATACTTCCGGTATACACATTTAGGCAGCACTGTTAACCGCAGAGATATGCCATAATGTTTTTTAAATAACTGACATACCTCTATCCATCACACACAAATGTCTATGTCAGAGATATTTCGTATACAGCAAGGTTGAAAACTTTATTTTGATTTTGCATTCAAATTAAAGTGTGTAGTGGGAACGGGAACCTCTCATCGTCGACCAGGCATGTATAGACAAATAGTATAGGCACAGATTCAAGCCAATATCAGAAGATGAAAAGCATAAAATCTGAGAAATTGAAATACAAATTCAGCCAAGGAAGAAGATCCGAATAATGATCAACAAGAATGAGACAAAAAAGAAGCTACATAGTAGATTTCGTATCGTAAATCACAGAGTTAAGCTAAAGGGGACAGAAAAAATTAACAACGTCATAAGACCAGCAATATATTATTACGATAATTTACAAGGTTGACAAGAAAGTTCTTGTGGTTTTTAACTTTTAAATTCAGATGAACATATCTCAGCTCAAACAAAAATTTATTGATCGAAATAAGCACCACCAGAATCAGCACCATCAGAATCCACACACTTTTACAAACGCAAAACAAGTGTATTTATGCCAGTAATGTAAAATATTGTGTTCTGATGGCGATGAAGTTGCTGAAGTGTTTTTGATATCGCTTAAGTTTAAAATGCATTTCTCAGGCAGAAAGTTGTCAAGAGTGGTAGTCGATAGGTGAGAGGTCTGGAGAGTATGACAGATGAGGCAGAGTTTTGTAGCCCAATTCGTTCAACTTCTGTAGAATCGGTTTAGCAATGTATGTGTGGTTGGGAATTGTCATAGAGGAGAATTGGGCCTTTTTTGTTGACTAATGCCGGGAGTTGTTATCGAAGTTTCTGATGTATTTCATCCATTTGTTGCCAGTACTTCGCCGTAATGATTTTGCCTGCATTCAGAAAACTGTAATGGATGAGACCAGTCGTAGACCACCAAACATTAGCATGAACTCCTTTTGCTGCAACTTTGACTTTGGGAAGTGTCGTGGAGCTTCACATTGCCAGTTATCATAAAGAACATACTTTTCATCACAAGTCACAATCCGGTCAAGAAACGGGTCGTTCTTGTTGTGTAAAAGAATGGAAAATGACACTTCATAATGGCATTTCTTTCGGTTCTCATTCAATTCATGAGGCACCCATTTATCAAGTTCTTTTGTCTTTCCAATCTCTCTCAAGTGGTTGGAAACCGTTGTATACATTACATCTAATTCAGAAGTTCTCAAACAGTTGTGCATGGATTGGCTTCGGCTAAGGCTCTTAATTGATTGTTGTTAAATCTGATGACTGACCACTATGCTCATCATCTTCAAGACTTTTGTTGCCGGCATGAAATTTCTTAAACCACCATTGTGCTAAGCATTCAGTAGTGGTTCCTGGGCCAAACGTTTTGTTGGTATCGCAAGCTGTTTCAGCAGCTTTTTAGCCTAGTTTGAATTGAAATTTAAAAAAAAAATGTGCGAACTTGCTTTTTTTTCCATCTTGTATTCAAGGTTCTGAAAAGAAGACATAATTGTTTTAAAACGATTGTAATTTAAATGATTAGAAAGAGCAACAACGTTCTTTAAAATGATATATAAATTAAAAGTATTATAACGAAAACTTATTTGAAAATACATCATTTGAAATCAAAATTAAAAATTTCGCAATCTCCCCTCCCCCCACCCCCGAAAAAGATAAAGGAACTAACATTAGATGATACCACATAAAGTGCCGCTGGAATGTCTGGAGGGATAGAAAAATCAAGGAGGGTTTTCCTTAAGATTTCAGATATTTTCATCATTACTGTTTGTTGTATGAGCTCAGTCTTCCCCTTGATTCCAACTTCTAGGTTTTTTTCCATGTTTTTCTGGAATGGTCATAGTGCTCCTATAATTATTGGTATTAGACTGACATTCTTCATGTTCAATATTCCTTTCAGTTTTTTGGCAAGTTCTGTGTATTTGTTTCGTTTTTCTGTCTCTTTGATCTTGACCCTGTGGTCTGTGTCTGTGGGGATGGCAAGATCTATGATGTTTTTCCTTTTTAATTGTTATAATATCCGGTCTTCTTGCTTTATCAGTTTGTATTTCATGCCCCCCAACATTTGTGGTTTTCATTTTCCAGTATGTCTGTACCATTTCATTTGCGTAGTTCTCAGTTGCTTTCCTTGAACAGTCGTGTCTGTTCTCATATTCTTTTGAGGCTAGTCTGTTGCATTCATTTAAAATGTAGTTTACATTTTCGTCTTTTTGTCCACTGTTATAATTTTGTTTATTTGAGCTTTATGTAGTTAGTTCTAATCACATTAGTCTGTGGTGCTGTCAATAACGATTCCATTTTTCTGTTCAAGTGTTGTTTTATTAACCATGTTCAGATGTTTTTGTGATGTTCTCCTCTGGTCATTCTTATTAATCATCTATATAGCTACAATGGTATAAGGCACAAAATGAAAATTGTTGGCAACATGTTATGGAGAATTTTAAATACATTCAAGAGTTAGAGTTTTGAAAATCATCATCATGTATTGAGAGCTAGCTGTGTCTAGCTGCATATTAAGATTTAATTATGTATAACTGTATATTAAGCTTTAATTATGTATAACTGTATAAAGATGTGTGTCTAACTGCATATTAAGATTTAATTATGTATAACTGTATAAAGATTAACTGTGTCTGGCTGTGTATCAAGGTCTTGATGTGTCTGGAATGTATCAAAGGTCTAACTGCATCAGACAGTGTAACAAGGGCTAGCTGTGTCTGGCCGTGTATCGAGGGGTAGCTGTGACTAGTCATGTATCAAGAGCTAGTTATGTCTGGCTGTGTGTCGAGGGATAGCCGTGTCTGGCTGTGTACTGAGGTTAAGCTGTATCTAGCAGTGTATATAGTTCTGTGTTGGACTGTGTATCAAGGCCTAGATTTGTCTGGCTGTGTCTCAAAGGCAGGTTGTGTCAGACCATGTATCAGGGGCTATCAATGTCTAGCTGTGTATCAAGGTCTAACTTTGTCTAGCCATGTATCGAATGCTAGCTGTGTCTAGCTGTGTGTATCAGGGCTAAGCTGTGTCTGGCCGTGTATTGAAGGCGAGCTGTGTCTGGCTATGTATTGCAAGCTAGCTGTGTATTGAAGCTCAAGTGTGTCTGACCATATATCAAATTCTAACTGTGTCTGGCCATGTACTTAAGCCTAGCTGTGTATCAAGGATAAGCTGTATCTGACTGTGTATCAAAGTCTAACTTTGTCAGGCTGTGTATCAAGGTCTGTGTCTGGCTGTGAATCAAATGCTAGTTGTTTCTGCCTGTGTAACAAGTTTTAACTGTGTCTAGCCATGGATTGAAAGATAGTTGTGTCTAGCTGTGTTCTGGGGACTAACTGTGTTAAACTGTGTATCAAGATCTAAGTATATCTGCCCGTGTATCAAAGTCTAACTGTGTCTAGCCATGGATTGAAGATTGAGTGTGTATTGTGTGTATTATAGTTAGACCTTCATATATGAGCTAGCCTTTGATTAACTGCCACAGTTAGACCATTATACACAGTTAGTGACAGCTAGCTTAGCTTAGCTGTATCTGGCCATAAAGAATGTGACAACAGACACGACTGTGCAGGGAAAGCATATATCAAGGCCATATATCAAGGTCTAACTGTGACTGGTCGTGTGATCAAGGCTAGCTGTCACTAACTGTGTGTAAAAGTCTAACTGTGGCAGTTAATCAAAGGCTAGCTCTTTCTGAACATGTATCAAGTTCTAACTGTGTCTAGAAATGGATGTAGAGTTAGTTGTGTCTGACTGTGTGTTGAGTGGTAGTCGTGTCAAACCGTGTGTCAAGGTCTAAGTAGGTCTGGCTGTGTATAAAGGTTTAGCTGTGTCTGGCCAAGTAATCAAGTCTGTGTCTGGCCGAGTATCTTCATCTAACTGTATCTGGCTGTATATCAATAGCTGGCTGTGTATTGAAGCTCAGCTATGTCTGGCTGTGTAAAGTCTAACTGGGTCTGACCATATCTAGGGCTAGCTATTTCTAGTTATGCATCAAGTTCTAACTGTGCTCAGCCGTTGATCAAAAGCTTGTGTGTGGCTGTGATTAACCATGTCTCAAAGTCTAACTGTGTTTGGCTGTGTATCGAATCCTCTCTGTGTATTGAAGCTCAGTTATGTCTGACCGTGAATAAAGGTCTGTGTTTAGCCATGTATCAAATACTTGCTGTGTCTAGCTGTGTATTGAGCCTTCATTATATCTGACCGTGTATCAAGGTCTTACTGTGTCTTGCTGTATATTGATGGCCAGTTTGTGTATTGAGGGGCGTGTATTAATTGTATATTGGTTTATCTGTGACTATCCATGTGTCCAGTCCACAGCTAGTTTTGTCTGGCTGTGTGTTGAGGGCTAGCTGTGTCTAACTGTATATCAAGGTCTAACTGTGTCTGCCCATGTATCAATGTCTAACTGTGTTTGGCCATATATCAAGGTCTGTAGCTGTCCTGTATCAAAGGCGATTTCTGCCTGGATGTATCAAAGCTAAGCTATGTCTGGCCGTGCATCAAGGCTAACTGCATCAAAGCTAACTGCGGGCTAGCTGTTTCTGGATGCGTAGCAGAGATAGCCTTTGATACGGGACAGACACAGACCTTGACACATTGCCAGACACTGTTAGACCTTGATATACAGTTGATATACAGTACTAACTGTGTCTAGCTATGGATCAAGAGATAGTTGTCTAGTTGTGTGTAAGGGTTAACTGTGGCTAGTGGTATCTAGTCGTGTATCATGGTCTAACTGTGTCTAGACATGCATCAAGAGCTAGTTTTGTCTGGTTATCTAATCGTGTATCAAAGTCTAATTGTGTCTGGCTGTGTCGAGGGCTAGCTGTGTTTGGCCATGTATGAACGTCTAGCTGTGTCTGGCTGTGTATTGAGGCTAAGCTGTTTCTGGCCATATATCTAGGTCTATGTCAGGATTTTATCATGGGCTAGCTATTTTTTACCGTGTTTCGAGTACTAATTGTGTCTAGTTGTGGATCAAGAGATAGTTATGTTTGGCTGTATGCTGTATCAAGCTCTAAGTATGACTGACTGTGTATCAAGGTTTAGCTGTATCTGGCCTTATATTAAAGCCTGTGTCTGACAGTGTATCAAGGTTTAACTGTGATTGGCCGTGTATTGAAAGCTAGCTGTGTCTGGCTGTGTATTGAGTCTAAACTGTGTTTGGCAGTGCATCATGATCTAAATGTGTCTGGTAGTGTATCAAGGCTAATCTGTTTCTGGCCATGGTCTTACTGTGTCTGGCTCTGTATGAATGTCTAACTGTCTCTGGCTGTGTGTTGAGGATTATCTGTGTCTGGCTCTGTATTGAAGGCTAAATGTTTGGCCGTGTATCAAGGGCTAGCTATTTCTGGTTATGTATTAAAGTCTAACTAGTATGGCTGTGTTGCAAGGTCTGTGTCTGACCGTTTACTGAGGGCTGGCCATGTATCAAGGTGCAGCTGTGGCTGGCTGTATATCAGGGTCTAAGTTTGTCTGACGAGGGCTAGTTGTGTTTGGATGTTTATCGAGAGCTAGCTGTGTCTGGCCGTATATCAAGTCTAGCTTTGTTTGGAAGTGTATCAAGGTCTAACTTAATCGTCCATGTATCACAGTGTTGCTGTGTCTGGCTGTGTTGTTGATCACACTTTTTGAGATAATTTCATATTTTAACCAAAGTGATCAAACTTTTCAAATTCTTGTCTTTTATTTTTATCCAAATAAAAGTTTCATAACAGTTATTTATGTTTCTTCATTTAAAATTTTTTTTTCTTAACACGGTGACATTAACAAACAGTTGTTACTCTCCTGATAAATCCTTGACAAAATAAACCTTTACTCTAACGTACATACTAATTCCATTTAAGATAAAGTGACACTAGCAGTCACCTTAGTTCAATTGCATTATCAATGTATCAAACGTGAAATCAATTGCTATTTTTTTTTATCACAACTGCAATAACAAAAGTCTAAAAATTACATATTTTGATTCTTCAGACTACTGTTCTTATCTTATCTTTTAACAATGTTTGGTCGATATATACCATCGAACGTCTTCAGGTGTATCTTGTCAAACTTTGGAATCTGCATGAAAAGTACTCTAACCACTGTGCCACATGGTTAGAGTACTTGAAAAAATTCAGTTGTAAAAGTGGTATTCTTCTGAAGGTTGAAGGTTCAATCCTCGGTGTAGGCGACTGAAAATACAATTGCGAAGTATTTAAGATTTCTATCCAGTTATGGTTGACAGAACGAGAGCATGCTACTCCTATTGATTAAATAAAGGGCTCTGTTTGAAATTTCATGCAGATTCCAGAGTTTGACAAGATAGACGTGAAAATTGTTGTGAAAATAACACTCAGGATGTGAAGAGTAGTTTGAAAAATCCAAATAAAACTAACAAATCCTTTTTTCTTTTTCTTTTTTTTTTTTTACAAGGGTGTCACCACTTATCAAGGCCCAGAGGCCACTCGAGGATAAGGGTTAATAGGTATACATTAGTCATTGTGATTTTAGCATAGTAAACAGTGGGAATTTTGAAACTTGGATTACTTAGGGGGACGATTCAATTAGAACTTGTTCACATTGGACTTTTTCTTTTTTTTTTTTTTTTCATAGGTATTAACTCATTATCAAGGCCAAGAGGCCACTCAAGGATAAGGGTTAAAGAGTGTACAGTAGAAATTGGACAATATAATAATCATTAGTAATGAAAATTTGTTAAATTTGATAACTTATATGGAACGGCTCATCAAGAACTTATTTACGTTAGACTTGAACACAACCATATTGTAGTCAGCCGGAAAGCAGGAAAACAGAAGACAATTCCACAGGCGTGCAGTTCTAAAAAAGAAGCTTTGTTCATGGAATCTACGTTTAGGTTTAGGCACAGATAAAGAGTGGGGGGAATTATTGATAGTGTTTACAGCTAGACGAGTGTTTCTTGTGAAAGTTTTGCGAGGGGGGACCATAGATTGAAGCTCAGTCGAACACTTTCCATGAAAATAACGATACATCAGAGACAAACTTGCAACATCTCTTCTGTGAGATAGAGGTTGCAAGGAAGAGAAAAGGACATCTCCTACGAGGCTACGAAGTCTATTTTGAACTCTATCTCAAAAAGTCAAAAACTCAGAAATGTAAAACTTCCAATTTATCGGGACAATTTTTTCATTCCCACTGATCATTTTTTGGTGTTCTTATATTTGGTGGTGGTGGTAGTGTGGAATATAACCACCACTTGCATCACCCCACACTTACTGTTGTAAGGAACTCATATTGAAGAGATAATGAGGACATGTAATACAGACGTAATGATGAGGGCGACAGAGAGAGGGAGATATTTATACAGTTCTGTGGATTCTTATAATATATATTAGCGAGGGTGATAGGATGATAGATGCACATTCTTATATTTCTTATAACACATATTAGAGAGGAGGAGGAGGGATACATTTCTTTTAAGGGTTACATAAAGTTCATATTAAGAGGATTAACACATTACCTTCAATTTGTGGAATGACGACACGAAGACAAACAGTTACAAAAATCGATGGTGATTCTTTATTGCATTGGACCGATCGAATGATGATGACGTCAGGAATTCACATTTGTTCTACATGGTTAAACTTCTACCCCTTCGCCTCTAAGGGGACCCTCCTCTGACCATGTCAGCTCTTTCCGCCCGACTCTGCTGACTGCTCAAACTCAACTGCTCGACTGCCCTAATCTGACTAATTCTAGCTCCTATATTGAGAATTCCCTTTTTGCTATGACGTTAGATGTGTGGTTCCAATACGTGCCCAACTCACGTGGCTAAGCACACGTTTGTCCAAAACACACTTCTGCAAACAAAGAATTCTCAAGTAACCTATTTTTCAACTAACCTATTTTTACAATATATTTTTAATTTGTATTGTTCATTCTTTTTTAGCTGACATTTTTAATTCAGTTTTCATAAAAGAACGAACAATCAATTCTTTTTACAATACAAACAATATCTACTATTTCCAATAGAATTTAACAATAGCTAAATTCTAACATTCTATTTCTGAACCTTGCTTACAAGGTTCGAGTCTCGGCTTATCCTAATCTCATTTTCACTTATCTAATGTTCTTCGTATTTACATGGAAAGGGTACAGCCTTTCCTTGTAACATTACTATCATTTAAAAAAAAATTCTTTTATTTATTTTTTGATTATCGACTAGCGGAGACAAGGGGGTGCTTTGCCCAAGTGTAAAATATGCTTAAATATGATATTTTAATTTGTTCGGATTTCATATATATTATTATAGAGTCGTGAACTGATTAATTAATTAAAAATTAAAAATAAACTAAGATGAATGTACAAAATGTATAACGATTTTTCCAATTTTGAACATTTTTGATCCCTTAAAAAGTATTTCATCCAGTTAAAGACCCATAAAATAATGGTCCATAAAAATTCAATCACTTGACGCCCAAAGTGCTGCTCTGCAATTTTTAATTTCAGAAGAGATAAAGTTTGAAAATATGGAGACAAACAGACAAACATAATGAGTTTTATAAATCAGATTTGAAGACGACCATGTTGTAGTCAGTTGATAATAACGATGACAATGATGATGATGATGATGATGACCACAACAACGATGATGATGATGATGATGATGATGATGACTATGACAATGATGATGATGATGATGATGATGATGATGATGATGATGACGATGATGACAACAATGATAATGATGATGGTGATGGCAATGAAGACTATGATGATAAAGATGCTGACCACAACAATGATGATGATGATGATAATAACGATGATGATGATGATAATGATGACGATGACCACAACAATGATGATGATGATGATAATAACGATGATGATGATGATAATGATGACGATGACCACAACAATGATGATGATGATGATAATAACGATGATGATGATGATAATGATGACGATGACCACAACAATGATGATAATGACGACAACGATGATGATAATGACGATGGCAATGATGATGATTATGATGATGATCATGACCACAACAATGATGATGATGATGATAATGACGATGACAATGATTACGATGACCACAAAAATGACGACAATAATAATGATGATGATGATGACAACGATGGCGATAATGATGATGATGATTATGATACACACCTCCCTGGAATTGACATTTCCCAAGAACTTCTTGATTGATGTCTAAAATGTTTGAATTTTAATTAATTTTTAAAAAATAATGTTTAACTCACACTTTACCATCATACTTTTATTTAACATGATGGATGAGTAAGACAAGAGATGAATTGTATTTTTAACATAAACATGGTAAACAGGTTTCGCACTAATTAGGGCAGCAACCCAACTAACAAAGCTCTGGTGAACATTCACGAGGAGTCAGCATCAGGATAGACCGTTCTATTTTATTTACGCATCCAGTGTGGAACCATAAATCAATGAAATAAGGTTGCCAACATTGTTTTTGTACACTGTTCCTTTATGTGTCTTAAGTCAAACCTTCCCCGACTTTGTATGCAACTTTTGACTCTTTCTGCTTTAGGGATAAAAGCCTACAATTTTACTAGTTAATGAATAGCTGCAACCAACAAGGACGACTTTATACATGTACTCTCTTGTCTCGACAACAATCGCTGGTCGTTACATCTTCGCTCACATTGGCAATTATCAAAGGCGCACACAGTGGCTTACAAGCATAAAAAATAAAACAACTCCAAACACAAACTTCAACACATTCTGTAGATACCAGTTGTACTCTGGGTGTCTGATTTAACTGAAATGTTTCATGTACAATGATTTATACCTCTATGGGTTATGTGACAAATTACAGCTCTAAGTAATTAGGGTTTCTAATTTACAAATGTTAGAACTGAGTCAGGTGTGAAATGGAGCTTGTTGAATGTTGTGCAGTGATCCGATTTTGTATTTGAAAAGATCCACACCACAGGAGACTTTTAATGAAATGAAAGAAAACTTTAAATAATGATGCCCCATCATATGGCATCGTAAAACACTGGTATCATAAACTCAAACATGAAAAATCTGTAGAATCAGCTCCGAGACATGGTCGTCCCACTTCTGCCAGTGATATAAATAAATTTGTTTATAGAATGGCCTTGTTTTCCTATCTTCAGCGATCAATATTTTTATAGATTATTATCAGGGATATGAGAAGTGTTCAAGAAGTAATGCCCTTCACCCACTTCAAGTTGTCTGCTCTAGCTGAAATTTTGCATATGGAATGATTTATATCTCTATGTGTTATGTAAAAAATTGCAACTCTGAACTAAGTAATTTCTGATTTACAGGTGCTTGAATTAAGTCAGACGTGTCTGTTGAATTTTACGCAGTGATCTGGCTTTTGTATTTGAAAGGAGGCACATCATAAAATCAAACACAGCCCGAAATTTGTAGAAACAGCTCCCAAGCATGGTCTCCCCACTTCTGTCACTGATGAGGCATCTGTCAGTTGAGGCTACGATTTTGGAAGACTGATGCATGACTATTCACTAAATAGCCGAAAACGTCAAGATTAGTAAAGGGTCTGTGGAAACTATGATTCATGCCCATTTACATAGGCATAAAGTGTCTGCCAGATGAATTCCAAGGTTGCTAATAGTTTTCCAGAAATGAGAACGTATCAGAATGAGGATGAATTTTGAGATGTGCCAAGATGAGATGCAGTTTTTTAAAAGACTGATCACACAGAATGAAACCTGGATCTATCACTATGATCCAGGGCCAAAGCGCAGTCAATGTAGTAGAAGCATTTAGACTCACCACCTCCAAAGAAGGCAAGGTCACACTCAGTCTTCTGGAACAAAGATTGAGTACCACAATTGCAGGAGTCTATTATGCTTCACTTTTGAGGAAATTAAGAGAAGCTATTAAAATCAAGAGGTGGAGCAAAATTAGCAATACAGCATCCCAGTTCACAATGTGCATGTTACTTGATCTGATGCACAAGCACGTGTCTATCCCTTATTGCCCTGAAGTTGTTTTGGAAAGAAAAGTGTTTCTCAGATGATTTTGATTTCTAAAGTCATGTTGTGATTAGAGAACCAACCTAGAGTGTTCTATAAAAATGATGCTGGGGAAAATGCATAGCACTTGGTGGTTCTTATATAAAGAAAGATTAATAAATGTGTGAAGTTTTGTTGTTTTACTACTATGATAAGTGAGCCAGGGGAATTATTTATTGAACGTCCCTCATATTTAATATATAAAATATCATTTTTGTAAGAGTCTCATGCTCAAGTTTGAAATAGTATATTTCTTGATCTGTCAAGCTTAATCTTGAAATAGAATTTTCATCATGTTAATTTTGAAATAGCATTTTCATTGGTCTGTCATGCTTAAATTTGAAATAACATTTTCATGGGTCTGTCATGTTTAATTTGAAATAGCATTTTCTTTTGTCTATCATGCTTAAATTTGAAATAGCATTTTCATTGATCTATCAAGCTTAAATTTGAAATAGCATTTTCTTTTGTCTATCATGCTTAAATTTGAAATAGCATTTTCATTGATCTATCAAGCTTAAATTTGAAATAGCATTTTCTTTTGTCTATCATGCTTAAATTTGAAATAGCATTTTCATTGGTCTATCAAGCTTAAATTTGAAATAGCATTTTCGTTTGTCTGTAATACTTAAATATGAAATAGCATTTTCATTGGTCTATCATACTTAAATTTGAAATAGCATTTTCATTGGTCTATCAAGCTTAAATTTGAAATAGCATTTTCTTTTGTCTATCATGCTTAAATTTTAAATAGCATTTTCATTGATCTATCAAGCTTAAATTTGAAATAGCATTTTCATTGATCTATCAAGCTTAAATTTGAAATAACATTTTCTTTTGTCTATCATGCTTAAATTTGAAATAGCATTTTCTTTTGTCTATCATGCTTAAATTAGAAATAGCATTTTCATTGATCTATCAAGCTTAAATTTGAAATAGCATTTTCTTTTGTCTATCATACTTAAATTTGAAATAGCATTTTCATTGGTCTATCAAGCTTAAATTTGAAATAGCATTTTCGTTTGTCTGTAATACTTAAATTTGAAATAGCATTTTCATTGGTCTATCATACTTTAATTTGAAATAGCATTTTATTTTGCCTATCATGCTTAAATTAGAAATAGCATTTTCGTTGATCTATCATGTTTAAATTAGAAATTTCATTTTCTTTTGTCTATTATACTTAAATTTAAAATAGCATTTTCATTGGTCTATCATGCATAAATTTGAAATAGCATTTTCTTTTGTCTATCATGCTTAAATTTAAAATAGCATTTTCGTTGATCTATCATGCTTAAATTTGAAATTTCATTTTCTTTTGCCAATCATGCTTAAATTTGAAATAGCAATTTCTTTTGTCTACTCTGCTTAAATTTAAAATAACATTTTCATTGGTCTGTCATACATAGATTTCAAATAGCATTCTCATTGGTCTATTCTGGTTAAGTTTTAAATAGTATTTTCTTTGATCTGTCATGCTTTTATTTGAAATAGCTATTTTGGTAGTCTGGAAATATTAAATAACATTTTTGTAGGTCTCATGCTCAAGTTTGAAATAGCATTTTTCCTGATCTGTGAAGCTTTATCTTATAATAGAATTTTCACCATGCTTAAATTTGAAATAGTATTTTCTTTGGTCCATCATGCTTAAATTTGAAATAGCATTTTCATTGGTCTGTCATACTTAAATTTTTAATAACATTTTAATTGGTCTACCATTCTTAAATTTGAAATAGCATTTTCATTGATCTATCATACTTGAATTTGAAATAGTATTTTCATTGGTCTGTCATACTTAAATTTTAAATAACATTTTAATTGGTCTGCCATTCTTAAATTTGAAATATCATTTTCTTTTGTCTACTCAGCTTAAATTTAAAATAATATTTTCATTGGTCTGTCATGCTTAGATTTGAAATAGCATTCTCATTGGTCTGTTCTGGTTAAGTTTTAAATAGTATTTTCTTTGATCTGTCATGCTTATATTTGAAATAGCTAATTTGGTGGTCTGGAAATTTTAAATAGCATTTTTGTAGGTCTGAAAATTTTAAATAGCATTTTTGTAGGTCTGGAAATTTTAAATAGCATTTGGATTACGAAATATGCAGATTACTGTAAAATATATTTTTTGCTTTTATATTTATACAACATATTTATATTTAGATAGTATATTTTGAAATGTTGGTCACTCGCCAACTTCTTAGTACTACTGACTTTAGTTCTGGATTAACGAATTAACTTTAGGATTATATTAAATGGGTGGATCTCTCAGCTTTCTGAATAGACACGTTTCAAGTAAAGCCTATCTATATTTTCTTCTTGTTTAAATGCCATTTATTTTGTCCTTTTGTTACATCACGATTTTTTGCTGTTTAACATTTATCACATTGGATTCAAAAATATAAATTGAATAGCATTTTAATTTTTTTTTTTTTAATGAAAATTGCTCCAAACAAGACATGGAGCCAAGTGATGTAAGAAGCTAAAAAATAAAATACTTTAAGGTAAAACACTTGCCAACGATATGTGTTAGATGGAATAGATTATGACCCAAAAAACAGCAATTCTTTCCGCTTTGTCAGAAACATCACTCTTGAAATATGAAAGGATAAAATAAAGGAAGTGAGAGTTATACAGATGACAAATTTATACCCCAAATCCACTTTTTACTTTCATTAAATTTATTTAAATTAATTTACTTAAACTCATCAACATATTCAGTTTAACGTTCAGTTTACATGCTGGCATGTGTTGGATGGCTTTAAGAAGTTAATTTCCAAACTCTCTGATCAGTTTTTTTTTATCCCTCTTTCCCTCAAATCCACCCTTCCCCTATGCACTAAATTTGCTACTACACTGTTCTTCATCTACTAACCTAAGAAGTTCCATGGTCATGTGAGGTTCAGGGCTTGGAGCAGAAATATGTTGTCTTCATTCATTCCCAGGCAATGTCACATGTGCATTTTTTTATTTGTATTTTCACCCCGAACAAGACACAGTGCCACTTTGATGTAGGGAGCTACTATCTGGCATATAATTTGTAGGGATACTAAGTAGGGAGTTGAGCAGCAAGATGCCTGTTTACATTACACTTAAACTTATGCATGTCAGTACAGTCAGGGATGCAGAAACCTGGAAGGGAATTCGAAAGTCTAGCAGTCCGAAGGAAGAAACTATTAGAGTAGAAGGCTTTCTTACATCTAGGAATTTCTACTGTGTAGGGGTGAGATTTTGCTGCTTGTCGGGTTTGTCGAGTGTATTTTCTGTAAAGGGAGCACAAGGGCTTGTAGTTCATCAGAGCATCCACAATTAAATACTTCTTTATTAAAAAAAAAGACAATAGAATTTTAAAAATTTTTACAATTCTGAATTTTTTTAATAAGGATTGATTATTTGTATTGTTCAAATTCTGCAGACAATTGTTCTCATCAAAGCTTTGGTCGATGTAACCTGTGATCTTCTTCAGGTGCATTTTGTCGAACCTGGGAATCTACACAGAATTTCAGTCGGCATGATAGTAGAGGCAAGATAGACTAAGGAATCCACATTATCTAGGTGTGAATTCCATCTTTTGTAAATGGCTGGCAGGTACCCTGATCAATCAGTGAGGACATGACCTTTGTTTTGGAGGCATTGATGCACATCCCTAATTTGCAAGTGACAGTCCGCAGTTGGTTGAGCATAGTTTGCATCTCTTCCTCAGTCGATCCAAGCAAGACAATATCATCTGCGTAAACAAGGTCAGCCACTGTCACATTTGTCCCAACCGCAACCTCCTCATGACTTTCAAGGGCTTTGTTGAGAATATAATCGATCATATAGTTGAAAAGGTGAGAGAAAGGACAGTTCTCTGTTGAATGCCTGACCTCACTCCGAACATCTGACTCTTCATTGTAGGTCTGTACCCGGGTCCTCATAGCTTTCAACGATCCTCAAAAGTTTGGCTGATATACCATCTGCCTATATGATTTGCCAGAGCAAGCCTTGATCAAAGGAATTGAAGGCAGCTGCAAAGTCAAAAGATGCGCCAAAGGTTGAAGATCTGATTGGTACAATTCCTGCCTAGTCAAAAGCAACCTTGAAAAGGACTTGTATGAGAGTTGCAGACACTATGGAATTTACATAGCAGGAGAATGGCAAAGGCCTAAAGCTTATTTGAGCAGCTTTTCCTGTCGCTTTTTTGAAGAATAGGAGAAAATTGCCTCACTTCAATCAGAAGGGAACATTACAGTGTGCCAATTTTTTTTTTTTTTACTCACCCCAAACGAGGCATATTGCCACTTGGACTTAAGGGGTTACTAATTTGGACCATGGCTAAGAAAGATTGACAAGATGTTGGTTTAATTTTGTTGCTAAGCAGGTTTGTAAGGGATATGTACGTTGAGGGGGCACAAATTGCAATGAGTTTCCATTAAAATACTTGTAAAACAGGCACAGAGATGCAACATTGCAGTGATGGGACAGGGGTTAGAGCCTACCTGACAAAGTAGGACCTATTAGATTGGCGACCCTTTTTTGGACCCTAGGGAGAGACTAGTGGTAGATGCACCAGCCCAGCTGTGGCAACAATACTCCATGCATGGGCGACTGGTGGCCTTGTAGAGGTACAGGATACATTCAGGTGTGAGTAGTTTTCTAGCATGATAGAAGGAGCCCACCTTCCTTGCAACAGCCTTCACAATGTCTTCAATGTATTTTTTCAAGTTCATATTGCCTGTGAATTTTAAGGAAGAATTCTCAGGTAGGGAGTTATTTGTCATGAATATCGATGGTTGGAGAGACGTCTTGTAATTGTTAAAGGAGAGAAGCTTAGTCTTACTAGCATTAAATGTTGCTATCCATTTATGTCCTCATCCCACTACAATCTGGAGAACATTTTCTAAGGATTCAGCTCAAAGACTCATAGCACCCAACGGTGCAAGCACCTCAGGCATGACATTGCAGACTTTCGCTGGTATCTGTGGGGATTCATGGAGAAAGTAATAAACTCCCAACTGGATGTTTACGCATCACAGACAAAGTGTGTAAACGCATCGCTATGTATAGGCTCGACGCACCCTTTTGGTAAAAAAAAAAAAAAATGAATTAGCTTATGGGACCGAGGCATGATGAAAATAAAATTTAATAACCAACGTGTCTATGAGAGCCATTAGAAAGAGATAAAAACCCAGGACTTTTGTAAACAAGAGAAAAGGAAAACAAGATACCAAGGAAACAAGACACAGATGCAGTCAAGTGAGAAGCCACCCTCTTTCACTGATAAAAGCTGGCAAACACACCTCTTTGTGACTGCTACTCGACCAACAAAAAGAAACGGCATAAATACTTTTTATGAATATTCTTCTTTTTTTCTTCCATTTATTCCACCTTACTTTGTATTATTTTGAAAGAAACGGCATAAATACTTTTTATGAATATTCTTCTTTTTTTCCTCCGTTTATTCCACCTTACTTTGTATTATTTTGAAAGGTGATGACATATGAAAATGAACATTTTTGGACACACACATTCAATCTAGTCTTTTGTTGATGATAAAAGCTATTCGAATCTTAAATGTTCATAGTTTGTCTTGTGTTAAATGGAGTTTCTATTTCGTGCTTTTTATGTTGTAATACACAAACAAGCTATATCCACCCTTACCAGGAGCCTTGTTGTTTTTCAGGTGGCACAATACATCTCTTACTTCATTCAGTGTAGGAGGCACGTCCATATCTGCAGGGGCAGGGTGATTAAGCAGCTCATCAAAGTGCTCTTTCTAACACTTCAATTATTCACCCAGGTTAATAATGATATTGTCGCCATGCAAACAAAGTGTTTTACTAACGCCTAACACTGCTTCATCATCCGTTAAAGTTTACAGGAGTCTCCAAAGGCTGCTGCACGCTCTGTTTCTTTCTGCAAACTTTTGACAATACACATTTCTGTCATTGTGCATTAACTGAGCAACACAACATCACAGATCATGAGAGTTCAGTGTACTTGTCACCTACGCTTCATGTGCTCTGTGAGGTAAAGAGTCTATTTTGTTATCCAGTCCAGATGACAGCTGTTTGTAACACCAAGGTCCTTGTGTGCCAAGTTAATGGTAGCAGATTTAAGGACCTGCCATTCTGTCTTTGGTTGACATTCTCTGATTGGTTTGCAAAAGAGAGAACCATTTATGAAGTTCTACCCTGAATTGAGCGCCAGCGTCCAACTTCAAATTAGAGATGTTGATCCACTTTGGCTACTTGGTCATTCACCTCACCTGAAGTGTGTGGTTTGAGCTAAATTCAATACCAGTAACCATGCCTTGAAAAGCATGGGAGTCAAGCACAGAGCTTGTCCAATGCACCAAGATATAATCTATCTGATTGGCCATGTGGATGTCATTGGAATGACAAATAATACAGTAATGATGAAGGTGCTGGAAGCAGTGTTGATTATCACAAGACGATTAGTGGTTGCTAAGTTCACTAGCCGATCACGATTATAACATCTTGTACTAAGAGCAAAGTAACTGAAAACATGTCTGGGTTTTTTTTTTGTTGTTTTCTTTTAATTTTTTTAAATTCTATTTTCACCCCAAACAAGGCACAGTGCCACTTTGATGTAGAGAGCTAATATTGGGGACATGAGTTGCAAGGATACTATGTAGGGAGTTAAGAAGCAAGATGTCTGTTCACATTACACTTGAACTTCTGCATGTCAGTTCAGTTGAGAAAGCAGGAACCCGAAAGGGAGTTCCAAAGTCTAGCAGTTCTGGGGAAGAAACTATTAGAGTAGAAGACCTTCTTACGTCTAGGGATCTCTACTGTGTAGGGGTGGAATTTAGCTGCTTGTTGGGTTTGTCAGGGGTATTTACGTCGCGGGGGTACAAGGGCTTGTAGTTCGTAAGAGCATCCACCATTAAATTACTTGTAGAACAGGCAAAGGGATGCAACATTTCGTCGATGGGACAGAAGCCGAAGCTTAGATGACAGTTCAGGACCTATCAGATTGGTGACTCTCTTTTGAACCCTGTCCAGGAGCGAGAGACTAATAGCAGATGCACCAGCCCAAATGTGACAACAATACTCCATACATGGGCGAATGGTAGCCTTGTAGAGGTATGGGATACTTTCATGCGTAAGTAACTTTCTAGCATGGTATAGAGAGCCCACCTTCCTTGCAATGGTCCTGGCAATACTCTCAATGCATCTGTTCCAACTCATGTTCCCTGTGAACAATAAACCAAGGAGTTTAAAAGAAGTACTTTCAGGTAACGTATTTACGTTGAGGGGGTACAAGGGCATAGCTATTGATAGTTGAGAAGGTTTTTTGTAATTATTGAAGTAAACAAGCTTAGTCTTGGCAGCATTGAATATGACCATCCATTTATGTCTCCATTCCACTACAGATTGGAGGTCTTCCTCTAGTGATCTTATTTCCCTGAGAAGAACATTGTGCCATACCCTATCAAAAGCCTTAGATATATCTAGGGCTATCGCTCTACTCTCCCCTGCTTTGTCCAATGTATATGTATATATGTTCAGAGATTACAGTTGGGATATCTGCTGTAGAATAGGCTTGCCTAAATTCATATTGTTCTTCAGTCAGAAGTTTAGCAACTGTAAGGTGATGGACTAGAGCTTGGTTAATTATGGACTAAAATGTTTTGCCGAAAAGCGGGAGGAGGCTAATGGGGCGATAATTTAATGGGTCGGTTCTTTTGCCAGAATACTTGTAAACTGGTACCACAGAAGCAGGTTTCCAGGAGTCAGGAAAGCAAGATTTGTTAAGGCATTTGTTGTAAAGTTTGGAGAGGACTGGAACAACCTCAGCAGAGCATATTTTTAATAGCACAACTGAGATGAGATCGGGTTCACATGCTTTTGAGGTGTCTAGGGTCTTTATGATATGCACCTGAGAAGGGGTGTATTTCAGATCTGCTTGTCTAATACCTGGCTACCAGAAAGAGATCCGAGGTTGATGTATGGTCGACAACAGACTGAAGGTCATATAAAAGGTGTCCTTTTCCTCTTCAGTCGCATTGAGTATCAGTGCGTATACAGAGATGACGCTAACATTTGCAAGTAGAGATGATAAAAGCTTTCCATTCCTACCACTTTGATCTGATTGTAGCCGCTCTCGGGGGGGGGGCAAACCTCCAAAAGAAAGGCCACACCAATTCTAATTATTTCATGGTGAGAGATTTAGTTCCTTCATCATACAGCATGCGTACATTCTAACAAGCGGTTCTAACAACTTCTTTTGTACTCAGAAAAATGGTGGCCTGCATATTTGTCACCGGCTCTGTCGACCTGAAGACCAGCGTGTCAGTTTTACAAGTAGCATACGTCTTAGCATCATTCGTAATTCGTTAGTTGTATCCATAGAGGAAGTGTCAATGGAATATATTTGAGGGAAGGGTCCCAATTCCTACTCTTTGGAGTATCCTGTTTCTCGTGAAATATTCACAGACACAGGGACAGGACGACCTGGAAGCTGTCGGGTTCTGGACAGATGCTGCAAGGATTTTGAATGAGATCGACCATGAGTGGTTGTATCTGCAAAGAGAACCTAGTGTAGGTTGGTTTTTAAGACTTTACTTTAAGGAGACTAGAACTTTTTTTAAAAAATATTTTTATTTATTTATCTGTTTTTGTTTGTTTTTTTTTAGAAAAGCGACTTATTTAAATTGTACAGAAACCAAAAGATACTCTAAAAATTGAATTTAACTGAAAAATCTTATCATAACAAAATAATTAAAAAAATAATGCGGCCTGTAAACTACAGAAGTGCTCAATAATTAAATATTCGATTAAAAGTAAAATAAATAAATAAATAAAATAAAATAATCAATGGGACATTTTAAGTAGGACAGCCCCTGTAGCAGTGTCAGAAATCGCAATTAAAAATGCGTGATAAAAACTTGAATAATTCGACTTACTATCTTTCGAAGCTTATAACTACTTGCAAAAATGTAATTCAAGCCTTAATTTTTTTTTTCAATTATAGGAGCAAAGACCAAATTTAAAAAAATAATAACAGGTTTAATAGCAAATTATGCAATATTTGTTTTTTTAAATCGGTTTTCTTTAAAAAAAGATTTTAAGAAAATCACCGAATTTTAACTTACTTCAATAATATATATATATATATATATATATATATATATATATATATATATATATATAAATAGTATTTTTTATAAGTAAGTGATGTTTTGGAATGTATATATATATATATATATATATATATATATATATATATATATATATATATACATTCCAAAAAATCACTTACTTATAAAAAATACTAATCAATGGGTACTTCCATTCTTCATTGTTAAGAATTTATCCATATTTATATTTTATATTCCATATCCTTTTTAAATAAAATACTTTTTTTAAGCAAGGATTAAAAAAAAATGCAACATCAGATGTTCTTCACAGTTGAAATAAAGGGAGACAAATGTCTGCTTTTCTTTCAGTTGACATCTTCGGTGGCTTTAAGCGCCAAAATTAATGTCTCTTTCTATTGCGTGCTGTAAACAAAAGTTAGTAAATATGGGCCACTGTATTTGAAAAATTATCACATTCCACTTATCAGTTTTTGCCGTTAAAAAAAACTCACTCTACCGATTTTTTATTTTTATTTTTATTATTCTCTTAAAGAAATACATGAGTTTTTGATTTAATATATTTTATTTCTTCTTTATGGAGTGATTTATTTTTTAAATATCTAAAAAAAAAAAACATTGAATGAAATAGAAAAAATTGTCGTAATTGTACGAAATTTTCTGAACAATATAACAAGATTATAAGGTTTCACTTAAAAAAATTCAATGTGGTTTAAAAAAAAAAGTTTTAAACTTTGGACTTTACAGGCAAATCTGCATGTAACTGTTCTTTTTTTGTTTTAAATTAGCTTATTTTATTTATTGATCTTTTATCTTCGATTTGTGATATATAAATTTGAGGTGGGAAAATTAATTATTTTCATTTTAATAGACATTTAAAAATGGGGGGGGGGTAAAAAAACGCTTGTCTAGCATATTATATTCGGTTTATTGGAAAGAGCATAAAATTTCACATTGAACCTGAAAATATCTTAAAAATTGAACCAATAAAAAAAATGTTGATAGATTTTTAAAGTTTAAAAATTGAAAAAAATTTAACTCGTAAAATTCAATTGATTTCATTACGTAAAAAAAATGGCTTCATGAACGTGCGCCAGCACTTTGTAAATACTGTTGTTTTTTTTTAAATAGAAAAAATAATATTTTTATTACTTTTTAAACAACTTTAACAGTTTATTTTGGAAGTATATTCCATAAAGAAAATAAACAACCCACTTTAAAAAGACAAATTACGAGTTTTTTATATTTTATTCGCAGTTTTTTGTTAGGGGTGTCAAAAATTCTGATATACCTACAGCCCCTGGAGTAAATTTTTTTTTAATTTTTTTTTTTTACACAGTGATCACCACTTATCAAGGGCCGGAAGCCACTCAGGGATAAGGGTTATTGCAAGTACATTATGTTAGTGTGGAGATTTGATGAAGTGTTTACTTAAGGGGGCGGTTCATTAGGAATTTGTTAACGTTGGACTTAAAGACATCCAAGTTGTAGTCCGGTGGGAAGCAGGCAGACGGAACAGAGTTCCACAGGTGTGCAGTTCTAAGAAAGAAGCTTTGTTCATGGAATCCACGTTTTGATTTAGGCACAGATATAGAGTGGGGGAAATTTTTCACAGTGGATTCATCTAGACGGGTGTTTTTCTTGAAAGATTGGCGAGTGAGGACCAGAGATTGGAGTTCAGATGAGCACCTGCCATGGAAATAACGATAAAACAGGGATAGGCTCGCAACGTTTCTTCTGTGGGAGAGAGGTTGCAGGGTAGAGAAAAGGGCATCCCCCACTAAGCTACGAAGTCTATTTTGTACTCTGTCAAGGCAGGATATGCTGTTTTTAGCAGCTCCTGCCCAGATATTGCAACACGTACTTGGACGTACTTGGCTTTTATATAGATAGAGAATTGCATCAGTAGTGAGATATCTTCTGGAGCGGTAGAAGGATCCCACCATCTTTCCAGCGACCTTGGCAACAGACTTGATGTACGTGTTCCATTTCAGATCAGGAGTAAAGGTCAAACCCAGAAGCTTGTCAAAACACGGGGCCTCACCCAGACGAGAGCCATCCATCACAATTGATGCCAGATGGGGATCAGAGCGTTGATGATGTAAGGATAGGAGTTTGGTTTTGGATGCATTAAAGGTAACCAGCCACGTCTTCCCCCACTGAACCACGCACTCAAGATCAGAGGAGAGAGAATCAGAGAGAACTTTGTCATTTACAGCCTTTGATGTGTTGCCGTAGATGGTCGTGTCATCAGCAAAGATGTCAACGAATGATTTAAGTATGTGTTTAGGGAGGTCATTGATGTAGATCAGGAAGAGAGTTGGGCCCAGGATTGACCCCTGAGGGACTCCAGCATTTATATTGCAGGCCTCTGATTTTTGTCCATCTACCACTACTCTTATGAGCCTATCGGAGAGAAATGATTTAATGATTGAGAAAACATTTCCAGTTATACCGTAGCTGGAAATCTTGTGAAGTAGACCCTTATGCCATACCTTATGGAAGGCCTTTGATATGTCAAGAGCAATTGCCTTAGAAAGGAAGCCTTTGTCAAGAGATTCACTAATCCTGTGGGATATAACCGTCAGCACATCTGCGGTAGATCTTGCAGAGCGGAAACCATGTTATGTGTCACTAAGAAGGTTGTTCCTGCTGAGGTGGTTGACTATTTCTCTATTTAATATGGATTCCAGCAACTTACTCATAAGTTGCTGGAATCCATATTAAATAGAGAAATAGTCACACAGGAGACTTATTGGCCTGTACTGAGAGGGAGATGACTTATCACCTGAATTCTTAAATACAGGGCAAACTGATGAGGTCTTCCAGGGAGTCGGAAAGCACTTCTTAAGGCAGCGCTTAAATAGTTTCGGAAGTATGCGAGCAAGTTCTGGTTGAAGCTTTTTTAACACTATAATTGGGATGCCATCAGGGCCAGTTGCTTTACTATGGTGATTCTAGTGAAGATCGTGACCAAAATCACCATCGACATCCATTTCCTGCACTTTTGAATGGCCTTGTGCCAAATTTGTTCAAGTGTAATTTTTTGTGCAAATAAATATTTCAAAGTTACGTAAACACACAGGAGATCTTGTAAGACGGTTTTAGATTCGTCTGCTGCTTTTTGCGTCATTTAACTTTCATCCGTGATCATTCTGTCTGCCTGTCTGTCTGTCTGTCTGTCTCTCTCTCTCTCTCTCTCTGTTTCTCTCTTTACACTTAGTTGCTCATATTCCTCCACTACCCTTTCTCAAATCATAGTAGTTCTTCCTCTCTTCTTTTCTGTCCATTTCCGTTTCTTTCTCCTCACTTACTTGCTCATATTGCCACCCTACCCCCTGTCAAAACGTATTTGGTCTTCCTCTCTTCCCTCTCCCTCTTCCTAGTTACCCCTCCCTTTCTTTCTCTGTGATGACGTAGAAAGTTAGTGCTGCCCCCTAGCGCCCGTCGGACGAGCGAAAAACTCGTTTCGAAAAAGTAAAAAAAAATACCCGGCCGACTCCTCTTCATCTTATCTTATTTTGACTCCTTATTTACGCGTTAAGATCGTCTATATTTTTGTTTACGATGGTCATTAGTTACTGTCTTTTTTGTGGCACATCTGGTCGGAATGTTTGAAGGAGTCAATATCTGTGGACTACATTGTAGATTTTTAGTTAGAAGAAAGAAAAAAAAAAGACAAAACTCCATTTATAACAAAACATTGACACGCTGTGTTTACAAGGGCAAACAAAATGCTAGTAAGTAAACTGTACGCTTTTTATCTAAATTATTACTCATCAATTTCAGTTAAAATAAAAATAACATACAATATATGTAGTAAGGACTTTAAAGTAGTTGAATCTTTGGACTTTTTTCGCCGTATTTCGCTAAATCCCAGGTGTAGTCTTAAAAAGTCTACACAGCGATTATTCGAATATAATTGAATATATTCCTACTACTGTTATATATTTATATATATATAGCCTGGTGAATCTTTACGAGAATTAAACGCGGGAAATTCTATCTAGCTTATTTGCCATATATATTTCCAAAACTTATATACATATATATATATTTGTTTCAATAGTGCTCCTCAATATATATATATATATATATAAAATAGCGCTAAGTAGTAGGATAAAAACATTGCTGCAAGCATATTACGAATATATATATATATATATATATATATATAACCTGTGAACACATTTTTGTTAAGTATTATTTATTTTAATATCATTTCCGTGTATTGTTTACTTTTTAAATAAGTATAGAGAGTGCAATAGTACTGCAATATACCAATTCCACATTCGCGCACGTGTTAAAATGTTAACATTATTCTAATTATTTTTTTACTGGTATTCGTTAATTGCATTTGTTTATTTGTAATCGAATCATACCGACCATAAGTTACGCAAGAAAATGTGGAAAAATCATTTGATGTTGTTTCTACAGATTGTTAAAAATAAAAACTCAAGACTAAAATAAATAATCGAAATCAATTGGAATTTAAATTAACATTGAATGATCGAACTTGTAAATTTTATCGTAACACAAAAAAGAAAGTATATATAAATGAAAGGCAAAAATAGAGGGAAAGGAATTTACATTATTTCTACAGCAACAAAAATCATATATTCCAACAATGCCGACACCATGGATTAAAATATAAAAGGAAGAATCTGGAATGAGAAGAAAAGTCTTGGTTTTATTTTCACATTTCTTCATCTCATTCATTATTATTGGCGAGATTCCCATCTTAATGTTGGTAAGTAAAATATATATATATATATATATATATATATATATATATTTTTTTTTTTTTATTTCCGGAATTTGAGACGACCATTGATTAATTTTTATTCGGACTAGTGGTCTCACCTTGATTGTTCACAACGTTTCGGTCGATTAAATCTCCAACTTTTTTCAAATGCATCTTTTTGAATTCAGGAATCTTCTAGTCGAACTTGGGAATCTGTACGCACGGAATTTTTACATAGTGATATCTCCAAGTTCGAAAAAGATTCAATTGAAGAAGGTCGGAGATTGCATTAGTCGAAACGTTGTGAATATAACAACCAAGAATAGCGGTTCTGAATAATCGAAATAATACTAACCATTTTTTTGTGTGTGTGGTTGTGATTTTCGACGTCACTTATGGGCTTTCCCGAAAATGTTTGGGTTACCCCACAAACGACTTTTCCATGTTTTTATGAGGTGTATGTTAAAAATCGCTTTAAAGAAAGAAAACTCGCATAGAAAAGACACTTTAAATTATATAAGTATACTTATAAGTACTGCAATTCGGCGCATTTCCTCCCACACATTGACTAAAATTATAGTATATTGATTTTTTGGTATTATTATACAAACACCGTGACAGCGAATTAGTAAAATCTTTTACGTAGTATTCTGTTACGTTTCGGTGTGCTGAACACGAATCTGAAAACTGGGTTAGGGTTAGGGTTAGGGTACATTTTTTTCTACTAATTCGCTGTCACGGTATTTGTATAAATTTACCGATTTTTTTTCCTGTAAAAAATGATTACTTGAATTAAACATTAAACACTGTTTTTTTTTTGTTCCCCCCCCCCCCCGAGTCAATTTGTTCAGCTTATAGATGTGTGGGTATAAGTAGGTACTCAGTCATGCACTTATTAATCCGTGCTGAAATAATAACATTATTATTTAAAGAAAAAAGCCATTCTTAACATGGGGAGGGGAGGGTGTTTTGTACCTGTACTAACCTTACAATTGAATAAAAAAAAAACAACATAAAACTTTAATTAAACTTGGAAATACGATTAATAAAATAGCGCGGATCAGTAACTGCATTAGCACCAAGAGTATTTATTTACTCTCCCCTTCCCTAAAAAATGTCGATGTGACACAAGGTCTGTTAAATCTCATAAGTCTAGCTAGCTTTCCCCTAAAGGGAGTACTTTAGATTGATGCCAAATTTGTCGTTTTTATTTATATACTTTTGTGGCGATTCGGAAGCATAGTTGACCCTAAGTGCAACCATACCGGTGTCAGGTGAAAACTTAGCCTCGATGAGAAAATATTCCGATTACCAAACCGGACTTCCTGTTAAAAAAAAAAAAAAAAAAAAAAGGTGAAAGTGCACTGGGGGAGTGGGGGACCACCCGAAGACGATCAATTGCACGGTTGCCGCACTCGCACTGGTTGTTCAATCTGCAAAGGGTGTTTATTCCGAAAGCCGTTCTTAACATGGGGAGGTTGGGGGTGTTTATTCCGAAAGGCATTTTCTCATTTTCAACCTCCTCGTAATCAACTTTTTAAAGGTAAATCTTCGGGTGGTCCCCCAGTGCACTTTCACCAAAAAAAAAAAAAAAGTGTTTAAAAGTTTAACATTTTTCTTTCTTGTAATTTGCTTATTTTAAACTAAAACAGGAAGTTCGGTTTGGTAAGCAAAACATTTTTCACATCGAGGCTAGATTTCCACCTGGCACCGCAGTTAAGGTAGCTTATGCTTCTGAATAGCCACTTTTGTTCACCCTCAAACAAGCCATACTGATTAGGAGCCAGACTTACAGGGGGCATTCTAAGTGGGGAGTTGTGCAGCTGCAGTGCAGCGATATGTTTGTTCACATTTAAATTCTCCGGTAAAGGCGAGTGGAGCAAGCATTAGCAAACAAAAATATGCCACCTCCTCCAAAACGGAGAAGTAATGCCTGGGAAGATTCGTCCCTCTTCCTTAGGATCGAACTGAACGATATTTCATTCTTATCTGAGTTCAAATATATATGCACACTGCACACAAAACATAAGTGATTATTTGGTATTGAACTTGGTCATCTCTCCGCGAGATTAGAGACTCAGGATTGACACAAAGGTCAAGTTTAATAGGACCTCGCACGCGTGTGTACTGTACAACTAACGTAAACATTACCGCACAAATTTGCTTCCTATTTTAGGGAGTTAAAAAAAAAAAAAAAACTACCACTTCATTTATTACTCCCCAATGGGGAGATACAGCTCCCCACTCGAGCTTCTGGTTCTATGAGTACTGAATGTGGTTTCTTCCTCCCGTTATGAAACTAAATGATTTTGGTTAATGAAACAAAAATTGGAACGTGACCATTGTTTTGTTTCAATCCGTTGACTATTTTTTTTTTTTTTTTTTTGTTAAGAAGCAACCTCAATATTAACTTTAGAACTATTATTTATTTTATTATGCATTATATACAGATATCGCCTCCTCGTTATTATTGGTTCGGTGGGGGTCAACGTAACCTTGTCCTTAACCTTGACAGTCGATCGGATAAGGCGCTCGCTACACATTTTCTTTGAACCCGTGGCACAATGTTAAGTCCAATCAAATTAAGTAACAATCATTTGAAGGTTGAACTACAGTCAATTATTAAAAAGTAGAGTACTAGTGCAGAGAGTGATCCGGACGTAAATAATGTTATTATTTAAAAAGCCATTATTAACATGGGGAGAGTGTTTTGTACCTATTCTATACTTCAACCTTACAATTGAATAAAAAAAATCATAGATTCGAAAAAGTTGTCAAAAACAAATATATAACAAATAAATGTTATCAAAGGCAAGATAAGTTACTTTTCTGCCAAACTGGATATATTTTTTGTGTTTTTATTCAATGTAACATATTTATTCAGCTCGAAAAACATACAGTGTTTACCGATGTATTCGAAAATTCAAGATGGCGTCTCACACCCTCTTTAACACCGTAAGTATGGAAAAAGGTGTTATAAATAAAAAAAACTATACAAAATACTATTAAAAACCCGCCGAATATATGTCAACCTATGTCACGGTAACATATATTGAGCGAGTTTTTAATAGTATTTTATCCGGTTTTTTATTTATAACATCTTTTCCCACACTTACCGTGTTAAAGAGAGAATAAGACGCCATCTTGAATGTTCCAATACATTACATCGGTAAACACTGGTTTTCGAGCTGAATAAATATGTTACATTGAATAAAAACACAAAAAATATATCCAGTTTGGCAGAAAAGTAACTTATCTTGCCTTTGATAACATTTATTTGTTATATATTTGTTTTTTGACAACTTTTTCGAATCTATGTGTACGGACAAACCCAAAACGTATCATAAACTTTAATTAAACTTGGAAATACGATGTAAAAAAAATAGCGCGGATCACTCTTTGCACTAGCACCAAAATTAGAACAAAAAATTACGTAACGAAAGCAATCTACTTCGTGGTAGCATTCATTTCGAAATTCCTGATAGATTTCCGAGTTTGAAAGTATGCATGTACTTAATTTTTTCAGCGGATTATTGGACACTAATCTATTAGATTAAAGCAAAAAGTCAATATTTAAACATTTGAAAGGGGTGTTCCGTTTTTAATTACAACATTCTAATAAATCGATCCTTCAAATTGGGAATACTCGACGAGAAAAGAAAAAAAAAGTCATACCCCCCCTTTTTTTTTTTTTTGCTCTCATTTATAATTTAATTTTTTGGGATAGGTAAGGTACGGTGGCTGCGGCCGCCATTCCTCACATCCCACCCCAAAATATAACATCTAAAAGAAAAGTTTTCTTTGCGCGAACGTGACTCTCCAATGGTGACCCAATGGTGAAAAAAAAAAAAAAAAACTTGCTCTTTTCAAAAATAATTTTCACTAAGTTCCAGCAAATTAAAAAATAAAAACTCCCACATAACATGTTTTGGATTGATTTACTAGAACGTTGTAATTAAAAACTGAACACCCATTTCTAATGTCTAAATATCGACTTGTTTGGTTTTGATAATCAGGTAGAGATTACAGTCCAATCGATAATAATCCGCTGAAAAAATTGCAAAAAACACGAAAATAAAATATTGTAAGGGGGTACCCTTTGTACACGTCCGCCCGAATATTTTATAATAGCCAACAAAACGAAGATGAAATAAAATACATCCACAACAATGTTACAAAGGGCAAGATAAGTTAATCTTCTACCTACTTGAATATTTTTTGTGTATTTAGTTTATTTTAAATTGTTTATTCAATTTGAAACCAAAATAGTGTTAAGTCTGAGTTAGAACGAAAAAATGGCGGTTTTGTTATAACCCTTTAAAAGTTTTCTTAGGTTATGAGTTCTTAAGAACAAGTACGATTAAATTTAGAAAAAGTAAAATTATATTAAAGTTCTGAATTTGTGAGATGAGGGCTGATTATATTACTTGTATTGATCAAACTATTGTTCTCATCGTGAGTGTTATTTATGCAACGTTTCGGTCAGATTTGCCTTCGACCATCTTCAGGCATGTTGGTTGTTTTTTGGAAAAGAAAAGAGAAAAGTTACTGGCTCCGTAGATATTTCCTTATTCTTTGAGTTAGTTGCTATTTTATGGTTGTTTCATATTTGTGGAAAAAAAATTGGTTGCAAAGGGGGTGGGGACTCTAATAAAGATTGGCTCACTTTCCTCGCCAAACTTTTAAGGGTGGACAATGTAAAATTATGGCGAATTTAAGATCATTCGCTGTCGATATTTATATTATTTTGACAATTTTAATTTTGTGATCAAATTATCTTGTAAAATAGAAATTATTTTATGAGTTTGCTTTGTTAAATGATTAAAATAAACTACAATTAATGCAATAACGCTTGGCCTTTTGGTCAAGATCAAAGTGTAGTATCTGTTCTTCAGATGCTGCACTCCCATTTCTTGTTCTCTTTCGGTAGAGGAGCAGTCCTCCACGACTGAGACAATTTTTTATTTTTGTACCTTTTCTCCACGTTAAAAAAACTACCCTGGTGTCTAACTCTGTCCCGTGGGGAGGCATTTTAAATAGGTATAATTAATGCAATAATGAGAAACACCACAAAGTTCAAGTCACATATATACATAGATTAGTGTTGGAACAATTAATCAAAAATCGGAAAAATCAGAATTTGTGGGGATATTGGAATCGGAAAAATTTGTGCCTCTTTTCTGAAGCAAAAAACGGTTCTTTAAATTTTTCTTTTATTTGATTTTGTTCAAAACAAAATTTTCCACTGTTGTTAGTAAGAAAAAAAAAAAAAATTATTGATTTTAAATTATCAATAAAAGTAAAATTTATAGATCATCCCCCACAAGTGTATTTTTACACTTGAGAAAATATTTGCAGGTTTAACAATTTTTTTTTTTTTTTTTTTTACAGTAATCGTGAAAAAAATGACTCTAAAATTAAAGATTTATAAAGAATCGGAAGTGGTAATTTAGTAAGGTAAAACAAAACTTGCTATAATATAGCATAATTGCTTTCCTGACTGCTGGAAAACCATTTCTGTGGTACCAGTTTTCAAGAATTCTGGTGAAAGAACTGACCCATTAAATTATCACACCATTAGTTTTCACCTGCTTTTCACCAAGTATTTGAGTCCTTATATAATCAAGCTCTTGTCCATCTTACAACTGTTAAACTCCTGACCAATCAATATGGATTTAGGCAAACCCGTTCCACAGCAGATATCCTAAGTGTAATCTCTGAACGTATATACCATTCACTGGATAAAACAGGGGAGGGTAGAGCAGTAGCCCTCGATATATCTAAGGCTTTTGACAGGGTATGGCACGATGGTCTTCTAAGGAAAATTAGATCATATGGTATCACTGGAAGAATACATAATGTAATTAAATCCAAGAGAAAAATCCAGGTTATCCTTGATGGTCGTACATCTAAACAATATGATATAAATGTGGAAATACCTCAAGGGTTTATCCTTGGACCTTCATTATTCATGACCTCCCTGGTAAAATTTCTGAGATGGGTATATTTGCTGATGACCCCACTCTCTATAAAAGGTAGTAGGGGAAACCAAATGAACACATATCTAAGGAAATGGCAGAAACACTAGAGAATGACCTCCAATCTGTAGTGAATGGGGACAAAAATGGATGGTCACATTCAATGCTGCCAAGACTAAGCTTGTTTCCTTCAATAACTACAAGAAACCTTCTCTACCACCAATAGCAATGGCCAAGAGCACATTACCCAAAAGTACTTCCTTTAAATTCCTTGGCTTAAGGTTTACAGGGAACATGAACTGAAATAGATACATTGAGAGCATTGCCAAGGCTGCTACGAAGAAGGTGAGCTCTCTCTACCATGCTAGAAAACTACTTTTGCCTGAAAGTATCCTGTACATCTATAAGACCACCATTCGCCCATGTATGGAGTACTGTTGTCACATTTGGGCTGGTGCATCTGCTATTAGTCTCTCGCTCTTGGACGGGGTTCAAAAGAGAGTCGCCAACCTGATAGGTCCTGAACTGTCATCTAGGTTTCAGCCTCTGTCCCATCGATGAAATGTTGCATCCCTCTGCCTGTTCTACAAGTATTTTAATGGTGAATGCTCTGACGAACTGCAGACACTTGTACCCTCTTGACGTAAATACCGCAACAAACCCAACAAGCAGCGAAATTCTACTCCTTCACTGTAGAGATCCCCAGGTGTAAGAAAGCCTTCTACTCCAATAGTTTCTTCACCAGAACTGCTAGACTTTGGAACTCCCTTCGGGGATTCTGCTTTCTCAACTGTCCGATCTTAAAATAGCTTTTCACTCTTATAATCTATAAAAAGAATAATTTTTACAGGGGAATATTTGACATTACACCGGCAAAGAAGATAATAAAATTTCAGCAAATCATTTCTTCTCTAAAAGAAAAAAGATTTATTATAATCTGGAGATATAGCTTAGTGGTAGAGCATTCGACTACAGATCGAATGATCTTGTGTTCAAGCCCGTGTGTACGACATTATCAATTATTATTTAAAAAGATTTTTTTGCAAATTAGTCCACCCACCGGGTAAATTAATCTTCGTAATGTATAATAATTAGGGCTATATTCTTTTCATTGTTTTGACTCTTGAGTATATATATCCGACACAGACACAATTAATAAACCGAGAATCCCATCACTCTACATAAAAACGTAAGGGTGCTAGTGAAGAGAGTGATCCGCGCTATTTTTTAAATTGTATTTCCAAGTTTAATTAAAGTTTGATGATATATTTTTTAACTCAATTGTAAGGTTGAAGTATAGAATAGGTACAAAACACCCTCCCCATGTTAAGAATGACTTTTTAAATAATAACATTATTTACGTTTGGATCACTCTCTGCACTAGTACCAACATAAGATATTAACGGATATATACCTGAGAATCAAAATAAGGAAAAGAATACGCTGTTGTCATAGCCCTAATAATAATAACTAGAGGATTGATTCTATATAATAATACATATGCATTCTGCATAAATTGAAATATCCTGTTTAAGCGTATTGTATGACCGAGCAACGCTGGGCAGTTAGCTAGTTTATTATAAGGTTGGTTTTGATTTCGATAGCTTGAATTGAGTTGTCTCCCTCTTATCATGGCCTATCAAATCACTACATCTAGTTTTGTCTTAAAATTTAGTCGGCATTCAAAGCGATGTATTGGATTGCTGCATTTATCGTAAAGTATTCATCAAGCACGCTTCTCCTAACCCAGAATGTTACTTTGACATATATTGGTTGGGTTTCTAACAGTATGTTGTATAATTTTCTATTTTTAAGTCATTTTCAAATATTTAAGTGTCAATTCGCGGGTAAAATCCCTTCAAAGCGTATTGTGGTTATATGAGAGAATAAAGCTGTGTACGCGTTACAAATGTTTCTTTTCTGTTCCTTATGTTATACATTAGTATATTAAGGGTCATTTCGAGTTAAAAGTTTATTTACTGCACCCATCTGAACTAGAGAAAATCATTAAAATGTGTGTCTCGTGTAAATATCTAATGAAGAATATGAAATATGGTCGACGTTGGGGTGATCAAAAAGTCAGATCGAGCATACCGGAAAACGAAATGAGACCAAATTGACAACTCGGAAATTCTAAAAAAAAACAAAAACAATTTAAACAAATACTTATGTAGAATAAATGCAACAACAACAAAAAACGAAAGAAAACGTGAAAAATAATTTAAACAATTAAATTAATTTTTTTTTTAAATGTTTTTTTTTTATGTAGAATAAATGCACACGGCAGCATAGGATTTCGTCGAATTTATTTGTTCCCACTCATAAAGGTTTTTGTTTATCGCTACAAGTGCTAATCTGGACTTGCACCAATTTTCCTGTTAATAATTACTTATAACTATAATTTCCAGCAACCCCTCCCCCCCCCCCAAAAAAAACGGCCAAACAAAAAAAGGACATGCCCCCCCCCCCCAAATATCCATAAAAACACGGCCAAAAAAGTACCCCCCACCAAAAAAACAAAACAAAATAATCCGAAAAGCGCAAAATTCAAGCAATCTAGCAGTATCAGAATTTTTGTAGGAATTTTTGACACCCTTAACACGAAACTGCGAATACAATATAAAAATCTCGGATTCTCTCTCCTCTGATCTCGAGCGCGTGGTTCAGTGGGGGAAGCTGTGGCTGGTTATCTTTAATGCATCCAAAACCAAACTCCTATCCTTACATCATCAACGCTCTGATCCCCAGCTAGCATCAATTTTGATGGATGGCTCTCGTCTGGGTGAGGCCCCGTGTTTTGACAAGCTTCTGGGTTTGACCTTTACTCCTGATCTGAAATGGAACACGTATATCAAGTCTGTTGCCAAGGTCGTTGGAAAGATGGTGGGGTCCTTCTACCGCTCCAGAAGATATCTCACTACTGATGCAATTCTCTATCTATATAAAAGCCAAGTACGGCCAAGGATGGAATACTGTTGCCATATCTGGGCAGGAGCTGCCAAAAACAGCCTATCATGCCTTGACAGAGTACAAAATAGACTTCGTGGCTTAGTGGGAGATGCCCTTTTCTCTACCCTGCAACCCCTCTCCCACAGAAGAGACGTTGCGAGCCTTTTTTTTTTTTTTTTTTTTTTTTTTTTTTTTTTTTTTATTACATTTTCACCCCAAACAAGGCAAATTGCCACTTTGGTGTAGGGGGCTACTATCAGGGGAAACAACTACTGGGGTACTATGTAGGGATTTGGGCAGCAAGGTGTCGGTTCACGTTACACTTGAACTTCTGCACGTCAGTACTGTTGGGGAAGCAGGGACCTGGAATGGAATTCCAGAGTCTAGCGGTTCTGGGGAAGAAACTATTGGAGTAAAAAGATCTTTTACATCTAGGGATCTCTACAGTGTGGGGGTGGGATCTAGTAGCCTGTCGGGTTTGTCGAGGGTGCTCGCGTCGTGGGGGCACAAGTGATTGCAGTTCGTCAGAGCATTCACCACTAAAATACTTGTAGAAAAGGCAGAGGGATGCAACATTTCGTCGATGGGACAGAGGCTGAAGCTTAGATGCCAGTTCAGGGCCTATCAGGTTTGCGACTCTCTTTTGAACCTTGTCAAGGAGCGAGAGACTAGTAGCAGATGCACCAGCCCAGATGTGGCAGCAATACTCCATACATGGGCGAATGGTGGCCTTATAGAGGTACAGGATACTTTCGGGTGTTAGTAGTTTTCTAGCACGGTAGAGAGAGCCTACCTTTCTTGCAGTGGCCCTGGCAATGCCTTCAATGTAATTGTTCCAACTCATGTTTCCTGTGAACGTTAGGCCAAGGAGTTTGAAAGATGGACTCTCAGATAAAGAGTCGTTGGCCATTGCTATGGGTGGTAGAGAGGGTTTCTTGTAATTATTGAATGAAACTAGTTTAGTCTTGGCAGCATTGAACGCGACCAACCACTTTTGTCCCCATTCCACTACAGATTGGAGGTCTTCATCTAGTGTTTCTGCCATGGCAGGTGCTCGTCTGAACTCCAATCCCTGGTCCCCCCTCGCCAATCTTTCACGAAAAACACCCGTCTAGCTGAATCCACTGTGAAAAATTTCCCCCACTCTATATCCGTGCCTAAATCAAAACGCGGATTTCATGAACAAAGCTTCTTTCTTAGAACTGCACGCCTGTGGAACTCTGTTCCGTCTGCCTGCTTCTCACCTGACTACAACTTGGATGTGTTCAAGTCCAACGTTAACAAAATCCGGACTAAAACTTGGATGTCTTCAAGTCTAATGTTAACAAATTCCTAATGAACCGCCCCCCTAATTAAACACTTCATCAAATCTCCTCACTAACGTAATGTACTTGCAATAACCCTTATCCCTGAGTGGCTTCCGGGCCTTGATAAGTGGTGATCACTGTTAAAAAAAAAAAAAGGTCAATACATAATATATTCAAATTTAAAAAAAAAAACATAGTGTTCTTTTAGAATTTTACCTGTAAAGTTTGAAGTTTAAAACCTTTTTTTTAAACCACGTTATTTGTTTTTTCTTTTTTTTTTTTTTTTTAATGGAACCTTGGTCCTTGCTCCTTTAATTGAAAAAAAAAAAAAATTAGGGCTTGAATTACATTTTTCGAGGAGTTATAAGCTTGGAAAGACAGGGGGTCGAATAATTCACGCCTCCCATTTTGTAAATGTCTAATAATAATTAATTTAGACCCCGATAAGTACATAATTATTTACTCACAAATTGAAGAGAAAAGGTCAATACATAATATATTCAAATTTAAAACAAAAAAAATATACTGTTTTTTAGAAATTTACCTGTAAAGTCCGAAGTTTAAAACCTTTTTAAAAAAAAACACGTTTTTTTTTTTTTTTTTTTTTTCCTTTCTTTAATGAAATCTTGGTCCTTGCTCCTTTAATTGAAAAAAAATTAGGGCTTGAATTGCATTTTTCGAGGAGTTATAAGCTTGGAAAGATGGGGTGGAATTATTCGCTATTTTCACGAAATTTCTGACAACGCCAAACTTCTTTCCTTTTCGGAAAACTAAAAACGTTTCCAGATTTGCAGAAGAGTAACTTATCTTTATTTGTTGCATTTCGGAATTTTTTTTTACCACTTTTCCGAATCTCTGCGGATTGTAAAATATACCCTATTTAAAAAAATTTTTTTTTTTTAATAAGATTTGTTTTAACATTTTACTCTACTGCAATTTTTTTTTTTTCAAAGGTAAAAACAAACAATGCCTAAGTTACGTGGATACGAGATACACAGATACACGAGAAATAGTCTATTAAGTTTAATTGCCTATAATTTGGTTTTCAAACGTTTTTAAACTACTTTTGAAACTCGATTTCTTTAGTCGGTCAGGTTTTAACTTTGAAACGGCGCAACTTCAGAATCCGCGCACTAGTTAACTTTGGTTGCTGCTGCTGCTGCTATTATTCTCATTAGCCGTTGTTTGAAAGAAGGCATGTGCGTTGCTTGTCACATTTTAGTGCCCGACTTTCTATTCTCGCAATGTTGACATTCAGTGCTGACGTACCAGAAGATAAAACCCGGTTGCTTTATTCCACTGTTTATTCTCTATCGCTCTGATTCGCGATTCTTCTAAGCGAGTTTATCCAAAGAACCGAAAAGAAAAAGAAACAAAAACTGTATGTTATACCATTCTTTTATTTTTTCGCACTTTTTTTTTTAAATTTAAAAAAAAAAAAGTCGTGATTTTTATTTTTTAATATTTCTCTTATTGCTGCCTGCGCTCTCGTTTTTGTTTTTACGGCATATCAAATGTTAACTTATTTTCAAAATTGTACGCATATTTTTTAGTATTGATTGTTCTTATTTAGATTCAACCTAATAATAAAAAGAACTAAAAAAATTCATTTTTTAAAATAATCTTTTAAAAAGGCTAAACTGCTTTAAAAAGGCCAAATTCGCGAAATTTGACATAAAAACGTTGAGTTGTTTTAAAATGGATAATCGATTTAATAGGACGTTGCATTATAAACTGAGCAGTGAGCACTGACTGAGCCCCTACAAATATTTAAATATTGACTTTTCCCATTTTTTTTTTTTTTAATAATCTAATAAACTAATGTCCATTCGATAATAATCCTCTGAAAATTCTTTTTAAAATAAGATGAAAAAAAAAAAAAAAGGACAAGATTCTTCAGGTCCGCTAAAAATCTTCATAATATACTCGTCACAAACGGAAATGTCATATTCCAAAAATCACATAAATTGAAAGTAGTTTTATTTTTTATTTCTATTTTTTTTTTTACATATGGACACTTTGAGAACGCCATGAAATTGCAGAAACTGAAGTACAGTTTATTGTTTTTAAATTTTTGAGATGATTGATTATTCGTTTTATTTGTATCTTTCAGACTACTGTTCTCATCTTCAGTGTAATTTTGACAATGTTTCGCTTGATGTAACCTCTCAGCTTCTTCAGGTGTAATCTTGTCGAACGCGGGAATTTTCTGAGTTCGACAAGATACACTTTTTTAAAAAGGTCGAAACGTTGTAAAAATAACACTTCAGATGTTGTTCGAAGGATACAAACAATTTATTATGTATATAGCTCTATCCAAGACGATATTGAGCTAATTTAATAAGCCTTATTGCAACAAGCCTCCTTTCAGTCTCAAGAAACCATGAATTCCTCTTGTAAGGGTGTCTGCATGGAGAGTCTACAGTGAATACAATCATCAACAAGCACCTCTCCGTCGGAGAGGTGCTTGCCAGTTCGGAGAGCCTCTCCGAACTGGCAAGAATTCCAGAACAACTAAAAGCATTTCCGGAATAAGTAGAAAGATTAATGTTATTTTAGAGTTTTCTTTAGACACTTTTTTTGTTTAATAGAAATCGCTTAAAGACAAAGCATGAAGCCACTTGGTCGAAAAAAAAAAATCTGTGGGTCCTCCAACTCCTCCATTGTAAGAAGGACCCATAGAAACTACATCAGTTTGTTATGTCTCCTGAAAAAGACCCCTGTACAAGTGCGACCTGTAAAAATCTTCCTCCCCACACGAATTGTTCCCCCTACCATCATTGTCTCTGGACACTTTATTTTATTTTTTTTACATTGGAGTCACCGCTTATCAAGGCCCGGGGGCCACTCGAGGATAAAAACATAACTTTTAAAAACACAAGAATTACCCCTCTGTCTGGACTGGTTAAATATACACACTTCAAATCAATATAATGAATGAATTTAAATAATAAACAATATTTACATTCATAAAATTTTTTAAGAATTTGAAATAATAAATCTCAGCAGGAGGCCTATCTATAATATAAATCTCACCTGCCTGTTTAAATGTATGTATGTTTGCCTTAAACTTTCGTTAGAGGCGACAGATTTTCACGAGATTGGTATCGTTTTAAAGCTCGACTCTTCAGACGATAAATATCGAAAAATTGGCTACAAACATTAATTCCATCACTCTCAACTGTTGAATTTTCTACACAGAGGGGTCGCTTTTTTCGACGATATTTTTGAAAGTCATTCCCCTCTCTTCGAATGACTAGCCTTAATGTAAACCTTTGTCACTTCCGGTTGTGCGATGGACGCGCAACAGTAAAGACGTCACGTTTTTTTTTTGTTTTTTTTTTGTTTTTTTTTCACATTGTTTTCCTCCTTCACTGTACGGGTTCGAGCCTGCCTACTACCACTTTTTATTTTTGCTCAACACACACCTCCAAACACCCGGGCAACGCCGGGCACCCAGGTTAATCTATTATATAAATCTCACCTATCTGTTTAAATGTATGTATGTTTGTATATCTGCCTTAAACTTTCGACAGAGGTGACTGATTTTTACAAGATCGGTATTGTTTTGAAGCTCAAACCTTCGAACGACAAATATGAAAAAATTGGCTAAAAACATTAATTCCTTCACCTTAAACTGGGCACTTTCCTATAAGGAGGGGTCGATATGACATTTTTTCAAGTCCTTCAAGCCTCGGCGTTGCATAAAAAGACGTTATTTCGACCGCCTGTGACGTCACAATCATGGCGGACGCATCGATAAGACTATTTGTTTTTCTTCACCTCTTTTTTTTCTCTGGCATGTTACGGGTTCGAGCCTACTTACTCCTCTTAAATTTTTCTTTTTCTTTTTTTGCTCAACCAACACCCTTAAACACACCTCCACTTTCTTTTCCGCCTTTGCATCACGGATTCGAGCCTGCAACACACACCTTAGTTTTTTTGTTTTTTTTTTTAAATTGACTCTATTATAATATATATGAAATCTCCATGAATTAAAATATCATATTTAACCATATTTTACAACCGGGCAACGCTGGGCGCACCACCCTCTCCGCTAATTACTTATGAAATCACAAGAAATAGTAGTCCCTTACTTCAAAGTAGCACTCTGCCTTGTTTGGGGTAAAAAAAAAAAAAATAAAAAGCTACTGTTAGTGTTATTTTCCCACAGAATATTCTTGGGGTTGACAAGATACACCTGAAGAAGTTCGGAGGTCATATCGACCGAAATGTGAAAATAACACAAAAGATAAGAACAGTAGGTCGAATAATCCAAATAATATGAAATAAATCACAATTAGTGATTTTTCAAACATAATCAAAGTTGAACACATAACTCCTCCACCTTTTTCTTTTCACCCACACTTAGATCCCACTCCTACTTAGAAATTGACCTGCTTGTTTTCAGCAAATCAAAAACAGTGGGTGGTCTATTATTTAGAAAGGGTTAGAAGGACCTTACTAACCAATTTTTATTGCTTCTTATTCCCAGTTTCCTTGCCAATGAAATGTTATTACTGTAAATAATGCAATAAAAATTTTTCAAATTTGGGTTAAACTTAAGTAGGACAGCCCCTGGAGTGAATATGGTATTGTGGTGACAGATATTTCTAGTTAAGAGTAGGATAGACAATTTTAAATATTTGAAACCAAGCATGACCAACGACACTCATTATCCCCACACTTGAATGTCCTTGTGCCTAATTTGTTCATATTGTATTTTTATATTTTATGCCAATAAATATTTCAAAGTGGTACACATAATGGCAGCGATTACTGCAGCTACATGTAGTTGTATCAATTATATTAAACTTTTTAGTTTATCAAACGAAATCTGTTGATAGTCAGTTTTTCATAATCTGAATTCATCTATCTTAAAATATCTAAATATAAAAGCGAAAATGTATGTATGTTCGCTTTTTCTGTATGTCTACAAAAGGCTTTTTTCAGAGAAGCGGTCGGTCGCTTCACAACTTTTTAAAACTTTTTATATCACATATAAATCGTAATATCTCACAGTTAACAACGAAGCTCACCTGTCCATTTAATTTGCTTGATTTCGGGAAGATAAATATTCAACATTTGTCGCTCGCCTCATGTGGGTTAGTCTTTTTCCTATAACATCTTGGGAAAATAAAAATCCCGCAGTCAAACTTGACCTCATTAACTCATTAAAACGGGCACCTGCCAAATCTAAGTAATTAAATAAATTCAAACGTGTTTCCATTAGCATCTCGCGTTGGGGCAATGGTTAACGTCGCACGTTTCTTTTTTTCACACTTTAATTTACGACTTTGCCTCAACGGTTCGGGTTCGATCCTCATACTTACTTTTTTTTTTTTTAACCCCACTCCCAACCCCGGAGTTTCCACACACACACCTCCAAACACCCGGGCAACGCCGGGTACCCCTCACTAGTTATTACAAAAATGCAGTTTTTTTTTTTTAATATTATGTTCATAATGCTAGTGCTAGAAGTTTATACACCTCACACACACACATTCATTGTAAACAAAGTTTAATATTTTTTTTTTTTTATCAGTCACCAAAAATGAGAGAATTACAAAGTTTAATAAAAATTTCCAGCAGTTTTTTTTTTAATTTTTTCAAGAAAATTATATATTTAACTGAATCCTCGTTTAAAGTTTGTTTTGTAGATGACTACATGGAAGATGCTCTCTCTTATTTCCTTCCTTCTCTCACTCTCTGATTTGATGGTTAACATCATTTTAATAAGGTTATCCAATGTGCCTGGGGACAAGTAAGATCCACAAAGTTTTAGTATTCTAGCAGGGAGACCCGACGTTGCCCCGGATTGAATGATGATGAATGAATGTTTCACCCTCCCATAATTTTATTGTTATTGAAATCTATGAAATTGCCAATTTTTTAATCAAATCGATTACCTGCTCTAGTCGAGAACCCAACGCGATGTACCATGAGGAAATTTCATATGCCTCTCTGCACTGACTTAGTCCATGATATATTGTAGTCTACATTGCAGTGTTGATTTTATAAAATTATTTTATGTAATAACTTGAACTAAAGTTTAAAATTCAAAAGTTAAGCACCATGGTTCAATTGTACACTAAACAGAAACATTCATTTCGAATGTGCCCCTCTCTTGTAAAAGAATCTACAGTTGATTTTATAGGCTTGGCCTTTCTGCTTGTGCAGTGCTAAAACTTCTCAAATCGACTTGTCATGTTAGGCTGTATAAAAGTGTTAACTTTGGTCAAAATCAGACCCTTCTTTAATCGGACTTTTTCGATTTTCGATACTTATCAGAGGCATTTCAATGCAAAACTTGTATAAGAACACTCCCAGACACATCAAGTACATTTTGTGTAGAATTTCAAAATAATCAGCCCAGTCATTTCGGAGTCCATAAGGAACAAACTCGTGCACACACTCATACACACGCATGCAAAGTATATTTTTATATACAAGTAAAGATAAGAAATTGAAATGTACTCATCATTGAATATGTAGAAGTTTGATTGGATTTAAGTTAAAACTAAGTTTTTTGGGTTTTTTTTTTTTAACAATTACAAAAAAAAACTTCTCAATCACTGATTAATAACACTCCACCTGAGAGCTCATCTGTCAAACTCATAGGTTGAACATTCACAGGCAACATGAATTAGAACAAATACATTGAAGACATTGCCAAGACTGCTGCAAAGAAGGTGGACACCCTCTACTATGCTAGAAAATTATTTGCATCTAACCAAACCATCATTTGCCCATGCATAAAGTATTTGACACATCTGGGCTGGTTCATCTATCGCTAGTCTCTCCCTTTTAGGCAGGATTCAAAATAGAATCGCCAATTTAATAAGTCATGCACTGTTAACCAAGCTCCAACCCCTGTCCCATCACTGTAATATTGCATCTGTGTGCTTGTTTTACAAGTATTTTATGAAATGCTCGCTGACGAATTCCTAGCACTGGTGTCCCCTCAACATATATACCAATAGGCAGCAAAATTCCACCCCTTCACTGTAGAGGTCTTTTGATGCTGGAAAGCCTTCAACTCTAATAGTTTCTTCCCTCATACTGCTAGACTTTGGAATTCCCTTTGTGTTTCCTGCTTCCCTGATTATACTAACGTGTTAAAAGACCGCTTGTTTCTCAACTCCCTACATAGTGCCCCTGTAGACATTGTCCCGAATAGTATCCTCTTATGTTTGAAGTGTCAATATGCCTTGTTTGGTATTTAAAAAAAAAACAAAAAACGTTGGGGTCAAATTGAAGAATCTGCACATTGCATGTTGAAAGTGACTTTTTAAGCAAAAAAAAAAAAAAAAAAAAAAAAACTAAGGAACCCAAAGTGCTGGTGAAACCATGTCTTCTAGAGGGCTGTTAAACAGTCCCCACCCCTCCTACTTTCCTCCAAACTTTGATGGAGTAATTCGAAGATAGGCAACACTCTCTATGGATATGTGATCGTACAGGAATTTCTTAACCGCATTTGTCTTATAGTAGACCTTTATCAGATTCAGGATCTTATTTAATAATGGTTTGACGTGTGCTTAAGCGGTGATGTTGGCAATGAATTTTACACCTTGCCTAAGGCCATCACTTTGGAAATGTACAACATGGAAACTTTCAGTTCTGTTTATTGCGGCCAAATAGTTTCTCTCCTGTGACTGCCATCTACATTATAAATTGATGAACATGTACATGACGTCCCACTTTTTAAAAAAATTTTTTACTAAATTTTTTTTTTTTAATTCTCCAGTATACTATTAACCATCAAGTTTTAAAAGTTTTTAGCAAGGCGTTCAATTTCTATGTAAGTTTAATGTAGTTTTCACTGCTCCCGTTTTTGACCAATGTTTAGCTGAAAAATCCTATTTACAAATGCTTTTTCTGAATTTCAAGCAGGTGTGACCATTTTATATTTAACGTACATAGAAAACCAAACATCCCTCTAAAATACAAACAGTAATATTAAGAGTTTTTTTTATAATTTGATGCTTTGGTGTTAAATTTATGTAGTAAATGAAAGTTTATCCTGATCTCAGAAGGTCAAATTTGGACAGTATAAAGAGATGTGTGCAGTAGACTTTGATAGCATTACCTTGTTGAAAGAATGAAGAGTTCTTTGGTTAGTACAGGATGGAATGATAAAGTTGTTGCCCGAAAGAAAACCGAACTACAGCTTTATTTAAAATATTTTATTGAAAAAATCAATTTGGGTAACTTGATTATATAGTAGAGCTGGCATCTATTCAATGTAGCTGCCTTCAGCTTCAATCACCTCCTCGAAATGGGTCCAGAACTGAGAGCATGCCTTTTTCACAAGCACTGGTGGGAGCTTGGTGAATACTCAGCGGATGACGGCAATCAGGCTGACTTTGGTGTTGTGGGAAGTCATGTTGGTGATGTTCTCGACATATGACCAAACAAAGTAGTCCAGCAGGTTCAGGTCGGGGGAGGAAGGGGGAGCAGTGAAAGAAGGCACTTCTGAAACCAAGCCTGGGTCTCTTTGGACTTGTGGGCTGGTGCCAAGTCCTGCTGGCATACTCAGGGTCTGCCAGCGGTCACCTGATTGCACCAGGGGATCACCACACTCTTCAGCACATCCAGGTACACTTTACTTTTGTTGTGGCGTTCACCCTGGATTGGTTGAATCAGCTCCATCCAACAAGTTCACCACATCTTGTATAACAGCCGACCAAGTGCGACAGTCCGAAGCTGTTTCTACTACAAGCATAAGCCACTCATGGTTCCTTCAGCGGAGCCCGTAGAACCGGGACCCAAAGATCATTTCAGCATCCTGTTTCACCATCCTGAGCCAGGTTTTGAGTTGGCCACCGCAGCGTTTCTTCCAGTTTGATGGTGGTGCTGGGTTGATAGCTTCACGAATGAGGTCACCTGGGTTTTGACGAAGCGCATAGCTGAACCAATGAAGGCATTTGGCAAGGAGGGATTGTTGAAGGGAGCATATCTTGCAGCATGCCTGGACCACATTGTTAGAGATAAATCATTGCCAGCAGACACGTAGGATGTGGCGTAGGCAATGTTGGTCAAATACCTCCAGTTTGCAAAGGTTACTTGCACACATAGGCCAGGTTTCGCAGCCATAAAGCAGAATAGTGCAGACTGAGGCCTGGTAAATCCTGATCTTTGTGTTGAGCCTCATCTCCTTCCAGGATCAGAGCTGCAATCGCAGGTGACAGAAGGCGAGACGAGCATTGCTGATGCGGTTGTGGATATCTTCTTTCCCTTGGCCTGTTGCGCTGATGATGGATCCAAGGTATTTAAATCGATTGACCTCTTCGAGGGTTTCCGTATCGAGGACAACTGGCTGTCTCTCAGTTGGAGAGAAACAAGCAGGCAGAAGCTTAATCTTCATGCCGATCACTGATGCGTAAGTTTATGGCTGATTGTATGTCAGCGAAGCTTTCACCCAGAATGGCGATATCATCGGCATAGTCAAGGTCTGAAAATTGGAAATCACAGTTATGCCGGAAAAATTGGGCAAGACCTTGGATCTGATCCAATCGATTGTGTAATTGAAGATTGTGGGTGAAAAACACAGCCTTGACGAACACTGGAATGGATATCAAAAAAACATGATTCCTGACTATATACACACTTTTGTGTGGCGGTGTTGATTTTCAATTAAACTTCGAAGATGTGAGATCGTATGATGTAGTTCTCACTTGAAACCACACCAAAGACCATAATTGTGGGTCATTCGCTGCATTGAGCTGTGCCTTCAAGTGTTAAACCGTTTGGATTTGCATTTTGAGGGTGCTGGCAGTGGTCCTGTTGTCATAACTAGGATCGGTAGAGAGCATGAGTGGCGCATCTCCGATCTCATTTGTTGAATATTGTGTCACTATTAGACATGATGGAAGGCTACTATCCCTTTTGAGATGTGTACACAACTGGCCAATTGACAGAACAAGAGCAAGCTACCTCTGTGAAGTAAAAAAAGGGTTCCATTTGAAATTCCGTCCAAATTTCTGAGTTCGACAAGATATAACTGAAGAAGGTCAAAGGTTACATCGACCAAAACGTTTTGAAAATCATACTCAAGATGAGAACAGTAGTCTGATGAATCGAAATAATACAAAACAAATGCATATAAATGTTTATTTTTGAGCTGTTGGTTTAAGAACATTTTTTTAAAAAAAGTGCTCTTATCAGTTGTTTGCTGTTTAAAAATCTGTTGAATGACACTGTTAACTGTAATATTTTTCATATCTCAATGTGCATAACTCGTTACTCTCCAATAACTGATTCTTTCTTTCTCTAAGCAAATTAGTTTTTATTTCCAACTGTTTCTTTGTATATTTTTTCATATCAATCTACGTCACAAACATTCCTTAAATTATTTCAAACCGCATTTTATTCATTTCCACAAAAGACTTTTCTTATCTAAATTTCCAAAACTTCAAAATAATCGCCAGTCAAACTTTTGTTTATTTTTTTCATAGGAATTTCGTAGAGTTTTAAAAAATTTTTATTATAAATTAGATGTAAGGTATTTTTTTTTTTTTTTTTTTGTTTCACACCGGGTTGTCTCTTAGAATTTATTTCAATGTTTAGTTTCATTATCACATTACAACAATTATCTTTAACTATTTTTATTTGTACTATTGTTATATTTTCAGTAACAAAAATCAAATAATTCTATATACAATCTCTATACAGTGTTTTTTTGTTTTTTTTACACGATTTCACTTATTTTCATTGCTCAAAGAAAGAAACACAAGACATTCCTGACAGTTTCTTAAAGGTTTTATTTTTGAGGGAGAGAATCTACTCATGAGAGAGAGACTAACATTCTCTTATCTAATTATTTAATTAACTTAACTGAAATGAGAGACGTTTCGCACTTAGTGATTATCAAAGTTTTCTACAATATTGACAACTGCCTTGTACAACATGGTAGACTTGCATTACAATGTCTCAAGTCAATGTCCTCTTTGAATTTTCCAATGGAAGATTTTATCCATATGTGACCCCTAAAAGCCATTTAAAATACTCTAAAGGAAATGACATTTTGGAAATTGATGTCTAATACCTATTGTTAAAATATCACAAATATCTGAATTCTTATGAAGGGCTTTCACCTTCTATTTTAGTAAATACTAGCAGGGCTACCTAATGTTACCAGAGACAAAAATGTAACAAAATTCTGTTAAAACTTCTATTTCTATACCTCTTTTTATCCATCTCTTCTCATTTTCCCCTCCTTCATCCCTCCTCTTTTTCTTTTCTCCACCCATTCCTCTCTAAACATACACACACCCACATACAGAAAACTTTCCATTATATAATAAAGAAATGAATCGACTTTTAAAGTCTTTAGCGGACATACAAACACACACATCTCTCCTTTATATAATAGAACATAATAAACTTGTGATGCTCTTGATGATATTGTTGACTTCCACCTATGATTCTATTACAGGAAATATTTTGTTTTATCTCTATTGTCGTTAATAACATGCCAGTTTTTTGTTTTTAATTTTTATTTCATATTTACCACAGACTTTTTTACCTATTTTATTAAGTAAGAAAATATTAAAATGGGGTTCAGGGGTAGGAGTAGGAGCTTCTTGGTTTCCTCTGTTTTCCCGGCAACACTGGGACACCAGTCTTGCTAGTATACAAATAAACTAAATCTCCTCAGTTCACCCCATTCATAAGTATTAGCTAAGTAAGCTTAACCTTTCCACAAAAAAACTAATAAATTATTTCTGACATTGCTTCAAAATGTTTTGTTTTACTTATTTTATAAAAAAAAAAAACTTGTTGGATGTGCCATTTCTAAGTTTTGATTTTTAATTTCCAAGTAATCCTTCTCCACCCTCATCTCAACTATCTGTTCTTTCCAACACATGTTGTAAACATTCATTATTGAACTAATATTATTGATTTACTTATACTAAGCCAAAGGTGAAAATGCGTGTCATATTAAGGCCATTGGCAATGACTGTAAACTTGAAAACCAACTTTAAATCTCATCAGATCTGAAATAGTAATTAACATGCTTAGAAAAGTACAAATGCACGCCCCCCCCCCTCCAACTATGGATAAAAATAACAGTAGAAGTTACTTGTTTTGGCTCTACGAGTATCTCTAGCTCACCATTATTTGATGGAATGCTTGGAGCTTGCTCTCAGCAGAATATTTGATCAAACTTTCTGATTTTCCACAAAATACTTTTTATATTTGACAATTGAAAGAGATTATCTATAACATAAATCTCACCTGTCTGTTTAAATGTATGTATGTATGCTTGAATCTCTCGCAAAAACTTTTGACAGATGCGACGAATCCTGACAAAATCGGTATCATTTTGAAGTTCGACGTCTGGGACAACAAATATTTAAAAATTGGCCAAAAATATTAATTCCTTCACCCTAAACTCGACCGTTTTGTACAAGAATGGGGTCGATTTTTTTTCGCCGACATTTTAGCAAGTCATCGTCACAGTTGGATTGATTTTGGTTAATTTTAACGCTTTTGACTTTCGGTCACGTCATGGAGATAGATTCAAACGTCAGATTTTCTTTCACTTTCTTTTCCGCCTTCACGGCGCGGGTTCGAGCCCGCTTGCCTACTATCACTTTTTGCTGAACACACACCTCCAAACATCCGGGCAACGCCGGGCATCCAGGCTAGTTTAGAATAAAGAAGCAACAAAGTGAATGTTTACCTTAACTTTTTAATGTGTTTAAAATTTAACTAAATTTTGAAATGAATGTTCGCTGATAAACACATAACATAAACTGGGGTTTTGATTGATTCATGTTATAAACACAGATTGCATCATCAGTAACTACAATATCTGGGCAGGAGCTGCTAAAAACAGCCTATCCTGCCTTGACAGAGTACAAAATAGACCGTGGCTTAGTGGGGGATGCCCTTTTCTCTACCCTGCAACCTCTCTCCCACAGAAAAGACGTTGTGAGCCTATCCTTGTTTTATCGTTATTTTCATGGCAGGTGCTCGTCTGAACTCCAATCTCTGGTCCCTCCTCGCCAATCTTTCACGAAAAACACCCGTCTAGCTGAATCCACTGTGAAAAATTTCCCCCACTCTATATCTCTGCCTAAATCAAAACGTAGATTCCATGAACAAAGCTTCTTTCTTAGAACTGCACGCCTGTGGAACTCTGTTCCGTCTGCCTGCTTCCCTCCGGACTACAACTTGGATGTCTTCAAGTCCAATGTTAACAAATTCCTAATGAACCGCCCCCTTAATTAAACACTTCATCAAATCTCCACACTAATGTAATGTACTTACAATAACCCTTATCCCTGAGTGGCTTCCGGGTCTTGATAAGTGGTGATCACTGTGTAAAAAAAAAAAAGCAACTAACAGATTATTTATTGCAATTCTGAATTTTTGAGATGAGAGCTGATTGTTTGTATTACTTGTTTTGATTGGACTATTGTTCTCAATATGAGAACAATAGTCCAATCAAAACAAGTAATACAGATTATTGGTTTAAAGTGTTTTTTAAATGCTAAATTATATATCTGACTTTCTTTTTGCATTCTTTTTAAATTATTTTCTGGCTGAAAGCACTTAATACAAAAATATGGTGAATTAGAAAAACAAATGACTCTAAGCCCACAGCAAAAAAGAAAAAAAAATATTTCATGAAGTAATATATTTGTGATAATACTAAAAACAAATTCAAAACAGTGAAACAATAAAATTTTTATTTTATGCAAAAAATGATTAAGTATAATGCGAATTTTTTTTACATTTTTGATATTGTTTGCTGTGGACTTCAAGTCATCTGTTCTTCTGATTCACCGAAAATACATTAAAAAAAGATAGGGTTTGTATTACTGTATATATAGATTCGAAAAAGTTATTAAAAAAAAAAACAAATATATAAGCAGTTAAATGTTATCAAAGGCAAGATAAGTTACTTTTCTACTTAACTGGGTAATTGTTTAGTGTTTTTATTTAATGTCACATGTTTATTCAACTCATTTTCCCAAATTTACCGTGTTCAATAGAGTCTGCCGCTATTTAAAATTTTCCAATACATCGTTAAACATTGTATATTTTTTGAGCTGAATAAGCATGTTACATTAAAAAAAAAATATCAAGTTGGGTAGAAAAGTAACTTATCTTGCCTTTGATAACATTTAGGTGAAGCTGAGATAAGTAGGTCCAGTTGACGAGCCTCGTTCTAACATTCGGAAAATTTAGGTTAAAAATCGGTGAAGCTACCGAAAAGTAATCCTTTTGAATGAAGATGGATATAAACAATATTTTTTTAAAATTAATTTCTTAATTTTACTTAAAAACAAAATTTAAACATGTATAAACAAAATATTTTAGAAAATAATTTCTTAATTTTAAATAAAAATTGATTGTAAACATTTTTAAAAAAATAATTATTGAAAAATATTGTAAAGTGTTTTACATAGCTGGTTCTTTGGGATAATAGGGGCGCCTGAAACTCCCCTTCCAGAATGAAAAAAGCTTTAGTGTTTTTACTATTTTAAAACGCTTTCTTTTTTTTTTTTAAGTTTGAAACAGAAGTAGTGGCTAGTTAACTTAGAACAACAAGGGCGGATGGCGGAAATTCTTCAGGGTTTATTGTAATGCCTTTATGGTGGTCGAAAAACGTTTTTCAGTCATCATATTTCTATTTACTTGCCTCCCCACAAGGGCAGAGTTAGACACAAGACCTCCTAGAACTGCATAGGATCAGCTTCATATGGCAATCAACAGGGAAGATTTCATTACAAGAATGATTAAGACTCTTGCTTTGGAATTGAAGAAAAATCCCTTCTCGGCTGCTAAATAATTTATTAACTTAATAATTACCTTAAATTGCACAGTTGTAGTGCAGGGGTTAATTAGTTCATAAGCAATTGTGTATTTGAAGTGAACAAACAACAAAAAAAAACTTTTATTCATCTAAATTTGTCTCCATTACTTCAAGTACAAATTCTTTGTCCTAAGTACAAAGGTTCTGATGGCAGAACAGATAAGCATTGTAGTAAGACGTATGTAAATTCAAGTCACGTGAATAGTTGGCATTTATTATATCAACGGCCATCATTTGATCAGAAACTTTTTATTGCTGCGTTTTTTTTGTTGTTTTTTTTTTTTGTTTTTTTGTAGTTGATTTATTGCAAGTTTTTCAGGTTTTTACTTTTATAATCTCTGCTGATAATTAGTAATGTTCTCATTCATAGTTTTAATGGGATTTGTCACATGATTTTAATGGGATTTGTCACATGATTTCAGTAAAGCTAAGAAGTTAATGTAGTTTCTTTGACGCATTGTTTAGTGTGTACATGAAAGAAATTTATAGAAGGCAAAAGGTAATTTATACAAAGCAGAGGTTGTAGCGGATCGGCACAAACTGAAGTAAATTAAAACATGTAACGGTGGAATAAGTTATGCGTGGAAATTCCGTCATACCACACTGATGTAAGTAAGAATACAATGCAATATTAAAAGTATTTCATATATATAGTGATGGGACGATTAAACATGAAAAGCTCATGCAATGTTGCCTATGTCAGAGGGGGTAAAAACTAACATACTACTACTATGGTCATGGTTGTGGCATTCACCTTGGGTCGGTTGGGCCAGTTCTTTCTAACAAGTTCACCAGATCACAAACATTGGCTGACCAAGGCTGCTTCCGTTATAAGTGCAAACCATTCGTGGTCACAACGACAAACCTCGTAAAGGTGAAGGGCCAAGAATTAGTTCAGCATCCTGCTTCACTGTCCTGAGCAAGGTTTTTAGTTGACTATCGTGATGTTATTTCCAGCCTGGGAGTTGTGCTGGGTTGATGACTTCACGGATGAAGTCACTTGGGTGTTGACGAAGGATGTGGCTGAACCAACGAAGACATCTAGTAAGGAGAGATTTTTTAGGAGGAGAGTGAGAATCGTACTGTTGGGGACATACTACTACTCATCAACATATTTGGACTAACGTCAATTTTACAGGCTGGCATGTGTTGGACGGCTTTTAGAACCTTACTTCCACACTAACTTGGTCCTGGATATGATCTAAAACTATATCCGATGGTGAGGCCCCACCCTGCGGGCCTTGGGGAGTGTGGAGCCACCCTTTAATTGCCATTGCTCCCAGGTCCACTCTGACCCGGAGTGGTAGTATCGGTTAGGGTCCCAACTATGGGTTAAATGGAATCCGACTTAAAAAAACAAATATACTCCATCAAAAATCGTTCCTCAAAATAACTAGATTCGGCATTAAATAACCTGAAAAAGGTTGATATGCCGTAAAACAAAAACAACCAACCAATCCACACTAACTTATCTTTGGCCAGGTCTTTCTTTATCTTAAGTCCATCTTGATCACTTCCTCACATCTTTTTCTTGTCCTTTCTCTGCCAACTAACCCTGCTATCTCAATTGTTTTACATCTACTAACCTCAAAACTCTCACCCACTTCAATGTGGCCATACCAACAAAGTCTCCTATTCCGCAAACATATCTCTATACTGTTCAGATTTGATCTTCCCCTGAAGTCCTCAAATCAAAGCTTGTTTTTTTTAAATTAACATTACACATTTATTGTATCATTCTCAAATCATTTCTCTCCATGCAACACATGTCCTCAACCATGACTAGCTAGGCTCTTATACATCATAACACTGCAGACACATGCCTGATAGATTCTCCTCCTTGATATACCATATATGCATATAAGGTATGAAGAAAGCAACTCTCCATTAGTAATAAACGAATGTATAACCTCCAAAAACTATTGAATGAAATAGCAACAAATTTGGCATAAGGATACCATGATAAAAAAAAAAAACAGCCTCTAATTATGTTTTAAAAAAAGAAACAAACTCTAGGAGCCCTTTGCCTGGTATTTGGGCTAGTTTTATCAAAACACTTTATATTTTGTTTCACTCTTTCATTTTCTCAACATTCACACACATGCAAAACATTTTTTTTTTAATCAAAATCGTTTTTTTTTATTATTCAGATTCAAAAGTTGGTCAACATTTATTTGTTGTTTGCTACATGAATATCTTTTAACCCTTGACCTTTTCGTGGGCAGAATGTTTTGATTAAACAATTCATCTTTTCTATCTTTGGCCAATGAAGAAAAAAATCTTTCTAGACTGAGAAGATTTTAATCTTTGACCCATTTTGTGGAGCTGGATTTCCCCCCCATTAAAACTGGCCTTATGTCTAACTCTGCCGTCATAAGGAAGCAAGTAAACAGGGATTCTTTTTAAAACGATGCGTTTTAATCAATACAGGATTTAACAGAACTTCAGAGCATTTTGTGATGCTTTCTGATTTTAACCCAGTTTAAGTATCCACTGTTTGTTAATATACATTTTGCCAACCTACCACATGGTTAAACTGTATTCTTTTAAATATTTGTTTCAACATGGTTTGCATGTTCTGTTGATGATAAACATCTTTAGATCCTTTCTTTGGATTCCTGTAATCGGATTGCTAGAAAGTTCATCTTGTTTGTTCTTAATGTCTGCTTGCAACAAACAACACCATTGAATGTCACAATACGTTTTCATGTTGTTCTATTCAACCGTGACATAACATGATTTCCTACTTGATAAATCTATAAAAAGTACAGCTTTGATTGTTTTTTATATCTACATATATATTACATGTATATATCTATATCTATATATATATCTATATCTATCTATATATATATATATATATATATATATATATATATATATATATATATATATATAAACTGAATAGCAGATAAAACTGTTTGTAGAACACATTAAGATGCAAAAAATTTATTAAAAAATTTGAAACAATAAAACACTATCCAATTTTTTTTTTTTTTTTTTTAATTTAAAACATTTCTTAATTTCGGACCATATCAGGTCCATCCTAAGAGAGTGAAATTCTAAAATAATTGCAGAATCCAAGTTTCAGATTTAGACAAAGAAAAGAATAGAAAAAAAAAAGAGCAGATCTTTTACTCTGAAAATTTTATAACACAGCATTTTTTTTATGTAAACACGCACACACATATGTAAATATTATAATTATTGAAATTAATAAAAATTCTTAGTTGAGGAAATTGCAAATCTCTCAACAGGCTTTGTGTGCAAGATCATGACTTTCTATTACGTCTGTATTAAACGTTAAGCTTTATTAATGTTAGTTTTCCTAATTTTGTGGCCAGTGAACATTGGCCTTGGAGTATTTTCTTTGCTAATAAAGTCAAAGGTGTCTTCATGACTGGGTTCGGATCCTTCAATCAGCATTGATCGTCATCTCCTGCACTGATAATTGCGTAAGCATGAAACACTAGTGTCTGTAGTCGACTTTGGAATTCATGCTGCCTATTACTACTGTTTCAAACCTACACATGCACGGTGTCACCATAAACATTATTTGGGGGTGGGGTGAGTCTCTTCTTTTATACCGTTACCGATTACTGTTACTTATTACAGTATGACGTAGGCAACACACGAGTGTTTTTTGTCATCACAAGCACCCATGTTTGCCCAGCTGGGAAAACTTGAGTCCTTGTACCAGAAAAATATCCAGTAAATACGTTTTTTTTTATTTACTTATTTTTAATATCAATAAAGCATCCACTTCATTTCGAATCGCCTGTCTGTCTCTCTCTCTCTCAATCACACACTCACTGACACACACAGTAAATCGAACTTACTAAGGGAGATAATAACTTCCGGTGAATACCGGAAAAGTATCCAGTAAATAAAACGTTATTTAGTAAATCGTTATTTTTTTGCATTTCCATACACCAAACATGGATATAAATATCACTAAAACATCCGCTGGGTCATAAGCTTCATTTCGGTACCTAACTTGCCTGGGTGGGTTGCCTGTAGGCTGAGACAAACCGCATCACACACACACACACACACAGTGTAAAAATTAATAATAGGATAAACTACTCTTTATTTTAATAAATCCATTACTGATATGTGATGGTCGTGCGCAGAAGAACTTGAGAATGGTGTGTGCATGCTCTTGCTTGGCATTCCTTGGCATACTAGAAGGCACTCACCCAGGTGCAGTATAAGGATGACTTGTGACTCTTTCGGGAGTAGTATGGTAGATTACTCATTGCACGTGTGGCGAATTACGATACGAGAAGTTGTGGTGCGGCAAATTTAATTGTGGAGAAGTTCCAACACTGACGTTTTTTTTTTTTCGTCTAACACAGAGGTTCTCATCTGGGGTTCATGGAATATTTCTGGGGGTCCACAGGCAAAACATAGCAAAACATAACAAAACTTATTATCATAATTATCATAGTTGTTGTAGAATACTTTATTTACATTAAATTAGTTTTCATTTAAAAATAAATCTTAATTATATAATATTTCTTTGATTATTAAAACCTCAAAATTTATATGAGTGAAAAATAGAAGATTGTCTTATGACCAATAGTTATGAAGGGGTCCACCAAGATGAAAAGGGGTCCATGAGTAAAAAAAGGTTGAGAACCACTGGTCTAACATGTTATTAACAGTTTATTTACTTCGTCCATTGACAGTCTAGCATTTGATGCTACACGAAATTTTAGATAAAGAAGGAAAAAAACATTTTTTTTTAATAAGTTTTCGATGGCTGCTTGGACAATTACGCGCATCACTTCTCTCATCCATTTGTTGTTTTGAGTGTGCTATTGACATTTTAAAAGAATTTTCTTTTTTACTCTTTTTTCACCCCCAAACAACGCAAGATGTCTGTTCACATAACATTTAAACTTCTGCATGTTTGTTGTCAGAGAAGCAGAAAATAGGGAGGGAATTCCAAAGTCTAACAGTCTGAGTTTGTGTGAATGTATTAGATGTATACTACTTTTTCTTCTCGTTTTGTTTTTCCTTTGTATTGTTTTGTTTTTCTTTGATTTTTTTTTGATTGACTTTTTAAAATGCAATGTTTGTGGAATTTGTTTATTCCATCTTTGGTGAGGATTTGAACTTTTAAAAGTCGCCTGATGAAGAAACTATTAAAGTAGAAGACGTTCTATCATCTAGGGACCTTAACAGTGCAGGGGTGGGATTTTACTTCTTGGTGGGTTAGTCTGCAGTATGTAAGCTGAGGAGGCACAAATGTTATGAGTTCATGAGAGTATATTTCATTAAAGTACTTGTAAAAAAAGCACATATGTCTAGATGAACGCAATATCAAACTGCTTTTTTTTTAAAGAAGATTAATGTTGGGTTGTGGACATGCATGATAGATGTATTATATGAGTTTTAAAGACTAACTTAGATTTGATAATTTCCTAGGAAGATTAATTGTGAACAGTATAGGGAGATCTTTGCAAAATAGGAGACTTTTATAGTATGGTCACATTGAAAGAATGGATGAGAGTTCTTCGACTAGTTGTTGAGTTAGAAAGTTCAGTTCACAGGAAAACGTGGGAGAAAATGATGGACTCTAGAGAAACAGCGATAAATATAAACCTGGCCAGAGATAGGCTAGTTTGGAAGTCAATTTCTAAAAGTTGTCCAACACATGCCAGCTTGTAAAACTGGTGTTAATTAAATTTGATGATGGTGATGATATTTATAGCTTTATTGATGATGGTGATGATATTTATAGCTTTATTGATGATGGTGATGATATTTATAGCTTTATTGATGATGGTGATGATATTTATAGCTTTATTGATGATGGTGATGATATTTATAGCTTTATTGATGATGGTGATGATATTTATAGCTTTATTGATGATGGTGATGATATTTATAGCTTTATTGATGATGGTGATGATATTTATAGCTTTATTGATGATGGTGATGATATTTATAGCTTTATTGATGATGGTGATGATATTTATAGCTTTATTGATGATGGTGATGATATTTATAGCTTTATTGATGATGGTGATGATATTTATAGCTTTATTAGTTTCCTTCTTCTATCAGTATAGGTTGCTTTTTTTTTTCTCCTGTCACTTCCTCTTCCCGTTCTTGTCCATTTCTGTTTGCCTTCCTTCGCATTACAAAAATGTGACCACAAGAGATTGGCATTGTTTTGCAATTATATCATCCAACTAATCCTCACAATTGTATCGTCATATTTTGCTCTTTTACCTAGAAAATTACCATATTTTTTAAAAATTTATTTAGAACAAGCGTAATCTTCTTCCTTGTTAATTCATTTATTATTATTATTGTTGTTCGGTTATTATTGTTGTTATTATTCGTTATTATTCATTATTATTATCATTATTTTTATTATTATTATATGGTTGTGAGTGCTGGACAATCACCACAAGGAAAAAACTAGAGGCAACTAAAACCTGGTTCCTGAGGAGAATTTTGAAGATATGGTAGACATAAAAGAAAACAAACCAGGAGGTATTAGAAATGGCAAACACAGAAAGGTCTCTAATAAGAATAGTACAAAAAGACAAATGAGATTCATGAGCCATGTCTACAGTAAAAGCGGAATAGAACATATTAGTTTCACAGGAAAGATCGTGGGTAGAAGAAGCAGAGGACGACAGCGAGAAACATACGTTGACAGTCTGAATACCTGAGCAACATCAAAAATGATGAGCAACAATGAATTCATGAATGCCTTGAGAGAGATGGAGAGCCACAGCTGTCAATGCCTGTACTAGGGAGGACACCAGTTGATGATGATTATTATTATTATTTCTGTAATTAGTATTAGTATCATTATTATTAGTAGTAGTCGTAGTAGTATCATTATCGTTATTAGTAGTAGTAGTCGTAGTAGTAGTATCATTTGTACTCACTAGAAGTTATCACACAGACAATCATCAGAGATTGTTCACTTATCATAATCTGTGTTGTTACCTGTAATCTAGGTGACAGCAAGTTTCCTCACATTTCCAGTATTCTCCACCTCTTTTGATAACTTTTGCAAATGACTTTGCATTATCGCAGCCACAACTTACCATTGATTTCTCACTGGCAATAACCATTGGTTTTCATTAGAATTTGAGTGACAATAAGCCTCCCTAAGGTTCCAGTCCTCTTTGCATTCGTCCTGTGGAGGTTTGGATATTGCTTTCCCCTCTTTGATCTTTTCATCCTCCTTGACCTTTCACACTTATTTGCTGTCGTATCAGCAAAAGTTTATTATTATTATTGTTTACTCACAAGGAGATTTCACACAGGTTATAATAAGTGATTGCTCACTGGCAATAACAAATGCTTTTTCCTATAACCTGAATGGCAAGTTTCCCCAGGTTTCCAGCACTTTACCTTTTTTGATAACTTCTGCAGAACATTTTACATTACCACAACAATCTTTCACTATTGATTTCTAACAACGTTTATTGACCTCTGAAATTTTAGTATCAATAAACGTCGTCAAGGTTCCAGCACTTGTCAGTTGAGATCTCCTTGATGCCTTCTCTTCTGGGTCTTTCCATCCTCCTTGACCTTTGACAACCATTTTGTGTGGTACCAGTAATGCTGGTACATGTGTGTTTTATTTCTTTTTGTTATTATTGTTTTTTTTTTACTTGCAGACTTCCTGTAAATGGCCAGCGACGTGAAAAGTGATAATTTTACAATTGCTGATGCAAATAAAACCTCTATGCTACCCTCGCCATTTGAGGGAAACGCTCTGAATTCTGAAAAGGATCTTGCCATCAAAGCCAATATGCACCCAAAAAACTCCCAAGTTGCCTCAGTATCTCCTGATTGCAGTGACAGCAGCAACAGCAATAACAACAACAGCAACATTGTTGAAAATCAAGTCATTTCCTCAAACTCTTGTCCCTCAGATTCCAAAAGCAACTTTATTATTACAATGCCCTCGCCAGCTGTATCGCAGATCCCGAGTGCAACAGAAGAGATCCAATTTGAAATTTCGAATGGATCGATAATGGACCAAAACTCTCACTCTGTGAACATTGACTCAACAACTGTGGGGATCTGCTTGGTATGTGGGGATTTTGGTTCCGGCTACCATTATTCTGCCTTCTCTTGTGAAGGCTGCAAAGGATTCTTTAAAAGAACTGTGCAAAAAAATCTTTCATATCGATGCAAGGAGACGTCAAACTGTGTAATAAATAAATTTACAAGGAACAGTTGCCAGCATTGTCGGTTCGAACGTTGCCTGCAGGTTGGAATGAAGAGAGAAGGTCAGTTAATCTTTTTATCTATTTTGTATATTAATGTTACATTATGATATGTAACCTATCCCGGGTTATATTGGCATGTTGAAAATTATGATTTTGCTGTGAAGGTTGGTTAGTGCAAGAAGAATTCAAAGGTTAAGTTGCTGATGTATGTTAAACTCTGCAGTTGGAGTCAACGATAACACCTGAAATAGGTCAATTGGGTATGTGTGAAAGAGAACGTGTAAGGAGAGAAAGAGTGTGAAAGAAAGAGAAGATATCTTTTCTATTGCATGCAAGTCAGTCTGGTTTCTGATGTTGCACAGAGCAGATGTGTTAAGATTGGCGCGTTAAGATGTGATGGAGAAAGAAATGCAAAAAGAGTTCTGAACAACCAATAAGAAAGAATGCGAACCACCAAGACTGAGAAAGAATAAAACCAAGCATTAATTAAAAGACGCCTTCAACTTATTTTGTGCCTGCGGTTCCCTTTGCAGCTATAAGCGACAAAGTCAAGAAGCAGAAAAAAGATAGGTCACATACTAACTAGACGATATGGCATTATGAACATAGCCATATATAGACACTAGGCTTATCATGTATAAACAACACATAGTATATATACACGCAACACATAAAGCCGCAGTATTTTTGCTCTTGGCACCAAAAATCAACAGTCAAGACCATTTCTGAGATAAGCATTTCTCCTGTTGACTGTGGTATGTTGTTGGTCCTTTGCAGTTTTAGAGGATTCACACTCTCAGGTTTTGCCTTCTCTTTTTGTAAAGTGGTTAGTTTTATTGTTAATCACCTGAGGTGTTACATATATGTAAAATGTATGTACAATGAATGCATAATAGATTTTTAGGTTTCGATGAAATCACTTAATTTTAAATTCAAATAAAAATTTGAGATAAATAGGTTAACCTTATTTTCCTTTTCTTTTTTATTTCATGTAAACCTTCAGGATTTTGGAGTTTCCAACACCTATTATTTTAAAAATCCTGATTTCTAAGATTCCAAAATCTTTGAATCTGATTCCTTATTTTAAAGTATCTAATATCAAACTGTCTGTTGATATGGTGAATATTTCTCCAATTGCAACTTGTAACAACATGTTTAGTTTTTATGCTTATTTAGATAACATTTGGATGTAAAAAAATGTTATCTTTTCTTTTCATATAAATGTACAATTCTTTCTTGTGTCATTAAGTTTTTTTTTCACATTACCCAGTCAGGTTATTATATTTTTAATGTTGCTGTTTTTCAACATAATGTCAGGGCGAGTAAAACAGTCGCATTTGCGAGTGATTTTTTCAAAGTGGCAACTAGAACTGATGGAACACTTATTTTTTGGCAATTGTATTTCTTTCACCGACAATCTTCCAATCCTGAGTGAAAAATATCTTTTCACCTTTTTTTTTTTTTTTTTTTTTTTTTTAATAAAACGAGCAAAGTCAAAATATTTAAACAATAAAAGGTTTAACAAAACAATATACGTTTTTTAAGTTTAAAAACATCTGAGTAAATTCAAATGTTTATACCTTCAAGTATCAACATAAAATTCGGTGTGTATTTGAAATTACACTTATTAAAAAAAAAAATTTTTTGTATCATGTACATACTTGTCACAGAACGAACATGTCACATTCTAAAAATCATGTGGGTTTGGCTAGTAAACGAAAACATTTAGTTGTCAAAGGTTAACTAAAAATAAATATGTCCATAGAGCCCTGAATGTGCATGATATTGTGTATCTCTATGCATATAAAAAGTCACATCTTAATAAAAGAGGACTCCTCATTATGATTTTAAGCTGTCTATCACAGAAATAAAAATCCAAGTTAAAACTTTAGTGCATAAAATTTTCACCCTATTATTAAATTATGTGTTTATTTTTACATTATCCAAATCTGATTTATTTTCATTCATTAACTTTTAAAAGAAAATCTAGCTTGATTTCTAATGTTTTATGAATCATATTAAGAAGATTCAATGTATTAGCTGTTGAAATGAATGAACAATTTTTCAGATGAAGATTGATTGTTCATATTTGGATTCTTTGGACTACTTTTGTCATTTTGAGTGCAATTCTTATGTTTCAATCAATGTAACTTCCAACCTTCGTAAGGTGTATTGTGTCCAACTCATGTCTAATATAACTTACTAATCCTACGAGCATCTATTTACAATATTTTATAGAAATTTTGCTTGTGAATTTGAGATGAAGATTATTTGGATTTTGCGGACTACTGCTTTCCCCTTGCATATTGTTCTCACTATATTTCGACTGATGTAACCTCTAACTATTTTGTCAAGTTTGTGACATAATGGATAAGGGTTTTAAGCAAAAAATCAATTCTAAGTGACAGTCGTTTGGTGGTTGAAGGTTCACTTCTCACTACTACTATAGGCGCCCCTGTTGGGAAGAAAAGAAAAAAAGAACAAAAATAAAATGAAAGAAATAGGAAAGGTTTATCAGTAGACAACAGATAGAAAGCTGTTTACTGGGGTGGACAAAAGAAACTTGACATGGGATTGTTGGTCAGGGTGGAGCAATGACTGTAACAAAAGAAGCAAACAATGGCTAGAGATTTGCAACCTTTTTACTACAACACCCGGTTGATGACGATTGGGAGCATTTTGCAACAGTTGATGACAGTCAGGTTGTGAGAGCTTTGGGAGATGGAGATGAACTGCTGGCAACAAACACGGCCTTGACAGTAGAACGTACATGTGTAGACTTTATCATTTAGAGAGTCAATGGTGTCACACATACACCCAGAGTACAATGAATATTCACAGAAAATATCTGAGTCTGTGTTTTCTTTTGTTTCCCTATGTTTGATTTTATTTTTATACGTGTGAACTCATGCGCTTCCCTTGACTGCTGCTAGTGTGATAGACGATGACAATACCGCCATAAAAAGATAAGATTATGGAGAATAAATCCATAGCAACAACCTTGGGGTCAGTGAGCTGTCGAGCAAGGGGCACATGGTATTAAAGTGCAAACTAAGAATAAAATCAAAATTTAAGATTTTTGCTTCTCATGGCTGATAGAACAAAAACAATCTCACCCTAATGGATTAAATAAAAGGTTCCGTTAAAATTTTTATATAGATTCCAGAGTTCAGCTTGAAGAAGAGTAGAGGTTTCATCATCCAAAACATTGTGAAAATGATATATAACTTGATAATCCAAATTATCAACTCTCATCTGAAAATTTACTTTTATATTGTTTATTAGGTAATAGCTATTGATCTGTGTTATGCAATATTGTAAATTTAATAGTTAATGTTATGGATGCAATATTACGTTTTTTTAGGTCTTGCATTCTTGTGAGTCATGTGATGGACAATTTTTTTCAGCAGTGATATTATTTTTATTATTTAAATATTTATTTACTTGTCCAATGTTACAAAAACAAAACATCACAATTATGAGAAACGAATTACCTCCCTTTCAGTTGAAAATCATTAAAACCATTTCCTCTCCAAAATTTTTTAAAACAGAAAAAAAAAAAGTGTTGTCTGTTTACGGTTTCAAATTGGTTATTTTATTTTGTAATTTTTTTAAAAAGTCATGTTGAGAGGAGACTGTAAGTCTTTTTTGATTAAAGATTCGGGTTTGTATTACTGTACACATAGATTCGAAAAAGTTGTCAAAAAACAAATATATAACAAATAAATGTTATCAAAGGCAAGTTAAATTACTTTTCTACCTAACTGGATATGTTTTTAGTGTTTTTATTTAATGTAAAATGTTTATTCAGCTCGAAAAACATAGTGTTTACCGATGTATTGGAAAATTTAAAATGGCAGCCGACTCTCTCTTTGACACGGTAAGTTTGGGAAAAGGAGTTAAAAATAAAAAGTAGACAAAATACTGTTAAAAACTCACCGAACATATGTCAGCCTATGTTACGGTAACATATATAGAGTGGGTTTCTAACAGTATTTTGTCTAGTTTTTATTTTTAACTGCTTTTCCCAAACTTACCGTGTAAATGATAGAATCGGCTGCCATTTTTTACTTTCCAATACATTGGTAAACACTGTATGTTTTTCAAGCTGAATAAACATGTTACATTAAATAAAAAAAACTAGAAAATTATCCAGTTAGGTAGAAAAGTAACTTATCTTGCCTTTGATAACATTTATTTGTTATGTATTTATTTTTTTGACAACTTTTTCGAATCTATGTGTAGAGTAATACAAATCCAAAGATTCTTTTTAAAATTTAAAACAAAAGAAACAATGTGCAAATGAATTGATATCTGTTCCTTTATAATTTATATTAAAAATTATTCAGAAAAAAAAAAAAAGCAAAATCAAAAATGTTTGAATTTTCATTGAAAAAAAAATTTAAACTTTTTAAATCAATTCTTAAAAAAAAAAAAAATTTTAATTTAACAGGTTAAAAAAAAATTTATTTGTGACATTCTCTGGAGTTTGAGTGACAACAAATCTCCCCAGATTTTCAATACTCTCCAGCTCTTTCGAATACCATTGCAGATGAATTTGTGTTATCATAACAGCTGCTTACCATTGATTTCTCATTGGCGGTGACCATTGGTCTTCACTGGAATTCGAGTAGGAAAACGATTCCCCAAGGTTCCAGTCCTCCTTGCACTCCTCCAACAGAGGTCTGACTAGTGCTTTCTCTTCTCGATCTTTCCATTCTCCTCGACTCTCTTTGCTTATTTGGTGTGGCGTCAGTTTTTGGTGACATACACAAAAAAAATTAATGGGGTGAAAAGTAGGAGCGGAGGGGGTTAACTTACAATCAAACAATTTTAGTTTTCATGATTCCATGTGATGTTACTTTGTGTTTTATGCCTGTAGCATTTTCTGTGTGTCCTGTTTGTGTCTGTAGGTCATGGGCTATGACAAGAGAATTTTTTTTTTTTTTTTTTTTTTTTTTTTTTTGTTATTTTGACTCTCGAGTATATATCGGTTAATATTTTATGTTTTTAGATAGTGATCTGGTTCTCGAGTGATTATCTGTTTCTGTGTCGGATATATAATTGAGTCAAAACAATAAGAGCATTCTCTTGTCACAGCCCTGTTTATTATTAGTGTTGTTCTTTTTCTTATTATTATTGCAAACTTTAATCTCAAATCACTGCAAATATTGATAAGATAGACAGTATTTCAAGTGCAAGTATTGTAATTTGATGATAGCTTCTTTGTATGCTTTGTATCCAAGCATTTCTTTTTTTTTTTTGTCAGGTTCATTATCATCATGTTATTTATGTTCGTTGTTTGATTGCAATTAGAATTTATTAAACAAATGTCAAAATTACTGGAAATATTGTATTACATATCAACTTGAATACAACTCATATGTCATAGTAGGTTTGATGTTTCGTGTTCATACATATATACATTATCACTTTTTCACACCTGCATTTAAAAAAATGAGATCGTCCAATCAGCAAAGACATTAGTGTTTTATCTGATGTTATTAAGGTAAAAACAAAACTTGTTCCAAATGATCTATGTCATCCCATCGACTAAAATAATACAATTCTTTTTAATATCTTAACAAACTTACGCAAGTCAGACTATAAAGTAAATATTTTCCAAATGTCGTGTCTTCAACTTTATTTTTCCTTTATTTTTGGGTTTTCGACTAACTTTAGTCATCTTTTGAAGCAATTGTAATTTTATTAAATATCAAAAACTTTTACATATTTATATATGTACTTGCAGTGGTACTCGGTGTCACCAGGAGTTCAAATTTCCACAAATTATATAAAGTACAGAAAAATAAAAGTGAAAAATTCTGCTTAATATTGTAATTTGAAAAGAATAAAAGGTAATTACACCTTCGTTAATATCTCAACTGGCAACTTCTGTTTCTTGATGCAGTGACTTGATTTAAAAAAATATATATAAAACGTCTTTTTTTGTATATTTTTTTCTTAGTCAGAATTATTTTAAAGAGTTAATTATCTACCTTGTATTAAAAGTTTAAATATATATATAAATATATATATCTTTCTTGCTCTCTCTTATATATAAACATGTTGAAAATAAATATCCCTAAAAATTATCAATACGAGATGTGTATATATTACAAGCAGGGTGTCGGAGTAGGACGTTTTAGCTAGAGTCGAAGTCAGATTTCTAAGAGTACTAGGAGTCGGTTGGAATCCAAATTTTATATCTGACTCCTTAATCCAATAAATTTATTTTTTTTACATGGTTTCCTGTTTGGTTTTACCAGTTGCACAATTTAGCAGTTTTTGTATAGTTTTGCTTTTATTTTTGGAAATATAACATTTTGTACTGTACTACTTCATCAACATATTTCAGTTTATACGATCACTTCAAATCCTGTCTGGACAGCTGTTTTCGTTTTTGTTGTGACGTCACACAGGATCAGTGAAAATTCTGTCTTTAAGTAAGTGAGATCACTGTGGATTACATCGGATAACAATCAGATTGTAATCCAAAAGTTATCCAGTTCCTGAATCAAATGGAATTTGTCAAATGGATTAGTCCAGGATTGATCCGGAATTATAATCTTATCCAAAAAAAATTTGCCTAAATAAATTTGTGCTGCCACCATGTGACGGCATTATGTATGACTAAGTAATCTAAACAAAAAAACGGCTGATTCTGACTGAAGCAGTGTCTCCCAGTGATTTTTCTTTTCCTTCATTTTTGGTATTTGTCACATTTTTCTTTATTAGAAATATGCTAGATTATGATAAAGCTATTTCAGAATATAAAACCATACATTTATTAAAGAAAGTGGTTTGAAAAATACGAAATAGAAAACAGGGGTTACTAGTGAATATGATAAGTCTACAAGTGAAGCAATGAAAAATAAGAATCAAAGTAAAGAAATTCACGAATCATCTTAATCTAATTAAAAATGGATTGTGTTATAAAGAAAATTGCAAATTAGACCTAAGTGTACCAGATATTTATGCATTAACCAATAATTTTAATAGTAAAAAGAAAATATCTTGGCCAAATCTTGTACATTGTGTAATGTGACTTTGGTAAAGACAAACAGTGATATACTGGTTAGGGTTAGGGTAGGTCGATTTTGGAATGGAAACAGAGCTGGGGAGTTGCAAATTACTAGAAAAAAGTGATCACAATATTGTCAATATTTAAGGAAATGACTTTAAATTGTGAAATAATTTAGGATTCTGCTAAGATAATGGTGTTATCAAACAATGTCAACCTGCAAAATTAGACAAGGTTTTGCTATTGCCAGATACATCTTTTCATAGAATAAACGGGCTTTATTATTTTGGCCCTTTGCATCACACAATGCCAAATATCAAAGCCAAATAAATCCTAGCTAAAATCCGTCCCCATAAAATAGGTCCCAAAGATAAGGTAAAAAGTTTAAGAAAAATACAAGTCTAGCTAGAGAATAGCATAATGATGGCATAAACATATATAAATAAGATAATTAGTACTTGTTTTATGCTCTATATAATTTAGAAATTAAAGTAAGGTGCACTCAAGTAGGCGAAGGGATACAATAAAAGAGATGCCAAACCCTTTTGGGGTATGACTCCGGTTGAGAGCAGGTTGCTTTGTTTCAATGCTTGTCAGTCAGTTAGTCAGTCAATAGTTAGCAGTTTTTCTTAGCCCCTGAAAGTGCCAACAAAGTAATAAATATATATATATATATATATATATATATATATATATATATATATATATATATATATATATCTTTATTCGATTGGCAAAATTTTAGAATAATTATAAAAAAGTGAACCATATCGTAAATTCAATCAACTAAAAAATGGAAACCGGGGTGAGGAAAAGAAAAAAAAAAATTATATATATAATGGGGCAAGTTATATGTACAATTAAATAAAATAAATAAGTCGATTAAAAAAAATATCGTTAAAATATACCCAAAGCGCTTTTCGTTCAGACAAACATTTTCAAGGGTCATAAGTCTGAAAATTATTATTGTTTTAGAATATTTGGTAGTGATATGGAATACGAGCGGAGAGGTTAAGAAAAAAAAAAAAAAAAAAAAAAAAAAAACCTGCTTTCAAATTAAACACGTCCTTCCACAAACCTCGAAAGCCATTCTTAACATGGGGAGGTTAGGGGTGTTCATTCCGAAAGCCGTTTTAACATGGGGAGGTTAGAGTGTTTATAATATGCTGGGGCGAGTCGTAAAATTAACGAAGTTGCTATTTATTATTTACTGCAAAAATTTCTTGGAATTTATTTATTTGACAAAAAAATCTTGACAATTCAAAAGAATGTTTAAAATTATTTATTTGTTCGAAAAAGAACAAAAAAACTATTTTATAAAAGTCCAATGTTGCTTTCATTTCAAAATTGTTTTCTTAAAATTATATTTTTTTACGCAAACTTTTCAATCAATGTTTTTACAATTATATTTCGATTCCCAGTAAAAAAAATAAAAATAAAAAAACAACCCACTTCTCCGTTTAAAAAAACCAAAACAATCATTTAAATTAATTTGTTGTTGGCCTTTCAAAGTTGCTTTAATTAAAAAAAAAAAAACGTATAAAATCATTTATTTGTTCGAAAAACACACACATACACACACACACACACACACACGAAAAAATAAACAAACAAAAAAAAAACTAATAAATGTTTTGGTTTTCAAATGGCGCTCGCCCAGTTTAAACTATTATGTCATTCCAATTTTCTGTTTTTAATAAAAAAAAAAATGTTCCATGAAAAACTTTCCCGTTTTCATTAATTAAATCGAAACATTTCCAATTAAACAATTATGGATATATGTTCTTTTTCACTTTCTTTATTTACTTTTTTTCATAGTTCTTTCCGGAAGTTTAATTTTTATTTATTTTTTTTTTTTTTTACGACCAAATAAATAATTTTAAACATTCTTTTGAATTGTCAAGATTCATTTTCTCCAGTAATATCGGTTTACCAAGTTTCTGAAAGTAATAAATGATAATTTTAGTTTAATTTAACGTTTCCGGAAATAATAAATGTTAATTTTGGTAAATTTATTCTTTCCCTTTCCGGAAGCAATCGTTCGACCATATAATGTCTCCCCTAGATTTGGATAGCAAGTGCATGAAAAAAAATGGCATCTCCAATTTCGGCAATAAAGGGTAGAAGCACCATTTTATTCATTGTTGATTTATTCAAACAGTCCTTTGGAAAATAAATATTTAAAATAAAGTGGAGTACTCCTTGGGCGTTGAGTCCATGGCGACTAGTAGAATTATTTAATGGTTGCTCCCTTAGCCCCCCCCACTTAGTCAAGGCTAGCGCATGCGCACGTAACATTTATCATTTATTTAATTACGTTGCCTTTCGCACTTTTACAAACATTTATTTACGTTGGCTTAACTCTTTTTATGAATAAAAAAAGTAACTAAACCTGAATTTGTCACTTTTACAAACATTTATTTATTTACGTTGGCTCAACTCTTTTCATGAATATTGTAAAAAGAATTTTACTCTTTATGAATATTAAAAGAAAAAAAGTTACTAAACGTTTATTAATAATTTCTCACTTTTACAAACATTTGTAATTCATGTATTTGCTTACGTTGGCTTAACTCTTTTCATGAATATTAAAAAAAAATAACTAAACCATGTATTGATAATTTCTCACTTTTACAGACATTTTTAATTTACATGAGTGGATAATTTTTTGGGTAAATATTTACATTTAGGTCCACCTCCACAATGTTCTTTTTTAAATGACGACTTTTATTGATAAATAAATCTACTTCTCTGCAACGGGTACTGAACCCCTTTTTTTTTATTTTTATTTTTTTTTAAATAGTATTTTCGGGTGGGTATGCTGACAACAAATATCAGTTAAATTTTGCAAATATTTTTTTACCCCCCTCCCCTCCAAAAATGGTGTTTATTCCGGAAGCTGTTCTTAAGATGAGGAGGTTGGAGGTGATTATAAGGTGGACCTAATCTAAAAAAAAAAATAATGAGTTTTTAAATTATTAAAATAATTTCTCACTTTTACAAACATTTTTACATGCACACATAAGCAACTATTTTTTAACTTTTTTTTTTACTTTTTTATTTAAAAATTAGTAAATTTCAATGAATAGAATAATAAATCATTTATCATTAATATGTGTTTTTGGTTTTGTGTTGAATGAAACTTTTTTTTTTCATTACAACAATAATGAACCAATTTAAATCTTCCGGCATGCGTTTAAGGGTTACGAAATTATCAATAAATCCTTTACTAAGTTAGTTACTAAGCCAATGTCAGTAAATAAAAAAATATTATGTGCGCATGCATTAGCCTTGACTGGGGGGGGCACAGTGAGTTCGCAAGCGGACATATGGAATTTTTGCAACTTCCCCAAATTACTATAAAACTTAGAAAAGTGCAAAGTTCAGTTTCTGTAGTATCAAAAAATGGTATTATTTATCTTCTAAAAATGATTATTGATCAAGATATGCCAGCTGGAAGCTTGCGAATTTTGATCGTTCACAACCTTGCGATAACATAAAAATTACCAAGCAGCAACTTTGGGTGTACCTGAGTAATTGTCAAAAATTTCTTCCAAAACCTCTGTACATGTCCCATAAGTCCCCGAAATATAAGGCCAGATGTCTAAAATTGAATTAAATGCGAAAAGTTGGATCTATGGTCAACTATTGGGCCTCTTTTGTGGGATTTTCCGGAAAATTTATGACACCGATTAACAGTTTTTTCCTTAAAAAAAGCCCGAAATTTGACCCCGATCTGTACACTTTCACCGACGATTGCAAAAAAAGCCCGAGATAAAAAAATTTATGCTTCACATATAAGAATCTAGACAAATAACACTATCATAATCCAATCAGACAAAAAAATTCACTCTCGGGCACCATATTAATTCTGACGTAATAAAAAATATTGAGGATACCCAATTATTGTAATTTTTTGTATCCAGCAAAAATTGTCAAACGCGTATATTCATATAACTAATCAAATTTTTTTCCACATATATGACCCATACCACTTTTCCTATGTTTTTGGGGTGTAGAATCCAAATCTGGCCTTTAAAACACCTGAAACTTAACTGTTTTCATGATAAATCCAAATTCTAGCACTTTTTGAGCTATTTTTCGTCAAATATTCGTTAGTAGCCTGCAGTTTAATTGGTAACCTACAGTTCTATGATTTATTGTTTTTCAATTTCAATTTTTATTCCAGATAGAATCATGATGAATGAAATGACCAATCTTGACCTCTATGAAATCTTCAAAAATTGCAAGAAATCACGTTTTGAGAAAGAACCCGACTTTGACCAAGTCCTTAACGAAGTTTCTTCAAAACTAGATGTCCCACCCACAGATAAACTCATGGCTGACATCAAAGTTGTATTCTCAGAATTCATTCAACATCAAAGCAAAAATCGTTCTGTGACAAGTTCTGCCCGTACCATGGATAAAAAGATAGTTCTATTCCGTCGAAACTATGTTCCCAAAGTTAAACGTCCTCTTGAAGAAGTTGGTGATCGTCAGCAACGCCGTCGAATGAGCGATTTCATGGAATCATCCAAAGCTGCCGCTGAATCGGAAAACACCTCCCCCTGCAAAATGTTTGCTTTCGGTTTGAAGCATAAATATCTGAAGGACAAGACGGTTGCAACGATTGGAAAGACTGTGTTCGACAACGGGCAATCAGTATCACCTTCACATGTATCGCTTCAAGTCGCCTCAGCCATTTATTCAACTGGTAAGATGACCAAGCGTGTATACACAGAAATTCGTTTGCTCCTAAAAGAGGCTGGTAAAGACGTTCTACCTACATACAAGAAACTGGAGCAGTTCAAAAGATTCCACTGAAACCAATAACATTATCATGTACATGTTTCGAATTGAAAATTTGAAAACATCAAATGGTGAATTGGTATGGGAGAATCCTTGCATGCATCTTCCTCGTCTTGTCGCCCCGTGATGCTACTGATGGGAAACGAAAACAGAGAGAACCTTGATATCGTTACAGACATCCAGAAAGAGAGAAAGGATTGTGAATTCATTGTCCAACATCACAGCAAACCGGTGAATATCAAGGTCGATGCAACTATGTCTATGATTGATGGTAAGATGCATAGTCTTATATCTGGTTTGGGTGGGGCATTTTGTTGCTTGTGTACATACAGTAAAGAACAATGTCATGATTCTGTCTGTATCACCACTGGTTTCAAAATTGATCGTTCCTTGGAACAAACACTAGCCCTCTGTGAGAAAGGAATCCATCTTCCAGAAAACCGAAAGGTTGGTGATTATGATGATCGCAAAGGTATCACCCAGGATCCTATTACCATCAAAGATATCAACAACTTGCATCCTCTCCATAATTTGTTGAGATGCTTTGGATGGATCTTCAAGATTTGTTATCATGCCACTGCAGGACATTATTCATGGTCAGAAGCAAAGATGGACGTATCCAACCGTATCGCTAGAGCATTGGCATTTCTAAAACAAGCGAAGGAACAGATCCAGACCAAGGTAAAGGAAGAGACATCAATCACCATGGAGAAACCTGATCCAACAGGTCACGGGGGTACGTCTACGACAGGAAATGTGGCGTCACTTATGCTCAATACTAGCAACAGAAGGTTGTTGACTGATGGAATTGATAACACCGAATTGAAGTTAAAGATTGACCGCATTATACTTCGTATGGCGGTTATTCTAACGATAAACAACTCTAACAAGAACGTCAGGGTTGCTGAATTTCAGGAGTTTTGCCGTGAAACATACCTTCTTGTCAATAAGATATCGTGGATTCAAATCAGTCCAAGTGCACACGTTGTTCTTGGTCACAGTGCGGAACTTATTGAACAGAACGACGGCAAAGGTTTGCTGAACTTTACGGAGTGTGGCATCGAAGCAAATAACAAATTCCTGAGGCAGTACCGAATGAACTATGCACGGAAAACAAGTCAATTTGACAATTTATCCGATTGTATTAATAGACTGTGGGATAAAAGCGACCCTATGGTGTTGAAAGTATGTGAACGACTACAGTGCACTCATTGTAAAGGAGCAGGTCACACAATACGAAGCTGTGATGAGTTGAAGGAAGCACTTCATCAATACAACAGCGAATATGAAGCACTAGTTGCCTTCTTGTCTTACTGATTCTTTTTATTTAGGGTCTATTTTGTTACGTTATTGATCATTCTATTCATAGTTCATTATGTTTTTCAATATTGAATTACAGTGCGTATCGAATAGTTATTACATAGCTGCGGATTTATTATGAACTTTCTTGCAAATTCTGTTCAAAAACGCATTCTTAGGCCTTTTACGTCGAAAAACCTGTTTCCCGGAATGTTGACCCGATTTCCCAAAATTAGGGGTTGAGGCACCCAGACTCCCAAAAATTTGAAAATTATACATGTAAAATTGACTTCTCTACATTCCACGCCTTGTCCGGTTCTAACAAGCCCAAAATGGCCTCCGTATCAGTATTATTTAACAAGTTCTGTCAAAAAACGTGTTTTTTTGGATTTTGGCCAGATCGCCCAAAATCAGGGGTTTTGGCCCCTTTGACCCCCCAAAATTTCAAAAATTTTAGAGAAATGTTTTTTTCTGTCTTCTACTCCCTCATTCGGTTCTAACAAACCCTAAATGGCCCCTACATCGATATTATTTGACGAGTTCTGTCAAGAAACTCGTTTTTTTGGATTTTGGCCAGATTGCCTAAAATCCAGGCTTTCGGCCCCCTTGACCCCCCAAAATTTCAAAAATTTTTGGGAAATGTTTTTTCCTGTCCTCTACTCCCTCATAAAGTTCTAAAAAGCCCTTATGGCTATAAATGAAGTAGTTTTTTCTAATTTATAGTGAAATGTCCGCTTGACCCCCCCTCTGGGCCCACTGTGGGGGGGCTAAGGGAGCGACCATTAAATATGCTGGTCGCCATGGAACTCAACGCCCAAGGAGTACCTAAAGTGGCACTTATACACTTATGTTATCGTGCTATGTTTTTAAATAGTATTTTCACGCTAAATTCAAATTTTACAATATCTTTTTCTTTTATTAATTTGTTAGGTGAAAGTACAGATAACCCGGTCGGTTTCTAATGTGTGGAAAATCCAGCTCCCGAAAAAAAAAAAAAAAGGATACTCTGGATAGTAACAAAAAATTAAAATTGCCTCAGTCTCGAAAGATTTCTTCTCTACTGAACGAGGAAAAAAACTGAAGTGTAGTTCACCTTCTGTTTCTTTCCCCCCTCTCTCTTCCTCTCTTAATATCTCTCTCTATCCATCTTTCCCTCTCTCAATCTATCTTTCTCTCTATATCACCCTCTCCATCTCTCTTTGAGCCCCTTTCTCTGACTCCCTTTATCTCTCTCTCCTTTCCTCTGTCTCGCTCTCTCTGTTTCTAACTCTCCCCCTCTTTCTGTTTATCAATCCCTTTATCTCTCTCTATCTCCTTCTCTTTCTCTATTTTCCTCTCACTTTCTCTTTTCCATCTATATATCTTCCTATCTGTCCATCTCTAATCCCTCATCCTATTTTAGTCTCCTAAATTAATTACAGTGAATAAGGCATTGTCAAAACAGCACCAGAAGTAACTGGTAAAACCTTTCTAATTAAATTCATTTGGCAGCCATTCGGTAACAAAATGACATAGCCTGAGCCCTTGCTGCATGAGGAATACCTGTGACCTTGCCAAGTAGAAGAATTATTTATTCTACTTTGAAACATTCAATTTTTCAAAAATCTCATGTTCGAAATCTCCAAAACATCCAATATGGGGAAAAATATTACAGAAATGCAAACTTATTGTTTAGGATGAATGCACAATGGTACACAAAAAATCACTTGAGGCTCTTGGTCGATCCTTGCAAGATTTGCGTGGCAATGTCAGACCATTTGGAAATGCAGTAATATTGCTTGCAGGAGATTTCAGACAAATGTTACCTGTTATTCTTCAATTAACACCAGCAGATGAAATAAGTGCTTACTTTTTTTTTTTTGTGTCATGTGAAGACATTAAACTTAACTCAAAATATGCATGTCCAGTTGCAGACTGTTCAAAGTATTTTCCCACTTCACAGAGCTTTGAAAATCTGTGAGATTCTGCATGAGTAACTTGTAAAACCCAAAGGCCTTCTTAATCTTCCTTTTCAAGTGACAAAAAAGCTTCAAAGAGCAGCTCTCACTCCTGGAATGTTCTTGAAAGAATTGTAAATGTTAGAGCATTCCTTATCCAGGCATGGTGGTTTGCTTGCAGGAACAATGTGCGAGTTAATGTATCAAAGAGAAGTACAGCTGGTTAATAATAAAATTCTACTGGTTGGAGTATATGTAAACCCAGTGAATAGTGTTGTTATCTGAAACTCAGAAAGATAAAGCAAAATCGGCACTTTGTGGCCTGGACGTGAGGAATTTGTGCTTAAATGCAAAGGCATTTACTAAAGATCCAGACACTATTTCAACCACAGACTTGGAGGGAACCTGCAATGAAGAGGATTTTGGAAAGCTTTTGGATCAAGATCATAAAGTAAGATTAAAACAGCATAAGCTACATGAAACAGCTAAAACTCCACGTTTAGTGAATAAAGCCTTAGCAAGTTTCAAGCTAAACTTTCATTCTGCATTACAGCAAGTAGAACAAATAGATAGAAAAAGTTAAATGTTCATGAAGCTATAAAGCAGTACCCTGAGATAGTGAAAGGATCTGCAATGTTGGCAGCAGCGATGAACGTCTGTTTTCTGCACTAAGGCTAATCAGGACAGACCAAAGGGCTGCAATGAAAGAGAAACTTACTGAAGCCATCTTGATTTTGAGAGCAAATTATTAAATTTTTTCTTTGCAACTTTCAATTGAGTAGTCTATAAGTTCTATAGTTATGAATAAAGCCTATTTTTTGATGTTTACAAATAAGAAATTTTTATAGATTTGAGTTTTTTTCTCCTAATATTGTGATAGAAGATTTATGAGAATGGGCAAATGCAATACCAGTAACAGATGTTTTTTTTTTTTTTGGGGGGGGGGGGTAGAGGAGGGGACAAAGGAACAACAAAATATATAGCTTGAAGTGGCAACTCTGCCATGGCAGATTTGAAAGTGCTCATAGGCTGGTAAATGATCATGAGCATAAATAATACCATTATATATTTTATATATATATATATATATATATATATATATGTGTGTGTGTGTGTGAAAATGTCTGTGTACATTTCTCTACCAAATAACTCTGTCAATTTTCAGTCTAGAGACTTGAGATTTGACATAAGGGGTATTGAGATATGGGAAAATCTGTTTAATCAGTTTTCGGCAAAAAATTTGGCTGTCAAGGAGCCAACGTTCAATGATTTTACCTTTGAAAACTCTACCAAACTCCTCTGCCAATTTTGGGTCTAAACACTTGAAATTTTAAATGTAGGTTACTTGAACATGGATCAAACTTGTTAATTTAATTTGGGGTCAAAATTAAAAAAAATTTACCTCTGCGGTCTCTACCAAATTACTCAGTCAATTTTTGGTCTAAATATTTGAAATTTTACATAAAGGTATTCAGAGATAGAGCGAGCTTTTTAATCGGTTTGGGTCGAAAATTTGAGCTGGCAGGGGTCAAAGTTCAGAAAATTTTACCTTTGCGGTGCCTAGCAAACTACTCAGCCAATTTTGGTCTAAACATTTGAAATCTTACATAAAGTGTATTCACACGTAAGGCAAGTTATGTACAGTACGTAGAGCCCAAGCAAAGCCGGGCTGAACTACTAGTATATATATATATATATATATATTGGAATACCAATAAAATAATGGTATTTCAATAAGAAGAAACCCATGCTACTATAGCCCTTTATAGCTTTTACCTGTTTTTCCTTTAATCCTCTTTTCATAAAGTCAATATTATCTTTTAAAATATTTCTTCACTGTATGTGTCTTCTGATGAGAAGCGTTTGGCTTCGAAATGCCATGGCCTAAAGAGGTTTCCTTATCCGTAAATATTGTATTCCCTTTTGAACTGATAGCATAATGAAATTTAATTGTAAATTTTTCATCCCTTTGTTATCTAAACTTATTCTATAAAGCTGGTTGAGTTTATATGTGAGTATATTTATCATACAAGTGAATGTTAAACGTAAAAAATGATATACGTGAAAAGTAATCATAAAATTCTTGTTGAATAGATGTGGGAGGCTGATATATGAATCTGCAGAATAGATTTCCACATAGGGGTCAAGGAATTGGGAGTCGGAGTCGAAGATATCAAAGGAGTCATAATTCTAGGAATCGGAGTCGGACTTTCACCATCCGACTCCGCAACTCTGATTACAAGCAAAGACCAGCAAAACGTATGATCGCAACAACTGTTTTGTCACCGATGACCTTATCATGCAACAGGTGGTACTGGATTGCACACACACTTGCATTGAAGTAAATACAAAACATTTGGACTGAGTTTAGAATAGTTTTTATCAGCAAATGAAAATTATCAACAGAAAGAGTGAAAAGAATGTTTTTATCCTTTGCCCTTCAGTCATATTCTATTACTACTGAGCTATGCTGAACCTAATCAAGCAGGTACACATTTGAAAAAGGTGGGGTTTTTTTTTAAATTTTTTTACATTGGCATTTTATCTGACCTTAACTCTGCAGTCATTATTGAATTATTGTATTATTATTATTATTAGTAGTAGTAGTAGTAGTATCATAATTGTAAAGAAAGCTGAAATTGAGTTTGCCTGTGAATGCTGACTGAAAGAATGATTTCCTGGTAAAAAATGGCTTTCAAAGCACAAAGATATAAAAATGTCCTTTTTAGATCTTTTTCTTTTTACTTGCAATATCCGTGTTTTGTTATTCACTTTTCATCTTTCATCCCAGTTAAATGTTGGGTCAAGTACATCTTTAGTTCTCTTTTATGTTCTTCTGTGTTAGGTATTTTCATATCAGAACGCTTATGCACTATCGACTACATTTTCACATTTTGTATTTTTTTTTTTTATCTTTTATTTCCTTTATCTCTATGAATAAAATAGAGGATCCTGTTTGTTCACTGTGGCCTCAGAAAATACTGATTAGATTTCATCCAAATTTGGTATTCAGACAAGCCATGACTCAGAGACTGACATAGTAGGCTATGCAAATTTTACCTTGATCGACTCGTAGCGAAAAGTAAAAGAAATAACATCAAAGAAGCCATTTTGTTGGACTCAGATTAAAATCTTTAAATTAAAAAAAATAGTGTGACTCTAGAAATATGGACGGGAAATAATGTTAATTATTGGACATAAGGGGCTATTATTTGGGATCATATCTATCTGTAGAGACAATATGTAGGAAATTGAGAAGTCTGGTTGCATTACATTTGAATTTCAACATGTTAGTAAAGTCAGGGAAGCAGGAAAAAAAGGAGGGAATTCTAAAGTCTAGAAGTTTGGGAGGCTTTATGGTATCTGGGTTCCTCTACATTGAAGCAATGGGATGTTGCTGCGTGTCAGGTTAGTTGGTATTTATATCAAGGGGACACAAGTGCTACAAGTTTGTTGGTGCACATTCCATTAAAGTACTTGTAAAACAGGCAGAGAGAGATGCAACATTATTATGATGGGACAGAGGTCGGAGCTTAGTTGCTAGTGAGGGACACTATTTTTATAATGTTGGGATTTGTATTCATACTGAACTTTACAAAGATAATTTTGTGTGTGGACAACGTATATCTGAATGGCAAAGCTGTTGAGGTCGTCAAAGTTTTGTTACCTTGGTGATAGGATTGGAGCAGAGGATAGAGCAGGTGGTGATGGTGGTGTGACATGCATTAATAGTTAGGAGTGAATGAGCACGTTCAGGGAACTTCTACAATTACTAACCAGTATAACACTAGTACCACTGTTGACCAAGAGTCTATCAGACATCTGTACAGTGTGATGCATCAAAATGAAGCCTAGCCAGTCAGAGTTGAGGACATGTGTTACATGGAGAAAAAAAACTCTAGGTAGCAAACCTTTACTTTGATCCTAAAACCATAACATAATTGCCATAATTGTTTGCTATTATTGCAAACATGATTTTTTTTTTTTTTTTTTTTTTTTTTTTTTTTTAACATGCCACGGGGAGATAACTCGGTTTAAAGCACTGACACTCCCTCCCCATCTTCAATACTAGCTTTTCTTCCTAAAAGTCGAACCTTTTACTCAGTATCATAAATTGTTTTTTCGCTGTAAGAAAAAAACTAGATGAAATTTTTTTTTCGGATAACTTTATTCCATAATGGATACGTACACACATACAATTTTTTTTTTTTTTCAATATTTTCATTTTTAATGTCTTGATTAAACTGTACAAGTACCTATTATTCAAATCAATTTATACTGCATAATCACATTAACACACCAGTTCTCGTTAGATCAGCAAAGTTAAGCAACGTTGAGCCTTGGTGGCCATTTGGAAATACCAGGCACTGTATGTAGGAGGACGTCAATACCTCCCTACTATCAGAACTGCAAAAATGTAAAGTTGTCATCTTCTCTAACAGAGATATACATGCGACTAGGGAAGTCTTGTGAATTTAATCTTCCCTTGACACTTTCTCTTTTGGAGAAAGCCCGTTAAACCCACCTATGGTGTATGCCTCCGGCATGCATACATACACTCACAATCCTAATTCATGACCAACGGTGCCTAAATGTAAATGCAGATTCCATGAACAAAGCTTCTTTCCCAGAACTGCCCGCCTTTGGAACACTGTTCTGCTGGCATGCTTCCTGGTTGTGTACAACATGGTAACCTTCAAATCCAATGTAAAGATCCTGTTAAGCCAACCCCATAAATAATAAAATTCTACCCAATTTCCACCATCAACAATTACTGCACTACCACCTTACATTCATTAACCATTATCCTTGAGTGGCCTTCAGGCCTTGATAAGTGGTGACTATCAAGTAAAAAAATAAATAACTTTCTATGAAATTCACTTTGTTTTAAAATTTTTTAGATGAAAATCCATAGTTTGGATTATTCAGACGACTATTCACATTGTGGTTGTTATTTTCATAATATTTCAGGGGATGTAATCTCTGACCTTCTTCAGCTTCACCTTTTTCAAACTTAACAATCTTTGTACCGAACTTCTGCCGTAATGGATGGCGTTGAGTAAGAATTAATTCTGAGTGAAAGTCTTCTAGAGGCTCAAAGTTCAATCCTCGTTACAGGCAGTAATAGATAAGAATAAAATAAAAATTATTGGAATTCTTTTGAGATGAGTAATTTGTATATTTTATTTATTTGCGGACTATTATCCTCATCTTTATAGTTGTTGTTTTCACAACGTTTTGGCCAACTATTCCTTGTTGTGTTTAAGCACCTGACGAAGGCCATAGGAATAGTTGGCCGAAACGTCATGAAACAACAACTATAAAGATGAGGATAATAGTCCGCAAATAAATAAAATATAATAAAAATGACTTAACACTTCTACCTGATTATGGTTGACTGAACGAGAACAATATACTCCTGTCAATTAAATAGAAGATTTAGTTAGGGATATCACATTCCTTCTTGAATGTGACATAAAGATTCAAGAGTTTAAAAAGATGCCCTTAAAGAATGTCGAAGATTACAACATTTCTAAAATTTTGAGAATGAGGATTGATAATATTGCGTTGTGAGTCTTTGTTTTATCGTTATTTCCATGGCAAGTGCTCGTCTGAGCTCCAATCTCTAGTCCCCTCTTGCCAATCTTTCACGATAAACACCCGTCTAGCTGAAACCACTATCAATAATTTTCCCCACTCTTTATCAAAACGTAGATTCCATGAACAAAGCTTCTTTCTTAGAACTGTACGCCTGTGGAACTCTCTACCACTTGCCTGTTTCCCACCTGACTACAACTTGGATGTCTTCAAGTCCAACATAAACAAATTCCTGATTAACCGCCCCCTTAAGTAATGACACTTTATCAAATCTCCAAAACTAACAAATACTACAACACTATCCCATTGACTACTGTACACGCAATAACCCTTAGCCCCGAGTGGCTTCTGGGCCTTGATAAGTGGTGACCTCCATGTAAAAAATAAATAAAAAAATTTTTTAAAAATATATACATTATTTGATTTGTTTGAACTATTATTGTTTTTATCTTGATTGTTATTTCAGCCAATGTAACCTTTGACCTTCTTCAAGTGTATCTTAACAGTGGCTTTTATTGGTGACGTTGCCCATTCGTAAAATACACTTAAATAAATTTTAATTTATGCAGATTTTGTATTTATTATAGTCAATTCTCTATTGAATATTATATTGTACCTAATTCATAATACTGATTTCAAAAGACTACAAAAACAACAATGATTTGGGTTCCATCAGCTAGAACCGAAACCAAAACATTTAGCACTCCAGCAGCGATGCCTACTGTTTGAGCTATCAACAGATAGATAAGAAAGATTTAAAATTAAACCACTTCAAGCTATGAATGAATTCGCAGAAAAGTAATAGAAAAATGTCGGCAAATTGAAATGAACATTTTACATTTCAACTTACCGACATATTTCTGTACGTGTTATTCATCCATCCAAACAAAGATTTGACTTGTTATAATCCATCCTTGGTGTATGATTACTATTTCCTATTAATTTCAGTGTTATGTAACCAGTAGTTTTAGAATTTATTGATGAAATATTTTTAGACACACAGATATGTTTTATTTATTCGTGAATGATGGAAAGAATGGTTTGTTGAAAAAAAAAAAAGAAAATTTTCATTGGCTGAAACGTTGTGAGAATAACAACAAAGATGAGAACAGTAGTCTGAACAATCCAAATAATACAAATTATCAATCCTCATCTCAAAAATACAGAAGCACTATATCAAATCAGTATGGACCTGACTTTAAAAAATAAAAACATATATGTCATCCTATGAATTTATCAAAGTTCTTTTTCATCATCCAACTGAAAAACTCACTAACCATCATCCATGAGTTGCTTTTGGCCTAAGGAAGTGTTGAAAAAATATTAAAGTGCAAAATATGAAAAAAAATTGAGCAAAGATTGAAACTTGACTGATTAATTAAGTCAGGTATAGCTGCAGTGGAGGTTTACACTCTCAGAGAACTCTTGAGATTATTTTAGGAAATAAATTATTTGTAGATATTAATTGAAAAAGAAATGCTAAAATCTTGCTGCATGCACCTTCCAAAAGTTGTCCATTGTTTTAACGAATTTATTGGTATGAAAGGTGATTAATATTTTATCTCCGCAACTTGTTTGATTAAAAGCTTAATCCATGTGCAATTTGGATTAACCTCTTAAGTTATTTCGATCTCGCTTCAGAATCACAAATGCCATCTGTTGACCTTCACATTTTCAAGATGAAAACAATTATAATCAACGGCAGCCGTGTAGAATCTGTTATTTATAAATTAGGTATAGCTGATACTATTTATGTGTCGAAAACAAAAATGCAAGAAAACTGAATAATCTCCTCCAAAAGCAACGTCAATATGAACTCCAATGATAACGTTAACATAAACTCGACCAGTAATGCCAATATGAACTAAGAGTGACCTATGAAGCCACTGAGCAATTACTAGTGTTGTCTTTATATTGCTCTGGGCGAGTGCATTTCTGTATCTCAAGGGGTGTCTAATAATAACACGCACACACTGTTTTTTTTTGGGCACTTCCATGCATCCTCCATCACAATTTAGTACAGCACATATTAGTAAAAAGACATTTTCACTTGAAAAGCTATGTCAACCATACACAAGCAGCATAACTTTTACAACTCTGCTGCTTCATCCATTTTAGAGTATTGGGGTTATATTATCGTCTGGGTAAACCCATTGGGGTTGTATTATCATCTGGGCAAGCCCATTGGCATTATATTATTATCCTCTAAGCCCATTGGGGTTATATTATTGTCTGGCAAGCTCTTTGGGTTATACAAGGTGAAACGATAAAGAAAACAACCCTGTAACTTTATTTTAAAACTTTTATTGAAAAAAATCAATTCAAGTAACTTGATTATGTAGTAGAGCTGATATCTATTCAATGTAGCCACCTTCCACCTCAATCACCACCTGGATACAGGTTCAGAACTGAGAGCATGCTTTTTCCACAAGCACTGGTGGGAGCTCAGCGAATACTCAGCAGATGGGTGCGATTAGGCTGGCTTTGGTGTTGTAGGAGGTAATGTTGGTGATGTTCTTGACGTATATAACCAAACAAAGTAGTCCAGCAGGTTCAAGTCGGGGGAGGAGGGGGCAGTCAGAGAAGGGTACAAAGTCGTAGCATTCCTTCTGAAGTCAAGTCTGGGTCTCTTTGGACTTTGGGTTGGCACAGAGTTCTGCTGACACACCCAGGGTTGGCCAGCGGTCACCTGATTGCACCAAGGAATCACCACACTCTTCAGCACATTCAGATACATTTTGGTGTTGACTTTCAAGCCGACTTATGTGAGGTGGCAAAATGTGGCCCTTACTTACAACCACACCAAAGACCATAACCATCACCAGAAACTTTTTCATGATCCTGAGCACATCCCTATTATACGTGGCAATCCAGTGATGCATTTTGAGGGTGCTAGCAATGATCTACTTAGATCGGTAGAGAGCATGAGTTGTATAGTGGCGCATCTCCGATCTCGTTTGTTGAACATTGTGTCACTTTCAGACATGATAGAAGGCTTCTATCGCTCTTGAGATTTGTATACAATGGCCAACTAGTAGATGGTTTGCAACAAAAAAAAGAAAACTGATTTTCATCAAACAGAAATGGAATCATGTCATCTTTTCTAGGGCAATAATTTTATCGTTCCACTCTATTATCATCTTGCAAGCCTATTCGTGTTATGGTATCATATTTCATACATAGTCATTCACAGAGATTGATATCTGATTATTTTTGAGACTGAGCTTTGATCCACTGTACCATGGTGAAGGAAAATCTCATCGTTTATATAAACAATGTCAACTATGATAAAGTGCTATTCGCCTGCTACTTTATTAGCCTAAAGCAAAACACTTTGTAAATAAATAAAAAAAACTCAAGCACTATAGAAGTAATGGTCAAATGTTTATTTAAGTAGACATTTCATGAGATCATTTGCAATCACCAATTCCATAAGCCAACTAGATGGCTGTAGATTTGATCCCTGATTTGAAATGAGTGCTAGTTTAGCTGCACTGAAGTGCTGTGATATAGCAAAGTAGTCTTTCTGTGGATAACTAATATATATATATATATATATATATATATATATATATATATATATGACTGCTTCATTTAATCACATAAATTAATATACGAAGATATAATTTTATGTGAAAATTTTCAGTATTCAACAGTGCTCAATACATAAGTAGAGCTAGGTAGTAAGTTATGAAAATATTTATGGCAATTAAGCTACTCAGAATATTCTGTGTTTAATCCTTGTGAGAATTCATCAGACATCCGTTTCATCCTCGTGAGAATTCGTCAGGCTTATGCCTGACGAATTCTCACAAAGATGAAATGCGGAATATTCTGTGTAGTTTAATTGCCATATATATTTTCATAACTTACTTACTTATATATATATGATTCTGATGAAGATAAGTAAACTATCCCACTTGGTCATCAACTCAATATTTTGGTAAATACTACTTCAGAAAAACCATCTGTTGCCATTTACAGCTGTTTCATTTCTGAACCAACTTTTGCTATCAATCTCAATTTTATTTGGTGCTTTTTTTATGGTGCCACATCATAAAAGGATTTTATTTAAAAAAAAAAGAAAAAAAAAGCGTTTTTTTTATGCTAATAAGTGATAATTCTTATTACGTTTCTAAATTTTTATGGTGAGGATTGATTATTCATATTATTTGAATTCTTCGGATTACTGATCTCATCTTCAGTGTTATTTTCGCAATGTTTCGGTTGATTGTAATCTCTGGCCTTCTTCCGGTGTATCTTATTAAACTTTGAAATCTTTCTGTCAAATTTGAGAATTTGGAACAGAACCATTTATTTAATCCACAGAGATAACATGCTCTCATTCCATCAACCATGACTGAATAGAAATCTGAAGTAATTTGCAATCGTAGTCACCAACATTGAGGACTGAACCTACAATCTCAACTTTATAATTGAATTTTACCAAATACTCTATCCACTACGCCACGAACCCAAATTGCTTGGACTTCTACCCAGTCATAGCTGGCGAAATGAATATGTTACCTCCATGGATTAAATACAGAGTTCCGTTTGAAATTCCATGTAGATTCCTGCATTCGACAGAAAGGTTCTTGGAGTTCAACAAGAAGGTCAAAGTTTACATTCACCGAAACGTTGTGAAAATAACACTCAAAATGAGAACAGTAGTCCGAAGAATCCAAATAATAAGAATGATCAATCTTCAATAAACAGATGGAAGATATTGTTAGAATTAAAATAAAAAGGTGACTTTTTTTATTTATTTAAAGATTGTTTGGATAACAAGGATATTTTTATGGAAGTATTTTTTTCTGAACATTATTGATACTGATTGAGATTGTCGGACTGACTTCCTCATCTTGGTTGTTATTGTCACAATGTTTCGGCCGTTTTGCCCTCTGGCCTTCGTCAGGTATTTTGTATCGAACTGGGGAACCGTTTGTTAGGAGTCTCGAACCCAACCCTTTATTATTATTACGGGGGTACCGTGTTTGGACTCCAGCTAGGCTTTGGGACATAGTTGCAGATTCTCTGTTTTCAATGTTACTTTTTCACTGCCTTCGTCCAGGATTGAACTCAGCACCTTTGGGTAACTGTAAACTTTGATACAACGTCTAGGACCACTCGGCCATATGTTGGAAAGTGAGAAAACTTAAAGAAACAGCTCACATGCTCGGACATAACAACCTACTGAGCAAACCAAGCATAGAGCTGAATGCAATTTGGACACCTCTGATAGAGAGAGAAAACCTTGAATAACAACATAGGTTTAACATTAACAAAAACCAACTAAGAATTGTCCTAGTGACATATGGCCGAGTGGTCCTAGACGTTGTATCAAAGTTTACAGTTACCCAAAGGTGCTGAGTTCAAATGTTTCTTCTGTTGTGGTTTATTTGAATTATTTTAACACAATTGTTTCGATGATTAGGTTAAAATATTTGTAAGAAATAAATCAACATCTGATGATTGGTTCTTAGAGGTATGAAACCCTGTGTAATATTTATATATGTAGCGAAAAATGTACTTATGGCAAGTAAGATACAATTAATCTGACAATTTTCCTTAGGAATAAAATACAAGTGTTTCTGTATTACTTGCTAAAAGTATATTTTTATAATGGTGCTAGTATTGAGCACTGAAGTAAATACTGAAAAAAAAATATTCTTTTATAAGTGTATGTACATAAAACACACACACACACACACACATATATTAGAGTTGAGAGGATTAATTGTGAATTGGAAAAATCTTAACTTTTGAAGGTATCTGGAAATTATGAGCCTACTTTCCAATTCCTAAATGATTCTTTCAATTTTTTTCTTGACAATAAAACATGAAATAAATACAAATTTATTAGAAGTTCATTTACAACATGAAACTCATGGCTACAGAATGGGTTATAAATCCCACTTCCAGTTTTACCATTGATTCTCAGAGTTTACTCACAATAAGTTTATCGAAAACTTGGATTAAATACATAAAAGGAAAACTTTTAGAAATTTTCCGAACTAAAACGGAAATCATATCTACATTCAAACTTAAACCCCTCATTTAAAAAAGAAAAAGATTCGGGCATTTTTTACTATACCTAACAATAAAGAAGAAATATTCGACAAGTGTTACCAAAGGCAAGACTCTTCTACCTTCCTTCCTTTAAGCTTCTGACTGCGGGTTTTTCTCCAACTGAAAGACAGCCGGTTGTCCTTGACACAGAAACCCTCGAAGAGGTCAATCTATATAAATATCTAAAGAAGGAGATAAAGCTCAACACAAGAATCAGGATCTACCAGGCACTATTCTGCTTTATGGCTGCAAAACCTGGCCTATGTGTGCAAGTAACCTTCACAAACTGGAGGTATTTGACCATCACTGCCTGCACTGCATCCTACATGTCCGTCGGCAACAATTTATCTCCAACAACATGGTCTGGGCGCGTTGCAAGGTACGCTCCTTTCAACAATCTCTCCTAGCCAAACGCCTTCACTGGTTCAACCATGCGCGTCACCAAAATCCAGGTGACCTCATTCGTGAAGCCAGCAACCCAGTATTACTACCAGACTGGAAGAAACACTGCAGTGGTTAACTCAAAACCTGGCTCAGGATGGTAAAACAGGATACTGAAAGGATCCTTGGCCCCCGCCTCTATGGGCTCCACCGATAGAACCACAAATGGCTTACACTTGTAGCGGAAACAGCCTCTGACTGCCGCGCCTGGTCAGCTGTTATATGGAATGTGGTGAGCTTGTTGGATGGAGCCGGCTCAACCGATTCAGAGTGAACGCCGCAACAACCAACCAGCCATAAGTTTATTTGAGGGGCACTCTGACTTGCAAAAAATGCCTAGGCAGCCCTGTCTGCATTTCCTGATAAGAGCGCCTTGGCTGATTAGCAATAAACTAACTCCTTTTCAAAGAGAGCAGGTAAGGCCTTGGAGGGTGGACCTCCTAGAACTGTACAGAATTAAACTCTCATCACAAAATCAACAGGGACCGGATTATTACTGGAATGGTCGACTCTTGATTTTGGGAGTCGAGGATAAAAATCCCTAGTCTACTGAAAAAGACAACTTTTAAGTGTTTGATTTAAATTTTTTTAGTTGATCCAAATGTCCAGCTCATCATTCCATTTAATTGTTGGGTCTTTTGTTAGATAAAGCTAACACAAATATCACACAGAATGGAAATCTCTGTGAAAATAGAAACAGCTCAAAAAAGTTTGCCACAACCAAATAATTTTTTTAATTCTTATTGATTTAAATGTCTGGAATATTTTTTGTCATATTTGGGCTGGTGAATCTGTCCCATTTGACGGTCCTTGATAATGTGCAAAAATCTATCTGTAATTTGATTAGCCCTATCCTTTCTTCTCTTGCAGGTGTGATATTACTGGTCTCAGTTTTTTCTATAAATGCTATTATGGCATCTGTTCTTGAGAATTGTCTGATCTATTTGGTACTTCTTTTATTCCGACTCATTTGTCGCTGTTTTGATACCTTATTGTAATATGCCTTCCTATTCCAGTAGCTTCTTTCCAAGAACTACAAGCTTGTGGAACTATATTCCTGTTAACTCTTTTCTTCCTACCTATATAACCTTGTTTTCAAATCCAATAGGCATCTCCTGTCTTTGTGATAATCATTTTTTGTTCTGGTTAGCTCATTATATCGAGTGGCTTCATGCTTTGTCTGGAGCGATTTCCATAAAAAGATATGATCTTTCTTTCCATTCTTTAAAATAAAATTCCAGAGATTTTATAGGTTTTTATAAAATTCAAGAGATTTTATGGTTGTCGGGATAATAATAAACCATTCATCATATTTTGTTTATAGTTTCTTTGTTTGGACTGAAAAAATAAATCTTGGCCAAAAGTGAACAAAGGTTCATGGTCATTACCATGTTTATGGTGTGAACAGTAAACAGATCGGTCAACAAGTTTTTCAACTTGAATCGCAGTCCTTGAACTGTGAAAAGCAAGATATTTCCGGTAGTCACGTGTTTTCAAAGTTGATTTGATTTAAAGTAACACGGTTCCTTCTGTAAATAGTTATTCTTTCATCTAAGTGATGAACCTATTATTTAGTAGCATTTTTTTTTTCACATTATAAAATTGTTTAATTTTAGTTGATATTTGTATGCTGTTGTTTTGTTGTGATAAAGATGTCTGCCATGTTTTTTTTTTTATGTAACTACTTTTATAACGTATTTTAGTTATTATCCAGAAGTAATTTTAGATTTTTTAAGGTTTCTGTATTTTGAATTAGTTTTTCTTGCTGAAACTCTAACGAATGTAGTGTGTTTGTGCATATCATCAGCTTTATAATAATAAGAGCAAAGTGTAGTATCTGTTCTGATGCTACAATTTTCTGTCTTCAGTCAATGAAGGAGAAAGCCTTCTAGACTGTGCAATTTTTATTTTTGTTCCAATCCGAAGTACTCCTCTTGGGAAGCTTGATTTTCTTCTTTAAAAACTGACTTTATGCCTAACTCTGCCGTCGTAAGGAGACACATAAATAGAAATTCAACTCTACACAATATATGCAGCATCTTTTTAATGTTTATATGTGATAGAAATAGCAAGATTAACTAATTTGCATATTAGTTTTGAAAAAGGATTTATTTGAATATTTTATATTACAAATTGAAACTAAAACAAGGATGCAATTTTCAAACGATAAAATAATTTTTTTTTTTAATCCTTTTTCAAAGCAATAGAAATTGGCAGATTTAACAGGATCTGGTGGCTATTGTAACTCTGGTAGGGAGGTGGGGGATCACTGAAATTTTATAATACCTCAACCCTAACCCCAAATCACGCCTACGTTCTATCCAGACAGCATGAACGACCAAGATATCGATTAAGAACTAAATCGAAATTGGTCATTTGATAAAGAATTGGCCCTGTTTATTAATAAACTCATGTAATGATTTTCCATAAAATGCAAACACACACACACATATACACACACACACACACACACACAGGTGTGTGTTTGGAGATAGAAAATATATGAACACATTTGACTATTAGCAGAAATCTCTCTAGAGCTCTTTCGATTATCATATCATCAGAATAAAAATCAATAGCAATGAAAAAAAAAATAATTGCGAAAATAAAGAGCAATGGAGGATCCTTTTATATATTTTTAAAGTGTCAAAAGACGATTGAAATAAAGAATTTAATTCAATAAACGAGTATAAGACTATTAAAATGGCACAGTGCAGGAGGAACAAAAAACAGAAGGGAGGTGGTTAAAGTTCCCCAAAGAGATTTAACAGTTTTTCCATTCTGTCAGTACAAAGGTTTTTGAACTGCACACCTGTGGAATTGTCTTCCGTTTTCCTGCTTTCCGGCTGACTACAATATGGTTGTCTTCAAGTCTAACGTAAATAAGTTCTTGATGAGCCGTTCCATATAAGTTATCAAATTTACCAAATTTTCATTACTAATGATTACTATAGTTTCCAATTTCTACTGTACACTCTTTAACCCTTATCCTTGAGTGGCCTCTTGGCCTTGATAATGTGGTGATGCCTATGTAAAAAAAACAAAAAAAAAAAAAAAAACGCAATAGAGGTAGATTAAAAAATTTTCAAATGATCTTTGGAATCTGCTTCTAGTACCTCAAGCCACTATTTCACCATTTCGATAACAATAAAATGAAAGATTCATTGATCCTCTTTCAATCCCGGGCAATATATATATACTAGCAAGTAGCCCTGTCATAAAATATGTATAAATATTATATTTTGATTAATGCAGATTTCTTATTCATTATAAACAGAAATACCATAGGTATTAAATGTAACGTTAAATTCCTTTAACAAAAAATGAAGTAACAAAATCGAAACTGGGGAAAAATGCATGCGAGTATTATGTTTTTTTCTAACTAGTTCACTTGTAAGTTAAAAAAAAATATACTCCAAATGAGATTGAAACCAAAACGTAAAGACAGTGAGTCAAGTACGATAACCATTAGGCCATCTATATATATATATATATATATATATATATATATACCAACATTCATTTAGTGTTGATTTCAGCACTCATTAATTTTAATTTAATCAATTGGTTTGTCCTGCTTACATTTAAAATGGCATTTTCAACACTAAATGTGCAGATTGAATGCCATATCTTAAGAATGGATCCATTCTTGTTTTGTGGTTGTTGGGCAAGTTAGAAACAAAAGCAGAAATGGCCATAATTAAATTTTTGTTTATGTGCTTCGCATTTTCATCATGCTTACCATGTGATTGCTGATCATGTTTTTGCCCTGCCACCTGATTAAGTTATCGCCTGTCAACAACTGACTGACCACACACATCTCATCCAAATAACACATCAACTTATCTATGAAATTATCTCTTTCCATTAAAACCCTTTCTATCTATCTATCTGTCTGTCTGCCTATCTATCTGTCTGTCTGCCTATCTATCTGTCTGTCTGCCTATCTATCTGTCTGTCTGTCCGTCTATCTGTCTGTCCGTCTATCTGTCTGTCCGTCTATCTGTCTGTCCGTCTATCTGTCTGTCCGTCTGCCTGTCTATCTATTTGCCTGTCTATCTATCTGTCTGTCTATCTATCTGTCTGTCTATCTATCTATGCGCGCATACATATGTGCGTGTCATTACATGATCACCGTCAAATTCTTTTCCCTTGAACATTATAAAAATATCTTTGTTTTCCACATCTGATCAGACGATAGACAATTTTTTTTAATTCTTTTTTTCAATTCCATTACAAGACGATTAAACTTAAACATCTTCAAAAAAAAATGTCATAGACCATGAAACTAAGTAAGAATTATTATCCACGTAGATAGTTAATCCTATGAAGACCAGTGCAACTAAAAAAAGCAAATTAAAAACTATTCAAAAGCATAATTGTAAAAAAAAAAAACACACACTGGCAGTTTTTGAATGGAAATCTTTTCAGGACTGTAACGGAAGTAAAAATGTAGGAATTTTCAGGAGGTTTCATGTTGATAGGATTCTGAAAAATCACAGGCATGTTTTACTATAGACAACAAAACGTAAAGGTGTTTAAAACAAATGTTATCAAAGGCAAGATAAATTACTCTTCTACTTAAAAGTTTTAGTGTTTTGACTTATTTTAAAGCATTTATTCAGTTCAAAAATTAAACAACATATGATCCAATAAATGTTACTATTCCAAAAGAAATCTCTTCTTTTTTATTTTACCTGAATACTTCCAAGAGGATTGCAAATTGCATTGCTATGATGACTAAGCTTATGCATTCATGACCTGAAAGTTTCATCTCTGTTGCAGATATTGATGGTGTGAGACTCTAAGAAAACAATTCCTGTCACAGACGTATGTCAGAAGTAAAGATGTGTCATTAAATTCTTGGCAAAATGCATTGAGAATTGTAGTGACTATGTAGAAAAATAAATTCTGGAGCAAAAAATGTCACTCGTCTTAATGGTATCATTCCCACTCTTTAGCTCTTCAACTTTTTGAGTTTAAAAAAAAAAGGAGGTTTTACTTTTGAAATGACCTTCATATTTTTTATGTATATTTCTTTTAGCTGCTTTTGATAAGAACAACCACTTGAACTTGACTTTGAGAATTTTTTTTTCTTTTTTCTTTTGTTTTTCTGTTTTTATGAGCGTGTGTGTGTGTGTGAAAGAAATTAATGAAAAAGAAAAAAGATTTAATGAATAAACTTTTTTTTTTTTTTAATTCAATTTTCATCCCAAACAAGGCACAGTGCCACTTTGAAGCAGGGGGCTACTATTAGGGACTTAATTAGCAGGGTCATTATGAAGGGAGATGCGTAGAAAGATGTTTGTTAACATTACACTTGAACTTCTGCATATCATTGCAGTTGGGAAAGCAGAATCCCGGAAGGGAGTTCCAAAGACCCGCAGTTCTGGGGAAGAAACTATTGGAGTAAAAGGCTTTCTTGCACCTAGGGATCTCTACTGTAAAGGGATGAGACTTAGTAGCTTGTCGGGTTTGTCGGGGGTAGTTACGTTGGGGAGGTACAAGTGTTTGCAGTTCGTCAGAGCATTCACCATTAAAGTATTTGTAGAACAGGCAGAGGGATGCAACATCTCGTCGATGGGACAGAGGCTGAAGCCTAGATGACAGTTCAGGACCTATCAGGTTGGCGACTCTCTTTTGAACCCTGTCCAGGAGCGAGAGACAAGCAGCAGATGCACCAGCCCAGATGTGACAACAGTACTCCATACATGGGCAAATGGTTGCCTTATAGAGGTATAGGATACTGTCAGGCGTTAGTAGTTTTCTAGCACGATAGAGGGAGCCAACCTTCCTTGCAGCAGCCTTGGCAATGCTCTCAATGTATCTATTCCAGTTCATATTCCCTGTAAACGTTAGGCCGAGGAGTTTAAAAGAAGTACTTTCAGGCAATGTGTTCTTGGCCATTGCTATTGGTGGTAGAGAAGGTTTCTTGTAGTTATTGAAGGAAACAAGCTTAGTACATACTGATGTAATAACTTTCACAATCCGTGCTCTATGATTCTATCCTTTAACCTGTCATTATTCACGGCCTCCATTCAGTCTTGAGAGACAATGGATAACCACTGTAAGGGTAGCTGTGCATGTCATTGTGAAGCAAGGATTGCACAATTACCAACCATGCATGTCGCATTGCATCAGTGTTCACAATTATGGCACATCAACCATTTTTTTTTGGGGGGGGGATAATAAAAACGAAAGTGGAGTACCTTTTATATCCTGCTCTCGTGCCCCTTAGCCGTGTGCCTGAGTGGTTTGTGTCCCGGTGTTCATCGCATCCAGAACAAAAGCTCTGTCAATGCCTAGCAACAGATGCAAGTCTCATTTCTTCCTGTACAAATGGGTTTTATTCAGTCACTATGGTTTTCATGTACACTCTTTAACTCTTATCTTCGAGCGGCCTCTTGGCTTTGATTAGTGGTGATGCCTATATTAAAAAAAAAAGGTCCCTATTTTGTTATAGTTTTAGCTGCCATTTATTTCTATCTTGTCGCCTCCACAAGGTGACTGCCGATCCATGTTCTCAGAGAATCAAAGACGGACTTTTTCTGATCTGCCTCCTCTCTCTCTCTCTCTCTCTCTCCAAAACAAACACTTTTCTAACCCGTATCAATTTTCCCCTAAAATCGCGTTCCATGAATCATTCTATGACATGGTGATTCGCATCACACCTTGTCAACGATTGCTCTGCCTGTTCCACTCATCTCGCTAATTCTAATTTTGGTATGACACTTTTTTAAAAACAAACGACCGCCTGTGCTAACAACTTCTAATCTAAAAATAATGAGCTCCAATTTCTAATTCTATATATTGCACTGGCCACAACTGTCACTCCCTCTATGATCGGCCTATTATATGACTCGCGTCCTGAATTGGCACTGCTTCATTCCAATGACAAGGAAAAGTCCAGGACAACTGCAAATAATGCCAAGATAAGTGGAGAGCACATACAGCAACTGTTATTCCCAAATGGTCACCCATTAATAATGTTGCTTAACTTTGGTGATCTGACAGGAACACTGTCAATGCAATTATGCCATATGTTTAAAATGTCGTAATCTAAGTTTATAATGTCATCTTTTTTTTTTTTGCTTTTTGCTTTTTTTATCCCTAACAAGACATATTGCCACTGAAGCATAATTATTGTGATAGGGACCAGATTTATAGGCGGCAATGTGGGTTGGAAGTTGAGCAGTAAGATGTTTGTTCACATTACATTTAAATTTCTGCATGTTGGTATTTGTCAGGAGAACAAGAAGGAAATTCCAAAGGCAGAACAAAGCTATCAGAGTAGAGAATCATATGAGGGAGTTGTCTTAGCAGCAGCTTAAAGGCTCAACACGGGTGGAGGGGAGCTGAGGCAATGTCGATCTTGGATCTGTCATGGATTTTAGCTTAACGGTTTATAGAAGAAAAATCTGGCTTTTTATGCATATGGATCGAAAACGGCAATTTTTATCTTTTTTATAAATTCAGATAAATGCATCTGATTGGCTTAGAATGTTTTTGCTAATTCAAATAAATGCATCTGATTGGCTTAGAATGTTTTTGCTAATTCAAATAAATGCATCTGATTGGCTTAGGATGTTTTTGCTAATTCAAGCGAATGTATGTGCAACAAGACGTGCACAGTTTACACTTTTTTATTTTTGACACTGAAATGTAAAGATCATCAGCACAGACTCATATGTGCTTCGTTTACAAAATATATTGAAATTTTTCATTTGATTCTTATTTATTTCAGCTGTTCGAGAAGATCGTACACCTGGTGGCAAACATCGGCATAAAAGACGGAGAATTGAGGAATTCAGCAATAGTTCTGATGGACCAATACGATGCGTAGCAAGTGATCAAACGACAGATAGTTTATTAGAAGGACTTGTGAATGCAGCACCAGACAGGGTCCCAAAAACAGAAGGTAAAGCTATTTTCAAAAATATTTTTATCATAACTAATTCTCTACTGCAGTATCTCAACATGTTTGTGTACCACGAGAATGCTGGCATGGCATGCGTACATGTGCGGGGGGGGGGGGGTAATGGTACAGCGTTAGGATTTGAATGAATATTATCTTTTTTTTTTTCCAACAAAATAATCAAGCGATTGATAACTTAAAACAAAATAATGGTACTCATCAATACGTTAACTAAAAACAACTGTCCGTTTCATTGCAATTTTTTTTTTTTTTTTTTACATGGGGGTCACCACTTATCAAAGCCCGGAGGCCACTCAGGGATAATGGTTATTGCGTGTACAGTAATCAATGAGATAGTATTGTAGTAATAATTAGTATTGGAGATTTGATAGTGTCTTACTTAAGGGGGCGGTTTGTCAAGAATTTGTTTATGTTGGACTTGAAGACATCCAAGTTGTAGTCAGGTGGGAAGCAGGCAAACAGAAGAGAGTTCCACAGTCGTGCACTTCTGAGAAAGACGCTCTGCTCATGGAATCTACGTTTGGATTTAGGCATAGATAAAGAGTGGGAAAAATTATTGACAGTAGTTTCAGCCAGACAGGTGTTTCTCATGAAAGATTGGCGAGGGACCAGAGATTGGAGCTCTGACGAGCACTTGCCATGGAAATAACGATAAAACAAAAACAGGCTCGAAATGTCTCTTCTGTGGGAGAGAGGCTGCAGGGAAGAGAAAAGGGCATCCTTCACTAATCCACGAAGTCTATTTTGTACTCTGTCAAGGCAGTATAGGCTGTTTTTAGCAGCTCCTACCCAGATGTGGTAGCAGTACTCCATCCTTGGACGTACTTGGCTTTTATACAGATAGAGAATTGCATCAGTAGTGAGATATCTTCTGGAGCGGTAGAAGGATCCCACCATTTTCCCAGTGTCCTTGGCAACAGACCTGATGTACTTGTTCCATTTCAGATCAGGAGTAAAGGTCAAACCTAGAAGCTTGTCAAAACGTGGAGCCTCCCCCAGACGAGAGCCATCCATTTCAATTGATGCCAGATGGGGATCAGAGTGTTGATGATGTAAAGATAGAAGCTTGGTTTTGGATGCATTAAAAGTGACCAACCACCTCTTCCCCCACGCGCTCAAGATCAGAGGAGAAAGAATCAGAGAACTTTGTCATTTACAGCCTTTGATGTGTTGTCATTTATTTTCCATCTTTCCAAATTCTTTACCTTGACCCTCCGTTCATTAACAGTTCATGACTATGGGTGGTGGGAATATTCTATAATGTCAATAGAATTAATCTGATGGATTGTCAGTTGAATGATGAAAAATATTATGAGAAGATTGAAAATGATGAATGGAATATAAAAAATTTATTTCTTATGAGAAAGGTTTATGACGAGTATTTGGTGACATTGGATTTGAAGACGATTTGTTGTAGTTTGCAGGGAAGTAGTTCTGTAGTAACATCCTCCACCGATGGAAAGTCCTTGGAAAGAAACTCTGTTCATGGAAGTTCTTTATTTCTACTAGTTACACACAGGAAGAAAGGAAAATTCTTTTCAGTTGTGGTAGAAAGAAAAGTTCTTACTGTGGATATCAGATATCAAGGAGATTAGAACACCTGAAAATAAGAATAAAGAAAGACTAGTGAGTTTCTTTTCTGAAAATGGGGTTGTAGAGAATATAAGAGATTATCTTCAACTAGATTGCAAAGTCGATTTACTCTATCAAGGCAAGAAAGTGTTCTGGGGACACCTCCTCAGATTAGGACGAAATATGCCATCTTAAAACGCATCTGATTCTCATATGTACAAAGGATTGTATCAGAAGTCAGGTACTTTCCGGGGTAGATACAGTATAATCACATCAACACATTAGCTACCATTAGATCACCAAAGTTAAGCATCATTGAGTCTGGTTAATACTAAAATCGTGACAATTCGAGAATACCAAATGCTGTATGTGCTCTACGTTTATCTCGGCATTGTTTTCAGTCATCCAGGACTTCTCCTTGGCACTGGAATTAAGCAGTGCCGACTCAGAACAGAAGTGGTTAGAGATTGTGCAATCTTTGCTTCATAATTCAGTATGTGTCATCCATCACCCCTCCAGGATGATTAGATGGTCTTCGTCGTTCCGACGAATAGACAGTTGGAATGGTAGAATGATTCCAACTATTTTTCCAATGGTATCTCTTTCTCTCTCTGATGGAGAGGTAGAGGAAGACGACAGTAGTAACAGTAATGTTTTATGACACAATTATCCAACGTCGTCATGGGTGTTTCTTGAAATTATCATTTTATTTAACATTCTTTTCATTTCTCTCTTTCTCTTTCTTTCTCGGAATGGTCATTACTGACCAACTATGGCACTCTTCATGAATCATCACCATTGACTCCAGTTCTTTTTTTTTTTTTTTTTTTTTTTTTTACAAGGGTGTCACCACTTATCAAGGCCCAGAGGCCACTCAAGGATAAGGGTTAATAGGTATACATTAGTCATTGTGATTTTAGCATAGTAAACAGTGGGAATTTTGAAACTTGGATTACTTAGGGGGACGATTCAATTAGAACTTGTTCACATTGGACTTTTTCTTTTTTTTTTTTTTTTCATAGGTATCAACTCATTATCAAGGTCAAAGAGGCAACTGAAGGATAAGGGTTAAAGAGTGTACAGTAGAAATTGGACAATATAATAATCATTAGTAATGAAAATTTGTTAAATTTGATAACTTATATGGAACGGCTCATCAAGAACTTATTTACGTTAGACTTGAAGACAAACATATTGTAGTCAGCCGGAAAGCAGGAAAACGGAAGACAATTCCACAGGCGTGCAGTTCTAATAAAAAAGCTTTGTTCATGGAATCTACGTTTAGGTTTAGGCACAGATAAAGAGTGGGGGGAATTATTGATAGTGTTTACAGCTAGACAAGTGTTTCTTGTGAAAGTTTTGCGAGGGGGGACCATAGATTGAAGCTCAGTCGAACATTTTCCATGAAAATAACGATACATAAGAGACAAACTCGCAACATCTCTTCTGTGAGATAGAGGTTGCAAGGAAGAGAAAAGGACATCTCCTACGAGGCTACGAAGTCTATTTTGAACTCTATCAAGGCAGGCCAAGTCCTTTCTAGCAGCTCCTGCCCAGATGTGGCAACAGTATTCCATCCTTGGACGTACCTGGCTCTTATATAGATAGAGAATTGCATCAGCAGTGAGATATCTACTGGATCGATAGAAAGATCCCACCATTTTTCCAGCGGCCTTGGCAACAGATTTGATGTACGTGTTCCATTTAAGATCAGGAGTAATGGTCAATCCCAGAAGCTTGTCAAAACTTGAGGCCTCCTGAAGACGAGAGCCATTCATTTCAATTGATGCCAGATGTGGATCAGAATGTTGATGATGTAAAGAGAGGAGCTTGGTTTTAGATGCATTAAAAGTAACCAGCCACTCCTTTCCCCATTGTACTACGTGCTCAAGATCAGAGGAGAGAGAATTGGAGAGAACTTGGTCGTTTACTGTCTTAGATGTACTACCATAAATGGTAGTGTCGTCAGCATAAATGTCTACAAATGATGTAAGGATGTGATTTGGAAGATCATTAATGTAGATCAGGAAAAGAGTTGGGCCCAGGATGGACCCCTGAGGGACACCGGCATTAATACTGTGGGCTTCTGATTTTTGCCCATCAACTACTACTCTTATGAACCTATCAGAAAGAAATGATTTAATAATTGAGAAGACATTTCCAGCTATACCATAGCTAGAGATCTTATGAAGTAAACCTTTATGCCATACCCTATCAAAGGCCTTTGATATGTCAAGAGCAATTGCCCTAGAAAGGTTGCCTCCGTCGAGAGATTTGCTAATCCTATGAGATATAACTGTAAGCACATCTGCTGTAGATCTAGCAGAACGGAAACCATATTGAGTGTCACTAAGAAGGTTATTTTTGTTGAGATGGTTGATTACTTCTGAATTTAACACAGATTCCAGCAACTTACTCATGACGCACAGGAGACTTATTGGCCTTTTCTGCTCAATTCTGAGCAACTCAGCCATGCTAATGTCCGTCACGTTGTCTGACATTCTTGTTTTTTGTCCTCCATGTCCTCTTTTGCCAGTTGTTGTACCAAAGAGCAGATCTTTTGTTAGACCATTTGTTCTGACCAAAGAAGTCTACAATAGCACCACAATTCAAAAGCAGCAATTTTCCTCTTGTCGACTTTCTTCAAGACCTAACATTCTGCTCCGTATATTGCCAAAGTTTGCAGGAATCATTTAGCATAGTTTGATGTAAATTTGTTCTCTGAAATAACAATCTTAAGGGTGGAACTAGCAACTTGATTTCATGAATAACCATTCGTTATCTCAAAATGTCGTACCCAAGCAGTGTTCACACTAGGCAAATTGAACAGGCCTCTTCCAAAGGAGGAAGTTTCATAGAAATATAAAATTCACAAGCGTTACCCAGTCGCATGTATATCTTCATCAGATGAGATGTTAGGTTTTTGCAATTCTTGCGGGAAGGTATCAATGTCTTCCTACATACAGCGCCTGGTATTTCCAAATCACCTAATTTTATTTTTTTATAAACTTATGGTGTGTCATGAAGATGAGTTTGCAGTTTCATGTTTTTTATCCTAATTAAAAAAAACAAATTTTAAATCTTTCAGAAATCCTAGGTGGTTCAACGATGGTTTTAAATAACATAACGGGAAATGAATTACTTCAGTGCAGTTATTTGGAATTGAAATACATCATTGATTGGGCCAAAAAGGTACCAGGTAAGTATAGATATATATCTATAGTATAAAAGTATAGAAATAGACTTATGGCAAGAACATTTGTGTTTCATTCCCTGGCATTTAACCTGATGATTTCTTTGGGGAATGAATTATAAACGTTTCTGTGTAGCTTACTTGCCATCAGTATATTTTTATACTTCTATTACTAAACTCTTTTCATGTTGTGAACACTGTTGAAGTATTAGTTTATTAGTGTGTGTGTGTGTGCGTATATTAATATGTGTATATATATATATATATATTAATGTGTGTGTGTGTGTATCTGGTGGAAAGATAAAATTGTCGCCCTAGAAAAGACATCATTCCATTTCCATTTAATGAAAACCAGTTTACTTTTTTTTTTTTTTTGTTACTAATTGGTCAGTTGTGTACAAATCCCAAGAATGACAGGAGCCTTCTGTCATGTCTGAAAGTGACACAATGTTCAACAAGTGAGATCGGAGATGCACCACTGTAAAACTCATGCTCTCTATCAATCTAAGTTATGACAACAGAACCATTGCCAGTACCCTCAAAATGCATCGCTGGATTGCCACGAATAACGGATGTGTCCAGGGTGATGAAAACAAAGTTTCTGGCGACGGTTATGGTCTTTGGTGTGGTTTCAAGTGAGGGCCACATCATGCCACCTCACACCTTCAAAGTCAACTTGAAAGTCAACACCAGAGGGTATCTGAATGTATTGAAGAGTGTGGTGATCCTCTGATGCAGGTGGCTGCTGGCAGACCCTGAATGTAGTAGCAGGACTCAGCGCCAACCCACAAGTCCAAAGAGATCCAGGCTTGGCTTCAGAAGCAGTGCTAGAACTTTGTACTCTTCTCTCACTGCCCCCCCCCCCGACCTGAACCCTCTGGACTACTTTGTTTGGTCATACATTGAGAACATTATCAACATGACCTCCTACAACATCAAAGCCAGCTTAATCAATGCCATCTGCTAAACTCCTGCCGGCGCTTGTAGAAAAGGCATGCTCCCAGTTCCAGACCTGTATCGAGGCGGTGATTGAGGCTGAAGACGGCTACATTGAATAGATGTCAGTTCTACTACATAATCAAGTTACCTGAATTGATTTTTTTCAATAAGTTTAAAAATAAAGCTGTAGTGTTGTTTTTTTTAGGGCGATAATTTTATCTTTCTACCCTGTATATATGAAATGGTGTATATATATATATATATATATATATATATTCTTTAGTCCTTGTATTTCATGAGCAATGTTTCTGACAAAGTGGAAAGAATTGCTGTTTCCTGACTCAGAATGTATTCCATCTAATACTTATCGTTGGCAATTTTTTTTACCTTTTAAGTAGTTTTTTTTTTTTTAGCTCCTTACATCAAGTGGCTTCATGCCTTGTCTGGAGTGACTTCTATAATATATATATTGATTTCAAGGTTATGAGGAGGTTTTTGAAGCATGAAAATGATTTTTTTTTTTTTTTTTTGTATAATATTTTACTTTTTTCTATTTCAAGCGGTCCTCCGCTCTTGTTAACAAAGAAGTATCAAAATCAAAATGAGACGTTGAAAAAAATCTGGAAATTTACATGAGCATGTGAGGTTGCACAAATACATACATATCAACATGTATATGCCATACACATACAGAAATATACATCACAGAAACACACGCACATATATATATATATATACATACATAAATAATAATAAAAATAATATTAAGTATTTTAACGCGTCTAATAGTAAAGCTGGTTCTTGTGCTCAACTTGAACCGGACGCAACTCAACGTCCAATCGGCCTTGCCCAGAACACGACATCAATCGCCGGCATTTGCTAAGTGTCACTGATTATAAAATGCTACTCAAAACAACACTGAAAGAAACAACCAAATATAACAAAATCAACAGAAAAAAAAAACATTGAAACAAAAAAGAAATAACAACCCACTGTAACAATTTCTGTTTCATTTTTATGCAATAAATATATAATTTTTTTTTTTTTTCTTACTGGGAAAAACAAAAGAAAAAGCAAGTTGTATTCTTTTTTTACAATTTATTGCTTAAAAACAACACACCCTCAAATGGCTGTTCCTAACAACCTTATATCCACTTTAGAGTTGCAGACGCCGGAAGATGTCATTTCATATTGCCAAATAAAATGATTAAGAAAAAATGTAACTGTGGAAAAGTCCACCCAATCCAAAGGAAACATCCGACTGCTTTAATTTAATTAAAAAAAAAAAAAAAATGGCTGCCCAGCTACACCTCACAGAAAAAAAATTGTTCATGAAAACAAGTTACCTTACATTAGTTACAAAAAAATAAAGAAAAAATTTAAAAAAAAAAAAAAAATGCATGAAAAACATAAAAAAAAGTGCCTTTTCAAAAACACCCAACAAATATGGAAAACAAAAAATGTTTTTCTTATCAATCCTGGTTGACAAAAAAAAAATGGCTGCAAAAAAAAAAAAAAAAAAAAAAACTTGCTTGTCCACCCTTCCTACTCAAAAAAGAAATTGTTACACGAATAAAAAAGAAATTGTCACGGCAAGTCTTTGTTTCCTCCTTTATTCCCATTGTATTTCTTTATCTGGTGATCCTATCACATTCAAATGTTTTCCTCAGTATTTTCTTTGAGTAGCGTTGTTACACTTTAATAGTCAGCGACACTCTGCGAAAGCCGGCAGTTGACATTTCGAACAAAGCCGAGCGACCAGTTAGCTACGTCTGTTTAAATTGTGCACAAGTACCATAAAGCCTACACTTAAATCTATGCATGTGTATCCATATCAGCATACATATACATATACATAAATGTACATAGATATACACACATACATATATATGCACACACACACACATAAATACAAATGATACTTGAAGCAAATCAAGCGAACAATCAACCTTGAAGTTATTACATATACATACACACATTTACACACAACATGATGATGATGATTCGTTTTTTTTAACACACAACATATATATACATACACACATATAATCATATACAGACACACATATATATATATATATATACCGGGTGACCCATAAAAAATAAAAAACGAGACCCAGCTCTAATTAAGCCCCGTTTCTTAGTGTTTTGTCTGAATAAAATGAAACTTTGGTCATAACTAGTTTATTATATTCAAAGCATCACATCAAAACACTAGGGTCTTTGGCCTTTTTTTCTTTTTTTCTCCGTTCTACAGCATATGTTCTAGATGGCCTCTTTTGTTTTTTTGGGGTCACCCTTTATATATATATATATGATTACTTCATTTAATCACAAATTAACATACGAAAGTATAATTTTTTGCGTAAACTTGAAGTATTTACTTCAACAGTGCTCAATACATAGGTAGAGCTAGGTAATAAGTTATAAAATATATATAGCAATTAAGCTACACAGAATATTCTGCATTTCATCCATGCTAGGATTCGTCAGGCTTATGTGACGAGTTGTGGTTGTATTGCATTTTTATATATGCACATTCTATTGAGTTTTAGTTAGCCCATCAGCTTCTTAGGTGCATTAGTGGGTCAGATTGCTGAAACAATCTTTCACTTTCTGCTTGTATCACTAAGGGGAAGATTCTTACGGAATATTGAGATAACCTACCTTGCTATTTACTCATATTATCAAACAAATATACTAATCCTAATCCATACATAAAATAAAGTGAGTGAACAAGTAAAGATATGAAGCGAAAGATGTATAAATAGATATAAATATACATAAATGGATGTACTATAATATAAATAGGGCAAATAGAATGCTTAGTATGCTGAAAATAATAGTAATAATAAAAATAATAATTATAATAATAATCTATATATTAATAAGATAGCGTGTGTGTTATTTCTTTTGTGTGTCACACTTACATCTGAGTGACTGTCATTTACTTGTTATGGACTTTCATGTATGTAATGAATAATTTTACCAAGAATTAAGTTTTGGTTTCGGTTTTGATTATAGCTGATAGCACTGAAGTCATTTTTTGTTAACATAATTTTATCAAGAATTCTTAAGTTTTGGTTTTGATTATAGCTTAAGGAACTCAAGTTATACATATATTTTTTTCATAAGTTTTGCTTTCAATTCAGGTTGATGTACCAAAATCATATGGATATATTTTTTTATTTTTGAAATCGGAACTTTATAATATATATAAAAATCGATAGAACATTATAGTAATATATACGAAATCTGCAAGAATTAAAATATATTCAAGTGCAATTTACAACCAGGCCACACTGGGCGTCCCTACTAGTTTAGATAAACACTTTTGCAGCAGTTTTAACAAAAAAACTACAATATCAGCATCTTCATTTACACTGAACATCTATAGAATGCCAACATCAATATATTACATATGAATGAGTCCCCTGTTGAAATATATATATATATATATATATATATATTTCTTAGAAATATATTTTCTTATAATATATACCAATCCTTATTTAAGAAACTCAAAAAATGGCGCAATGGAAACATATTAAAAGGTATAAGCAGCTTCTCTTCCAATTTTCGGATTTTAATCATGTCAAATCGCACTTTATTTCCTTTTGACGGATTGATTGTTGCTATTTCTTCCGATGAGTTAAGGGCATAATAGATTCACTGATTGATATAATAATTGATTGATTTTGCGCTACGAAAGTTTTTTTGTAATTTATTCACTATATATATATATATATATATATATATAGTGAGATATTCACTCAATCCTATCTACAATCTCCTAAACAAAGACATAAATTTTAAATATTTCTCTCTTTTCCTCATTCTTTGGTTTATAGTCTCTCACGTTCAACACATGCCAACATGTGAAACTGGTGATTATCTCACTTTTTCGCTTATTACGATCCCTCTCTCTTTTACTTAATTCTTCTCTTAAGAATGAATTAAAAACAATTGCCTGCAAAATTTTTGGAAGTTTTTCATTACAATAAAATTCCTGAGCTAAAAAAAGATATGAAAACAGAATTATGTTCTCATTTTTAGTGTTATTTTCCACAACTTTTCAATTGATATAACTTGCATGTATCTCGGTGTAATAGATAAAGTACTAACTAAAATTCAGTTAGAGGTTGATGGTTTAATCCTAAATGCAGACGATACTAAGAATATAATTGTGCATTACTTAAGACTCCTACCCATTCATGGCTGATGGAACAAGTAGCCTGCTATTCTCTTAGATTAAATGAAGAGTTTCATGCACGTTCTAGAGTTTGACAAGATACACCTGATGAAGGTCTGGGGTTACATTAACCGAAACGTGAAAATACACTAAAGATGAGAACAGTAATTTAAAGAATCCAAATCTTCAAAAAAATAAATAAAATGATTTTGATGATTATTGGGCAGACATTTTGTATTAACAAAAAAAAAATGTTAACTAAAAATTAAAAAGGTGAATTGTCTTAATGAATATAAAAGTTGCATACTGCACAAGCTTAATCACTGATGGAAGAGAGACTGCAGTAAGGTCCCATCTGATTGGTTGAAATGATTCCTCATGCTTCTTTGACAATTTTTAAATTGATTGAATATTCAGTGCTTATTTAGAATTACTTATTTCCCCCCCCCCAAAAAAAAAATATAGAAAAATCTTTGACATATGTACTTGCCATGGAACAAAGATGTCATATTCCAAAAATCATATAAATTCATAAAGTTTTTTTTTTGTTTGTAACTAAAAAAATAAAATTTTATGACTCAGAGAGACTCGGATTTTTGGTTGGCCATGTTTTTTGATCCAGCATAAATAAAGGTGAGACAACTCAATTAGAACTACTGAGATCAAAATCAGCTTTTAGTATTAAAATTGCTAAAAATCGTAAATTTTTATTTTCTTAAAAAAACAAACTACTTGATCAATTTACATGATTTTTGGAATATGACATCTTAGTTTTGTGACAAGTATGTACTTCATAACGAGTTTTGTGTATTTTCGTTTATTTTAATCAAGTGTAATTCTAAATAACCACCAAATATTCTTTTGAACGTATTGTATTAATTAAAAGGTTTATATTAATTTTTAGTTATTAGGTGGCGCTAGAAGAATTTTGTTTCAATTGATTCACTGCTAAGTGAATTAACCTTGTTTACAAACATGTAAAATAAAGTCCTTTATGATTGGTTGGCGATTTAAGTCGTGTGCAAAATAAGATTCTCAGATATTCAAAATGGCTGCTTACTTGCTAAGATTCATGACAAATCTTTTTTTTTTTTAATTTTAACAAAGATAAGTAAACTCATGTGTTTATTTGTTTGACAGGGTTTCAAGAATTGAACGTTGTGGACCAAACTTCATTGTTGAAATCTTCGTTTATGGAACTGAGTGTTCTTCGGTTATCATACAGGTATGTATTATGTGGGTTTTGGTCAATGTGAGATGAAGAACAAAATTATCTGTAATATAAATCTCACCTGTCTGTTTAAATGTATGGATGTATGTATGTTTGTATATCTAAAACTTTTGACAGAGGCGACCGATTTTCACAAGATTGATATCGTTTTGAAGTTCAACCCTTTGGACGACAAATATCAAAAAATTAGCTAAAAACATTAATTCCTTCATCCTCCACTGGGCACTTTTCTACAGGGAGGGGTCGCTTTTGTTTGCCGATATTTCCGAAAGTCGTCCCCTGTTTTTGATTGACTAGCCTTAATTTAAATCTTTGTCACTTCCAGTTTGGCAATGGACGCAACAGCAAAGAAATTTTTTTTTTCACATTCTTTTTGTCCTCCATGGTATGGGTTCGAGCCTACCTACTACCACTCTTTTTTTTTTTTTGCTCAACATACACAGCCTAACACCCGGGCAACACCGGGCATCCAGACTAGTTTTTATGTAAAGGTAATTTATAGAAGGCAATGTAATGCAGAGGTGTAATGAATCAAAATAAACTGAAAAAAATTAAGATATAAAGGTGGAATGAATTATGCAGATTCACCTTTTATTGATACAATACATCTATATATTTTTTACAATGTGTGTGTATATATATATATATATATATATATATATATATTACAGTGCATCTATATATTTTTACAATGTGTATGTATGTATATATATATATATATATATATATATATATATATATTACAATGCATATATATTTATATTACATGTACACATATATGTATATTATGCATATACCCATCAACCACTATTCTTATGAACCTATCAGAGAGAAAACATTTTCAGCTATACTGTAGCTGGAGATTTTGTGAAGTAAACCTTTATGCCATACCTTATCAATGGCCTTTGATATGTCAAGAGTAATTACCCTAGAAAGGAAGCCTCCGTCGAGAGATTTGCTAATTCTAGGAGATATAACCATTAGCACATCTGTAGATCTAGAAGAATGAAAACCATATTGCATATCACTGAGGAGGTTATATATATATATATATATATATATATATATATATATACACATTTTTTTATAATGCATATGTATATATTTTTTTACAATGCATATATGTATGTTTTTTATGTGGATAAATGCTTAGCATTTTGGATGAAAAGAGTCTTTACAGTCAATTTGCTTCTGAGAGTTGCAATTCTTGATTTCCTCAATTTTTCCCAGGTAACACCAGGACATCATGGGTGCAGATAGTTTATAATAAATTGTTTACAATATATATTGTCTTACCACTAGATGACCCACAAATGAAAATTGCTTTGACAAATGAAATCTTTTGTCAAACTTTGTTACTAATACTTGTCTAAGAGTCAATATTAGGTTATTTGATCTAATATATAAAGTAAAGTCAGTCCCTTTCTCGATTTTACATCACTAGTTCTTTTCCTAAAAAGCAAAATTTGAATTTAGTTTGTCTTGTTGATCATTGCAGCATATTGTTAAGACAACAAAATGTAATTCAATTTAATTCCTTCCACAAAATACTTTGACTGGACCAGAATTATTTTTATATGGATGCAATCTGTTGAACTATAAAAAGAATATTTTTGGGAAAAAAAAGTAAGTAAAAACACCATTTACTGGGCTGGCAAGTCTTCCTTGATGTTTGCTGTCCTCAACTATTCAGACTCTCTTGCGCCACACAATCACGAAGGTAGGGAGGGTGATATTATTTGATTAGCTCTCCCTCTGTGCAATGAGCTGTATGCTCAAACCATCGAAGACGTTGCTGCAACAGGACAAATGTCAGAGACTTAAAATTAAGATATTGATGGAGTTTGGATACGATCAGCTTGTTAGCAATGCAAGATGCACAGGAAGTAGTCATTGTCAAAGCCTCCTCCACGGGTAGTCAGTCTTTAACAATGGAATCATGTTTGGGTAGCCATCTTGTGCAACCTTGCTCAAGACCACTGTGCATGATTCGTGATGTGGTGTATGCTCAACCCAACCTGTGTGAACACCATTGCAACAACAACTAGCAGTCAACATTGGGTCGATACAACTAGTTAATAATAATAAAAACTAATGGTTATATAGAAATTTCAAACCTACCTATGACGTCTGAATGTACGTCAGCAATTTGAAGCCAGTGTTAATAAAAAAAAATGTACCCAATCTTACAAAGGTTGGCAAATAGTAATTTGTTTTTCTGTTTTCTTAATAAAATAACTTGAAATAATTTATTTTAATAAATTTTTAAAACAAATTGTTCATCTTAAAAACATACTTGAGTAAAACCAAAAAATTGTCTTCTGATTTTTGTGGTAAAATATATTTTACAAAATTTTTAATTTTTTCTATTATGAAAATATACTTGGAGAATGGAGTCCCAAATCCAAACTAAACCGGAAAGAAGGTGGCCATTACAAGAATAAGAACAGGGCAGACAAATATCACTCATTTATTCCTATTAAAAGGAGAAAACACACCTGAATGCATACCTTGCTAAGAAAACTAAACAGTTAAACATTTTCTAATAAAACTGCATTGACCTAGCTCCCTTACGACAAAAACATTACAGCACTAACGACATTAAAGATCTCTTTGAAAATATAAATGAAAAAAAATTCTAAATTATTTGAAATTACTCTAAAATGTAAATCTACCTTATATATAAAAAAACAAAAAATTTTCAACCCAAATCCTTTACAAAACTGCTTCCAAACTTACCTCGATATACTGGAAAATACTAAGACAAACTTCAATAAAAAAAAAAAAAAAACACACTTATTTGGCCTTAAATGACCATGCAGCTATTGATAGGCCAATAAACCGAACAACCAACGAACCAACCATTATGAAAATAAAATTAGTGTTTATTTTATATATGGATTTAAAATATAACAGCATTTTTATTTCTTTTTAGATTACAAATTAGCAATTTAAACATTTTTTTTCACATTTTTCAAATAATAAAATCAGTATTTCTGTAATTATATTTATTACAACTGAATTTTTGAAGTTAACAGATAAAAACTAAGTCAAACAATTTTCTATTTAACTTTGTTATATTTATTTATAAACTTAATGAAATAAATTTAATAATAACAACCTGAATTAGTTTTAAAAGTTATTAAAACAATTTGTTCCAGGTTATTAATAGGCTTAGGTACATTTTTCAGATTAACCCTAGCCTCAGATTGTGACTTTAAGTTCAAAGCTTTCATCTAACCAAAATAGTTTAGTAATGTTTAACGAATTTGTTTTAATATAGTTAATGTACTTAATTTAATAGATTATTCGCTATCGTATTTCAGGTTCGTATGTATATTATCTTTCACATTGGAAAATAAAGATTGTCCGATCAGCAATGATAGTGATTAATCTGATATCGATAAGGTAAAAAAAATTCCGAATGAACCCATTTTAAAATGAATTGTTCTAAAAAGCAAATTATGTAATTCCTTGAAATACATTTCGAAAAGTAACATTTGTTTTATTGATCTGAAAAATATTTAGAATTTTTTGAATTGGATTTGTTTTTTTAAGTCAAGTTAAGAGCTAGACAAACACTGGATAGAATTTATAAGCTTTGGATTATACAATCCTAGTTGATGCTATTTTTGTTTATTTGCATGTGTATTTTTTTTTTTTTTTTTACGCAGATCAATGGGCCTTGAAAATGTGATAAAATTTGCAAATGGATTATTGGTGCCTACAAACTTTGACACCAACGTTGGGTTGGGTAATGAATTGATTAATGCTTCACTTGAGTTTTGTCTCCGTTTGCGAAGTATTCAACTTGACCATTCCGAATTTTGTATCCTCAATGCCCTTGTCCTCACGTATCCAGGTAAGAAGTAAAAGAATGTCATTATTTTGCAAAGAGTAACACACACGCACACATTATATATAAAAATAACAAAACAAGTATGGTCTTCAATCGTAATGGTCTTCTGAAAAAATCCTTAACATGTAAAGTTTATTTATGACAATTTTATAGTTAGACCCAAATAGAATTTAAACTGAGCTATCAAACGTTGATTCTGACTAGCAAATTTTCATTTGTTATTATTGTACCATGTTATTGACACTATAATAACGTACTCCATTATATTTTTTTTTAACGATATAGTCCTGCCTGGATGACTGGTAATCCATAAACATTTTTGAATATGATCAAAAGCTCAAAATTGACAAAGGGGAGTAACATGTTTTTTTTTTTTATTTGAAGAATATAAAAATGACTTGTCTTCCTTACAGCTAAAACTTTTTTGTTTTCTGTATAAGTCTCATAAGTATGCCCTGTCTTTAAGAATTCAGGTGATCGGTCATCTCTCTCTCAGTACAGACCAATAAGTTTCCTGTGTGTCATGAGTAAGTTGCTGGAATCTGTGTTAAATAGAGAAGTAGTCAACTACCTCAGCAAAAATAACCTTTCTAGTGACATGCAATATGGTTTCCATTCTCCTAGATCTACAGCAGATATGCTAATGGTTATATCTCCTAGAATTAGCAAATCTCTCGATGGAGGCTTCCTTTCTAGGATAATTACTCTTGACATATCAAAGGCCTTTGATAGAGTATGGCATAAAGGTCTACTTCACAAAATCTCCAGTTACAGTATAGCTGGAAATGTTTTCTCAATTATTAAACCATTTCTCTCTGATAGGTTCATAAGAATAGTGGTTGATGGGCAGAAATCGGAAGCTCACAGTATTAATGCTGAAGTCCCTCAGGGGTCCAACTCGCTCTCTCTGATTTACATCAATGATCCTCCAATTCCAAATCACATCCTAAGATCATTCGTAGACATTTATGTTGACGACACTACCATCTATGGCAGCACATCAAAGGTCGTAAGTGACCAAGTTCTCTCTGATTCTCTCTCCTCTGATCTTGAGCACGTGGTGCAATGGGAAAGAGGTGACTGGTTACTTTTAATGCATCTAAAACCAAGCTTCTATCTTTACATCATCAATGCTCTGGTCCCCATCTGGCATCAATTGAAATGAATGGCTCTTGTGTTGGGGAGGCTCCATGTTTTTACAAGCTTCTGGGCTTGACCTTTACTCCTGATCTGAAATGGAACACGTACATCAAATCCGTTGCCAAGGTGACTGGAAAAATGGTGGGATCCTTCTACCGCTCCAGTAGATATCTACCTGATTATGCAATTCTCTACCTATATAAAAGCCAGGTACATCCAAGGATGGAGTACTGTTACCACATCTGGACAGGAGCTGCTAGAAAGACTTTATCCTGTCTTGACAATTCAAAATAGATTTTGTAACCTAGTTGGGGATGCCCTTTTCTCTTCCCTGCAATCTCTTTCCCACAAAAGAGATGTTGCAAACCTGTCTCTGCTTTATTGTTATTTTCATGGCAGGTGCCCATCTGAGCTCCAATCTATGGACCCCCTCACCAATCTTTCATGAAAAACACTCATCTAGCTGAAAACACTATCAATAATTCCCCCCACACTTTATCTGTGCCTAAACCTAAACATAGATTCCATGAACAAAGCTTTTTTCTTAGAACTGCACACCTGTGGAACTCTCTTTTGTTTTCCTGCTTTCCAGCTGACCAGAATTTGGTCGTCTTCAAGTCCAATGTAAACAAATTCTTCGTGAGCCGTCCCCTTAAGTAATCCAATTTACCAAATTTCCACTGCTACCAGTTATTACAATATTGTCCCATTGACTACTGTACACTCGTTAACCCTTATCCTCGAGTGGCCTCCTGGCCTTGATAAGTGGTAACTCTTATGTAAAAAAAAACAAAAAAAAAACTAGTTTATTAATAAAATTAACTATACGTCTTAAAATGAAATTCAAATATTCTGATATTTTGCGATAAAAGAAAAATAATGAAAAAATAACATAATCTGATGGTTCTCTTAACTTGTTATAACATTCTAACAATCCGCCTTAAGAATATTATAACTTTAATAGCAAAAGATTCTACTTAAATTCTCTTGAATTTTGTTTGTTTTTCCTAATTACCTGCATTTTTGCTGAAGAAAGGATAAAATCAACATCATAGAATACGTAAATTTGAGTAATAAATATAGCATATAACTCTTCAACAGCAATCAACCCTTTTTTACTGTTTTGTCCACATATATATATATATATTTAAAGTGATGGTTGTGTAGTTCCAACGAGAGAAAAAATGTATATTTAAAAGAGTGTAGCCATCAACAATTGTGGGTTTTTTTTTAAGGTTTTCATCATATTTTTATTTTAAAATATTTTAAAATAAAAATATGATGAAAACCTTTAAAAAAACCCACAATTGTTGATGGCTACACTCTTTTAAATATATATATATATATATATATATATATATATATATAATAGTGAATAAATGACAAAAGACTATATTCCAAAGTTCATGATGTTGACCATCTTATAATTTATTCCTTTAATTCAGTTGACATTTACAATTTACAGTGTCAACTGAATTAAAGGAATAAATTATAAAATTGTCAACATCATGAATTTTGGAATATAGTCTTTTGTCATTTATTCTGTATATTGTTCTGTAATTACATTGAGCTTCTTAAATAAGGATTGGTATATATTATAAGAAAATATATTTCCACAGAAATCCCAAAAGAAGGGTGTCCCAAAAGAAGTTGACGGATTTTAAATTTGATTAACTTCCTCAATATTTAAGTTATGCTTATCAATTTTCATATGTAGGTAGATGAACCTCTCCGTGATGTTTTGAGATATAGTAAGATATCATAGTCTACTTATTCTAATTTTATTTACACAACTTAATCTAGGGTATGTTTTTCACAAGGTCTAATTTTAGTTATGAAAAATGATGTTACTCAAATGTCCACCATTTTCATTTTCACACTCTTGTGCTTTCTGCATAGCATTGGCCATTGTCATTGGCTGAAGATCTTGCACCAATTGAATTTTATATGGAAATTTGCCCTCTTCATGAAGCATTGTGTGAAGAGATGATCAAGAGACCCCAATTTGACTTGATCTCCTTCTTACTGATATTGATGGATCCTTGGCCACACTCTCTGCTAATTTTTGACGATTCTCATCACTTCTTGCTGTACGGGGTCTACCAGATTTAGGGAGGTCACATACAGACCCTTGCTCATGAAATCGAGCCATCATAGCTTTTATTGCATTGTGTTGAAGTTTCGTCGAAATTCTCTTTCAGTTTCTGATATTGACTCATTCAACCAAAAATACGACTCTACGATAAATATTCGCTCCTCAGTAGTGTAACGACTCATGATCACCTTGGAAGGGTTACTTTAGATGATCTGAAAAAATAAAAGAAAAATATAAAAAATTAAGAAAGTTATTTTTTTTTATTTTTTTTTTTTTTAAACCATCAGCTTCTTTTGGGACACTCTGTATATATATGTGTGTGTGTGTATATATATATATATATATATATATATATATATATATATATTTATATATTTATTTATTTTCTTATCATACTAATGCCTGTGTTTCTTTCACATTGCAGATGCCTCTGGAGTCCAAGACAAACAGAAGGTCGCTAACATGCAGACTCAAATTTTGGATTCCCTTCGTCGTTATGTTGCCCAGAAATTTCCCAATGATCTCCAACGATACGGCAAAATGCTTCTACGATTGCCTGCACTTCGTACCCTCAGTGCCAAAGCAGCTGAACGATTTATGTCGTTGACGTTAGATGGCTGTTCTCAATTAAATGAACTTGTCACACAAATGATCAGTTGATCTCAAACAATGTCTAGTTACGGCAGGGTCTTGAATTTTTTTATTATTATTATATACATAAAAAAATTTTTTTTTTTTTTATCACAAAACACTAAAAAAACAAACCTGGACTGAATATTCAGCTGAAACTGAAAACCGATCGCAAGAAAAGTTGATGAAATTTGTACACATTTTGTCTACTGTGATCTGTTATCATTAGTCGCCACTGGATTATCATTTAATATATCTGTTTGTTGTATTTCGTGTTAAAATTCACTGAAAAAATAAATTGTAAAAAAATTACAAAGGCAAAAATAAAAGCCACAAAATGAAATGTTATTTTTTTCTTCTTTTATTTTATTTCTCATGGTGTTTTCTGCATTCAGTTTTTAAATTAGTATCCGATATACAGTTGTACAGAATTCTCCTTACATAAAAAAAAAAAAATCATTTTTAAGTGATTAATGGGAATTTATAGGCATTGCAACATAAATCTCCCAAGTTTTAAATGTTTTTAATTATTTTCAAAATGGTGAATAAGATACCTGCTCTTTGGTTATTTGCAAAATTTGATTTTCTTATTTAAAAATAAAAGAATTGATTTTTTGAATGTAATATTTTCATTTCATCATACAGAGTTTTCTTTATTTTTGTTTTTTTAATATGGGCAAGAACTATATTTACTCCTGAAAATGTTAAATAACAAAAACAGAGTTTTTTTGTTTGTTTGTTTTTTTTTTTTAAATATAAATAAATAAATATAATCATATAAAAAAAAATGTTTGTACATCACTTATGTTTAAAAATTGAAAGAAACAGGTTTAGGATGACATCACTGCATCTGAAGACATTTGAATGTAGATAAAACATATTTTCAGATGGAATTGCTCTTTTAACGCCATTTTTTTTTTTATTTCATTAAATAATACAAATTCAATTATATTTAGTTAAAAAATATATTTATTTTTTCTAAAAATATGTATATTTACTACTTGCAAAATATATAAATTTATTATTACAAAATATATTTATATATTTTTTACTTCTTGAAAAAATAATTTATTTGTGGATCTTAGCTTTAATAAGTGGTGAAAAAAAAATATAAATATAAATTGTTTGTTGTTTTTTTAATGGAAAAAAGTTATACTGATACCAAGTCAATTTAAAAATGTGTCTGGTTTATATTTGGTGTGGAATTTTAGATACATTGGATATAGTGTCATACTAAACACGTTCTTTTCACTCTCTAACATAACTTGAGGATTTGGGTACTCTTTTTGACAGAATTCTATTTTTTAAATCTAAAAAAATCAAATTTTCGCTTTAATGGCGAGAGCATTGATATAAAAAAATGATTTTTGGTCGAACCTTTTTTTTTTTTTTTTTAAAGAAAAATCTGATTTCTGCCAAATCACTCGAGTTTTACCCTCTTAGATTTTTGTCGCTATTTGGCTGGATTTTATTCCCCTCTCTTCATCTTTTCCTCATCCTCTCTACGTCTTGCCTTGCCTAGCTCTTCCTTCTTACGACGGTACTCTCTGAAAACTGAAAATGTTAATTTTGCTGGGAAAGCTAAGACTTCAAATGATTCATAAAGTGGGTAAATGAGTTAGATGACATATGTTTCATCAAAGAATGACTTCCTTTCTCCTTCCTCCTCCACATGCACTATTGGTGTTTTTCTCTTAATTTTGACCTTAATTGAAACTCATCTACACACAGGGTGGGGGGCATCATCTCGCTTTCCCATTGACTATTTATTTTTCTGGTAATTGGAGTGCTGAAAACCTATTTCGATCAAAGCAAAATCAAAAAACGCTTAAATATTAATCTTTCAAATATTCATATTGTGTACTTTGGTTATTCAGTAACAAATTTGAAGAAATAGTTTCTAAACACAAAGCATTCTGGTCATTTTGTTAGAAAGTTGTTTCATATGAAAAGGTAAAAAAAATCACTTAATGCAAGGGCAGCAACTCCGCTTGTACAGTTTTTCACATTAAAGTCCATATGTAAGGACATCAACATGCAACAATGTGTTTGGTGATCTTCTAAACCAACGCATTTCAGGTGAAAACATTATTACATATTTATGAGTTGTTGAAATAAGTATAAATTCCAAAAATCCTAAAAAATGATCTAGTAGAAAATGTGCTAGATGTATTTCTAAAAAAAAATCTTCCACAATTACATTTTGAGATTGTGTTCAAAGATGGTGGAGTCATATTTTAAGTCAAAGAAGTCCATTTGGCATACTGAATTGGTTGCACAACTCTTCCACATTAAAACATACAATAAAACTCAATAATTCAATAAATTCTATTTTTACTTGTCATTGTTTTTTCTGTTGGAATATTTTGAATTTATACGAATTTCACCATGACACTTAAATACGTAATGTTCTCACCTGTAATGCGTTGACTACCAATTTGTTTTTTTTTGTTGTTTTTTTTTACAAGGTGGTCACCACTTATCAAGGCCCAGTAGCAACTCAGGGATAAGGGTTATTGTAAGTACAGTACGTTAGTTTGGAGATTTAATAAAGTGTCTACTTAAGGGGGCGGTTCATCAGGAATTTGTTTTCGTTGGACTTGGAGACATCCAAGTTATAGTCAGGTGGGAAGCAGGCAGACGGAACAGTTCCACAGGCGTGCAGTTCTAAGAAAGAAGCTTTGTTCATGGAATCTACATTTTGATTAGGCACAGATAAAGAATGGGGAAGGTTTTGACAATGGATTCAGCTAGACGGATGTTTTTCGTGAAAGATTGGCGAGGGAGGGACCAGAGATTGGTGTTCAGACGAGCACCTGCCATAGAAATAACGATAAAACAAAGATAGGCTTGCAACATCTCTTCTGTGGGAGAGAGGTTGCAGGGAAGAGAAAAGGGCATTCCCCATTAAGCCACAAAGTCTATTTTGTACTCTGTCAAGGCAGGATAGGTTGTTTTTAGCAGCTCCTGCCCAGATATGGCAGCAGTATTCCATCCTTGGACGTACTTGGCTTTTATATAGATAGAGAATTGCATCAGTAGTGAGATATCTTCTGGAACAGTAGAAGGATCCCACCATCTTTCCAACGACCTTGGCAACTGACTTGATGTATGTGTTCCATTTCAGATCAGGAGTAAAGGTCAAAACATAGGGCTTCTTCTAGATGAGAGCCATCCATTTCAATTGATGCCAGATGGGGATCAGAGCGTTGATGATGTAAAGGTAGGTGCTTGGTTTTAGATGCATTAAAGGTAACCAGCCACGTCTTCCCCCACTGAACCACGTGCTCGAGATCAGAGGAGAGAGAATCAGAGAGAACTTTGTCATTTACAGCCTTTGATGTGCTTCCGTAGATGGTCGTGTCATCAGCATAGATGTCAATGAATGATTTAAGTATGTATTTAGGGAGATCATTGATGTAGATCAGGAAGAGAGTTGGGCCCAGGATGGACCTTTGAGGGACTCCAGCATTAATACTGCAGGCTTTTGATTTTTGTCCATCAACCACTACTCTTATGAGCCTATCAGAGAAATGATTTAATGATTGAGAAAACATTTCCAGTTATACCGTAGCTGGAAATCTTGTGAAGTAGGCCTTTATGGCATACCTTGTCGAAGGCCTTTGATATGTCGAGCAATTGCCCTAGAAAGGAAGCCTTTGTCAAGAGATTCACTAATCCTATGAGATATAACCGTTAGCACATCTGCGGTAGATCTTGCAGAACAGAAACCATATTGCATGTCACTAAGAAGGTTATTTCTGACTATTTCTCTATTTAATATGGATTCCAGCAACTTACATAACCCACAGGAGACTTATTGGTCTGTACTGAGAGGGAGATGACTTTTCACCTGAATTCTTAAATACAGGGCATACTGATGAGGTTTTCCAGGGTGTTGGAAAGTACTTTTCCTTAAGGCAACGTTTAAACAGTTTCGTAAGTATGGGAGCAAGTTCTGGTTGAAGCTTTTTTAACACTATAATTGGGATGCCATCAGGGCCAGTTGCTTTACTGGAATCAAGGTTCTTGATTAGCTTGTCGACCTCATGAACAGATATTTGTATGTTACCTAGCGAGTTCTGTGTTATAGGAGGAAATATGGGGAATCGATGGCCTTTGTCGCATAGGGTAGAATTAGCTGCAAAGTTCTTTGCAAATAGTTTGGCCTTGTCTGATGCTGACGAGATGACCTCTGGTCCATTGATAATGGTTGGGATAGAACGCACACTTCTGTTCAGGATCCTATTTGTTATTTGCCAAAACTGGTGGGAACCAAGCCGCTGATCAGCTACTTTGGGTTTATAGACTGGGCATATAGATCTCTTGCATTTTTTATTACTCTTTTACAGTAGTTGCTGGCGTTCCTGAAAGCAGCTTTAGTCTTGGTGCATCCATTACGTTGGTAGCTATGGAAAAAGTGATTTCTGTGCGCGATGGCAGCAGCACGTTCTGGGGAGAACCCTGGCTGGCTGGTAGGTTTTTGTTGGAATTTTTTGGATGGTATGAATTGGCCTATGCCTACAAGTAACCATTCGGTCAGATCTGATACTATAGAGGACACCTCCTTTTTAAACATGGAATGCAGAGGTAGATCAGATATAAATGTACGGAAGCTATCTCAGTCAGCCATGGAGTATCGGTATACAGTATGGTGGAGGGGTACGTCTGGGGACTTATTACATTTCATTTTTATCTTAACTGATACAACGGAGTGGTCGGAGGATCCTAGAGGAGAAAGAGCGGAACATGAACATAGCTCGGGAAGTTGAGAGAAAAAGGTCTAGGAGGCTTGCATATTGACCTGTAGTATCGGGCATACAGGTGGGCTCGCGAACAATCTGAGTGAGGTCATAAGCAATGGCAAAATCATGACAGAACCTCCCCTGATCGTCCGTCTTATTTGAGTGGGTCAGCCATTCCACGTTATGGACGTTGAAGTCACCACAGAATTTACACAAGTATAACGTCATTTAAATGATCAAGACAGGGCATATATACATATTTTATTAACTTATGTGCCGTTAGCATTGAAGTCGTGGCAGGAGCATGAAGTCCTGGAATGACATACATATATATATATACATAAAGATATATATATATATATACATAAAGATATATATATATACATAAAGATCGAAGGAAAAGATGCGTGATGATTTTGAAGGTATGCTTGACAAGCACTTTAATTTCTCCTTCAAATGTAAACCAGCTGACTTGTGGGTTCTACAGAGAATTACTGCAACGCAACAGGTGATTGTAGCTAAAAACAAAGGACTGCTTATAAATCATCTCCCACATATTTTTTACGTTTGAGAAAATATCTATAGATTTAACATATTTTGCGGTGATGAGGAAAAACTCTAAAATTGAATATTTAGAGATTTAAGCAGTACTTGTATCAGAATCGGAAAAAATATTAGAATCGTCCCATCACTAGGTACAATAATTATTATTTTTAGTTCTTTACTCCCTGTGAGTTATCGCACAAGTCATCACTCATCAGCAACAGGTGATGTTTCATGAAGCGAGTGATTACACATCTCCCCAGATTGAAGGTACTCTCCATTTCTTGCAATAAGCATTGCCAGTCAGTGTATTATCAGAACAGTCATGTACAATTGATTCCTCACGGTGTTGACGTTCTCTAGAATTTGAATGGCAAAAGCCTCCCCAACTTTCTCTGCAACTTTCCTAGGGGAACTCTGGTTAATACCTTTCCTCATCTTTCTTTATAATCATTGGGGGAGGAGGGGGGATCAGATTATTGGATTTCTGGTATTTTCAATCCCCTTGGAATTGTCTTTTTATATATTTTTATATTTGTGAAGGTGGTTCCAGATATATCACAAAACGATGACTAGAAGAATTGACCCTTTACCGCCAGAATGTTTTATGCAATAAATAAAATTTTTAATCATGAAAAACATACGTGATGGAAGTTATCGTGCAAATGACATACAAACATAAACAAACACCTCATTCACTTGTCGAACCATATACTTTGAAGATCAGTTGGGCTGACAAGTAATAAGAGTAAGAAATATTTCCTTTTTGAAAGGCGATTTAATAAAGGGTTAAGTATGCAGGATAGTTAAACAGATGGCAACAATAAATACAGATATTGTTGGAGAAAAGTGCATTCAAAATGGCGATGAGGTGTTCGTAATAAATTAACAAAACAAAATGGATGTTTAGAAATGATGAGATTGTTTTCATGATATGAAAAAAAAACAAAAAAAACACTAGACCTGCCATAAGAATTTAGAAGGAAATGATGGAAGAATCTATAAGATGATGAAGGGCAAAGCTGCAGGATCTTCAGATGTTGCTGCAGAAATGATGAAGGCTTTAGGTGAAATAGGCATTGAGATGATCACAGACTTGACAAATCAAAATGAAAGATCATTCTGACTGGAAATTTCAAACAATTGTGAAGTGTTACATCGTGAGGACGGAGCTCTAAACAGAAGTAATTATGGAGGCTTAAAGCTGATGGATCAGGTTTGAGTTAGGGTTTAGGAAATAACTAGCATGGGTGCCCGGCGTTACCCGGGTGTTTGGAGCTGTATGCTGAGAAAAAAAAAAGGTCAATTTTTTAAACTTTGACTCCGATTATGACCCCTTAAAATTTATTGTTTTGGACTCAAATTAAGTTATTAAGTTAGATCCATGTCCAAGGAACCTATATCTAAAATTTCAAGAGTTTAGACCCAAAATTGTTGGAAGAGTTTGGTAGAGTTCTCAAAGGTCAAATTGTGGTGAAATATGCAGGGACACTACGTAGGGAGTGGAGCAGCAAGATGTCGGTCCACATTTCACTTGAACTTCTGCATGTCAGTATAGTCAGGGAAGCAAAAATAGGTACAGTGATGCAACATTCTGTCAATGGGACAAAGGTTGGAGTTTGATTGACAGTTTAGGACCTATTAGATTTTTGACTACAAGAAATTCTTAGACATAAGCAACTTTCTAGTACGGTAGAGAGAGTCCACCTTCTTCACAGCAATCTGGCCAATGCCTTAAATTTATAGGCTGGATAATATCCAATCTATTTATTTTTCAAAATCATTCACATCCATGAAATCAGTAACTATGGACATACTATTTAATATAATCAAGATAGTAATTGTCTTTGATAATTTCGAGAATAACACCTTTTTTTATGACAAATTATTAATGAACATCCAATTTATGTATGAAAGCCACAAATGGGAATAATTTTGAGTAGATTAGTGATGTTTTAAACCAACACATTTCAGGTGAAATCATTATCACATACTTATATGTCATGTCGAAATTAGTATAAATTTTTTAAAATATGAAAAATGATCCAGTATAAGATATGTTGGATGTATTTTTAACCAAAAAAACATCCATAATCTAAGATGTTGTGTTTAAAAATGGTGGACTCTTAATTTAAGTCAATTCATGTCAAGGGAAATAAGTCAGTTTGTCATACAGAATTAGTCACACAACTCTTTAACATTAAAACAGACAATAAAACTGGAAAATTCAATAAATTCTATTTTACTAGTAATTATTTTTCTACTGCATTATTTTTTATAATTTTTGAAATCTATACTAATTTCGACATGACACATAAGTATGTAATAATGTTTTCTCCTGAAACTTGAAATTTTCATTCTTTATCACGTTTATTTCACAGTAATTATTCTTGCAAAAATAAAATGTGCAAACATTTTTCTTTCAACTATTTTTTTTTTAATTCACCTTGTTTTTTTGTTTTTTTTTCATGGGAGGAAAAACAAGAAATAGAAGTTTGACAAACATAAAATGATTTTTTATGTTTCCTTAAATAGGGTGATTTTTTTTTTTTTTAGTTTATTAGTTCAAGTTGAATGGTTGTTTCATCAAGTTCTCTTGTTTTGTTTGACCTTGATTTCATTTACCATTCACAGGTGGGAATTTATTTCTTTGGTGCATTGAAGAACTAGAAAAATCAGTTTGTGCATTTTTTTTTTCCAAACACTTGAAATAAAGGTGGCATCATCTTGATACACACACACCCATACACATACATGAATAGACACAACAATAGAAACATACACAGATACATAAAAAATCATCATCATCATCATCATCATCATCATCATCATCATCATCATCAGTTTAACATCCGTTTACATGCTAGCATGTGTTGGACAGCTTAAAGTAATCTATCTCTGGCCAGGCCCTTATTTATCCTTCTTTCTCTCAAGTATATATCCTTATCACCTTCTCCTATGTTTCATTGATGAAAATAAATGTCGTTGTTGTACAAAAAAAATTAGTTATTCTTTGTTTTGGTCTCCTTTGCAACATAGACTGCTACAACAAGTTTGGTACCATATGCAATTGTGGGTAACGTTCTATATCTACTAACACAAGAACTCTCATCCACTCTTTCAACGTGGCCATACCATTAAAGTCTCCTGTTCTGCACACATTTCTCTATACTTAATCTCATTTATTCAATCTTCCTCCAAGGTCATCAGATCTAAGTCTGTGTTGAATCATTCTCATATAATTTCTCTCCATGCAACATATATCTTTAACCCTCACTGACCAGATTTCTCTTCCGTACATCATTACATTGTGTATTCTTCTCTTGGTTGACAGTGGTAAAGCCCTATTAGTTAGTAATGGAAGATTAGAGAATGGTGTCATCAGCAAATATACCCATCTCGGACACAATTGCATCAGGGGGCTCGTTTGTGAAAATTAGAAATAATAAGAGTCCAAGGATTCACTTGTCCAAATATGACAACAATACTCGATACATGGCTTGATAATAGATTTGTAGAGATAAAGAATAGCGACAGGTGCGAGAAAGTGTTTAGAGCGATAGAGGAGAATCAATTTCACGAGAAGCAGAAAAAGCAATGGATTTGATGTATGGACTTGAAAAAAAATTTGATGAGAAAAAAAGACCAAGAAGTTTTAGAATCGATTTCTCATCAGATTAGTTTTGGATGTATCAAGCGCTACTTCATCTGACTTGTCCAATATCTGCATTCAGAGACGACCGTTAATACATCTCTACTATTATATAACTTTGTCAGTGTGTTTGCGTGTGTGTGTGTGTGAGTTTGTTCCCTATGAACCCAGAAACGGCTTGGCCGATTTTTTTTTTTAATTTCACCTGAAGGTACTTGATGTGTCTGGGAGTGTTCTTATGTAATTTTTGGATCAAAAGGTGTCTGATAAGAATCGAAAATCAATAATCGAAAAAATCCGATTAAAGAAGTCCGATTTTAACCAAAGTTAACACTTTTATGCAACCTAACATCATGAGTGCATTTGAGAAATTTTATCACCGCACAAGCAGAAAAGCCCGTAGATTCTTTTATAAGACAGGGGCGCGTTCAAAATGAATGTTTCTTTTTGGAGAACAATTGAATTATTATACTTGGCTTTTGTATGTTTAGCTTTAAGTGATTATGAAAAAATAATTTAATAAAATCAACAGTTGGTTCTTTGATATGAACATTCGAAATGAATGTTTGCGTTTAGAACACAATTGAACCATAATACTTGACTTTTGCATCTTAAACTTTAATTCAAGCCATTATTTTAAAATAATTTGATAAAATTGACAATAGATTCTCTACAGTGCAATGTAGACTACAATGTATTATGATCTAAGTCACTGTGGTAAGAATATGAAATGGTACACGGCAGGGGGGGTCCTAACTAGAGTAGGCAATCAATCAATTTGATTAATAAATGGGTGTTTTCACCGATTTCGATGACAATAAAAGTATAGGAAGGTGAAACTTTTGTTGATCTTCATTGAATCCCGGGCAATGTCAGGTCTCCCTACTAGTCAGCAATAGAACAAAATTGCCTAAATATTGTTCATCAGAAAGAAGCTTAACATTAACGAGGTGGTGGACTACACTAGATTGATTAATGGTTTAAAAGGTTTAGCATATAATATTAATACCAACACCAAAGATCCATTCTTGATCATGTCCTCTTCTTGATCTTCATGAATGATCTTCGAAATCGTCTTCTGAAATCATTTGTTAACATCTACGCAGCTAATACAACTTTTTTATGGCAGCACCTGCAATCAAGTTCTTGCTGATCATCTCTCTCGTCCAACCTAAAGTATGTGGTGAAAAAAAAATGTGGCGTGTTAAATTTAACATCACTAAAACCCAACTTCTCTCTTTTAAACACCAACGCTTGGATCTCTGTGTTACCTCAATCGAAATGAATAGCTCTCTTTCCTTGGGGAAGTATTGGTTAACAACTAGGACTGATTTTCATGCACCACTAGATTGCAAAACTGATTTTGTATGTCAAATCAAGAACGGATGCTCTGGTTGGCACCTCCCCACAGATGTGGGAATATTTCACATGCAAAGGCTGTCTTCGTAAGATCCAAAGAAATTACTTTTAATGGCGCTATTCTGAAATTAATTGATCACAGCTAAGCTCGTAGACCAACCATTTCAAGTTTAGTATCAGAGAAAATTCCACAAAGTTTAGCAGAGGATATTTATAAAATATTTTAAAGTAACTTTATAGGTATATATATCTACTATTATATAAAAGGAACTGTGTGTGTGTGTGTGTGTGTGTGCGAGCGTGCACATGTGTGTGTTTCCTATGAATTCGGAAATGGCTGGGCCGACTTTTTGGAAATTTCACACAAAGGTACTTGATGTGTCTGGGAGTGTTCTTAGATAGGTTTTGTATCGGAATGCCTCTGATAAGTCTTGAAAATTGCAAAATAATATGCATCTAATAAGTCTCAGAACAAACGTTAACTGAAATTAGCTGACTCCCCAGACACGATTTCGGAACAGATGGTTAGGTCGTCAGTATTGCACACTTCATGCATGCGACGACCTGGGTTCGCGCCTATGTTGGAGCACGTCACTGATGAGATGCCGTACATTGACACCCACTTTGGGTCTGGCGTTGTCCGTTGTCGATGCAATTGCTCGATTCCATCTAATTCTTGGTTCTAGCTTTATCATAAAAAACTGTATGTGAATGGGTATTTATATATATATAATCTCTTAATGTCTAATATATGTAGAAAAAGCGGTTCATCCTTCGTAGAGACGTGATGTCCCTCAACAAATAGGTTGTTCCAAAATCGTGTCTGGGAAGTCGGCTAATTTCAGTTAATGTTTGTAGATGTGATGTCTATCGCCTGCATACCAGCAGTAACTATCTTGGTTGTATATGAGGCGTCACTTGCCACATAGTAGAATGTAGAACTAGATAAAATATAAAAATTAAAATCGAGGCATAGCCAATAGATCGCGTCATGGCCCATACGGTTAAGTCGTCAGTATTCACACCATGCATGCGACGACCTGGGTTCGTGCCTATGTCGGAGCACGTCACTGATGAGATGCAGTACATCAAAACTCACTTTGGGTCTGGCATTGTCCATTGTCGATGCAATTGCTCGATTCTATCTAATTCTGGGTTCTAGCTTTATCATGAAAAACTGTATGTGAACGGATATATATAGACTAGTGGTAGATACACCAGCCAGATGTGGCAACAATACGCGATGCATGGGTGAATGGTGGCCTCATAGAGGTACAGGATACTCTCAGATGTGAGTAGTTTTCTAGCACGATAAAGAGAGCTCACCTTCTTTGCAGCAGCTTTTGCAATGTCCTCAATGTATTTGTTCCAGTTCATATTTCCTGTGAATGTTAAGCCGAGGAGTTTGAAGGAAGAATTCTCAGGTAGGGAGTTATTTGTCATGGATATCGGTGGTTGGAAAGGTTTCTTGTAAATTGTTAAAGAGCTTAGTTTTACTAGCATTAAATGTTACCATCTATTTACGTCCCCATTCCGCTACAGTCTGGAAGTCATTTTCTAATGATTCATCTATTGTCTTGGATTTGTGTACATCCGTCCTTCACTCATGCATTTTATAGAGCGTTGTATCATCAGCAAATGTACCTAACTCGGACACAATATTATCAAGGAAGTTATTGATGAATATCAGGAATAGTAGTGGTCCAAAGATCAACCCGTAAGGCATTCCCACATTAATGTTATGCTGTTTGGATGAACTTCCATCAATGTCAACTTGAATGGTCCTATTGTTGAAGAAGGATTTAATTATAGTATTCGTCCAGTTATCCTGTATGATTTAATTTTCATTAACAGCCCTTCATGCCAGACTTTGTCAAAAGCTTTGGATATATCGAGGGCTACAGCCCTGTCTTATCCAGTGCATGGTACATGCGTTCAGAGATAACTGTTAAAATATCTGCAGTAGAATGGCATTGCCTAAATCCGTACTGTTTGTCAGAAAGAAGATTAGCTTTTTCAAGGTGGTGGACTAATGCGCGATTGATTAGTGTCTCAAAGATTTTAGCAAAGAGAGGCAGGAGACTGATAGGGCGATAATTGAGAGGGTCAGTCCTTTTGTCAGAATTTTTGTACACTCGTACCAGAGGCCATCTTTCAGCTATTAGGGAAGCAGGATTCAGCAAGGCATTTGTTGTAGAGTTAGGAAAGTATGGGGGCTAACTCACCGGTTCTCGTCCGATCACCAAAGTTAAACAATGTTGAACCTGGCTAGTACCAAATGGGTGACCATTTGGGAATTCTACGCACTGTATGTGCTCTCCGCTTATCTCAGCATTGTTTCCAGTCATCCTGAATCGTCCACTTTGATATTTAACAAAGCTGACTTAGAAGAGGTGTGATTGGAGATTGTGCAACTCTTGCCACAAAAGTTTTATGTGCAGGCAGCCTTACAGTAGAGTATCCATAGTCTGTCAAGACTGAAGAAAGCTACTATGTGTCCTTATATGTACGCATGCACCATTGGCAGGTTAAACCAGCTTCCTCCAAAGGAGGAAATTGCATGGGAATATCAAGTTCACAAGCGGTACTCCCATGAAACTTCCTCTGGTTTTGATTTCTGTTATATATCCATCTTATCACTGTCCTGTCATTTCTCAAGTGAAGTCTGAGTGCAAGCCGAACAATCGCCGCCAATGCAGCATCATGCTTCTTACACTTCTTACACAACTATTATACAGCTTACCCCTACATCCAATTTTATTGATATAAAGAAATGAAAAACGTTGTTTTTGCTTCCCAAAGTGCGGTTAACAAAGTTAGCTGAAGTAATAATTTAAACAAAGAAACACAAAATACATAAAAAGGGAGTCTCTATATAGCAGACAATGCTTTAAATAAATTATCACAAAATCGAGAAAAACGGTAACTAATCTTACTTTTCTATCCTCAAAACAATTTAAAAAAAAAACAATATCGATCTTACTTGAAGAAAAGGCTGAAAACAAAGAACATTTAATTAAAACATTAAATAAAAATTGTCTTCAAAAGTCTTTCTTATTCTTTTAAATAATGTGTTTATGACTAAATTCGTTTGCTTATATAAAACCTTATAATTTTATGAAAAGGTTAAATATTCTTGGGGTTTGTTCTCCAAAAAAAAAAAAACGTTAAACAAACAAACAAAAAAAACTGTTCTTCTTTTCCATTTCTTGAAAAGGCAATTCTTTCCTGTCCTTCATTAGGAAAGTTTCACATTAACCGCTGAGGACTTTTTCTTCAGGTCAGGTGGTAAAGACTTTCAACTTAAGTATCCTCTTCTAGTTAAGCTGTTCAAGTTGACCCAAAATGCATTAGGGCTTTTTTCACGATAATATGCTTTTCTTTTTTTTTTTTTTTTTCTTTTTTTTTACAAGATAGTCACCACTTATCAAAGCCCGGAAGCCACTCAGGGATAAAGGTTATTGTGTGTACAGTATGTTAGTGTTGGAGATCTGATAAAGTGTCTTACTTAAGGAGGCGGTTCATCGGGAATTTGTTCACATGAGACTTTCAGGTTGTAGTCAGGTGGGAAAAAGGCAACAGAGTTCAACAAGCGTGCGTGCACTTCTGAGAAAGAAGTTTGTTCATGGAATCTACGTTTTGATTTAGGCACAGATAAGGAGTGGGGAAAATTTTTGACAGTGGTTTAAGCTAGGCGGATGTTTATCGTGAAAGATTGGCGAAGGGGGACCAGAGATTGGAGTTCAGACGACCATTCGCCATGGTAGTAACGATAAAACAAAGACAGGCTCGCAACGTCTCCCCTGTGGAAGACTGGTTGCAGGGAAGAGAAAAGGGCATCACCCACTAGGCACGAAGCCTATTTTGTACTCTGTCAAGGCAGGATAGGTTGTTTTTAGCAGCTCCTGCCCAGATGTGGCAGCAGTACTCCATCCTTGGACGTACTTGGCTTTTATACAGATAGAGAATTGCATCAGTAGCGAGATATCTTCTGAAGGATCCTACCATTTTTCTAGCGATCTTGGCAACTGACTTGATGTACATTTCAGGTCAGGGGTAAAGGTCAAGCCTAGAAGCTTATCAAAACATGGGGCTTCTCCTAGACAAGAGCCACCCATATCAATTGATGCTAGATGGGGATCAGAGCGTTGATGATGTAAAGATAGAAGCTTGGTTTTAGATGCATTAAAAGTAACCAGCCACCTCCTCCCCGACTGTACCACATGCTCAAGATCAGAGGAGAGAGAATCTGAGAGAACTTTGTCATTTACGTCCTTTGATGTGTTGCCATAGATGGTCGTGTCATCAGCATAGATGTCAACGAATGATTTAAGTATGTGTTTTGGGAGATCATTGATATATATCAGGAAGAGAGTTGGGCCTAGGATGGTCCCCTGAGGGACTCCAGCATTAATATTGATGGCCTTTGATTTCTGCCGATGAGCCTATCAGAGAGAAATGATTTTATGATCGAGAAAATACTTCCAGTTATACCGTAGCTGGAAATCTTGTGAAGAAGGCCCTTATGCCATACCTTATCGAAGGCCTTTGATATGTCAAGATCAATTGTCCTAGAGAGGAAGCCTTTGTCAAGAGATTCGCTAATCCTATGAGATATAACCGTCAGCACATCTGCTGTAGATCTGGCAGAACGGAAACCATATTGCATGTCACTAAGAAAGTTATTTCTGCTGAGGTGGTTGACTATTTCTCTATTTAATATGGATTCCAGCAGCTTACTCTTTTTTTTTTTTTTTTTACACAGTGGTCACCACTTATCAAGGCTTGGAAGCCACTCAGGGATAAGGGTTATTGCAAGTACATTACGTTAGTGTGGAGATTTGATGAAATGTTTACTTAAGGGGGCGGTTCATTAGGAATTTGTTAACGTTGGACTTGAACACATCCAAGTTGTAGTCAGGTGGGAAACAGGCAGACGGAACAGAGTTCCACAGGCGTGCAGTTCTGAGAAAGAAGTTTGTTCATGGAATCCACGTTTTGATTTAGGCACAGATAAAGAGTGGGGGAAATTTTTCACAGTGGATTCGGCTAGACGGGTGTTTATCGTGAAAGATTGGCGAGGAGGAATCAGAGATTGGAGCTCAGACGAGCACCTGCCATGGAAATAACGATAAAACAAGGATAGGCTTGCAACATCTCTTCTGTGGGAGAGAGGTTGCAGGGTAGAGAAAAGGGCATCCCCCACTAAGCCACGAAGTCTATTTTGTACTCTGTCAAGGCATGATAGGCTGTTTTTAGCAGCTCCTGCCCAGATATGGCAGCAGTATTCCATCCTTGGAGGTACTTGGCTTTTATATAGATAGAGAATTGCATCAGTAGTGAGATATCTTCTGGAGCAGTAGAAGGATCCCACCATCTTTCCAGCGACCTTGGCAACAGACTTGATGTATGTGTTCCATTTCAGATCAGGAGTAAAGGTCAAGCCCAGAAGCTTGTCAAAACACGGGGCCTCTCCCAGACGAAAGCCATCCATCCCAATTGATGCCAGATGGGGATCAGAGTGTTGATGATGTAAGGATAGGAGTTTGGTTTTAGATGCATTAAAGGTAACCAGCCACATCTTCCCCCACTGAACCACGTGCTCGAGATCAGAGGAGAGAGAATATGAGAGAACTTTGTCATTTACAGCCTTTGATGAGTTGCTGTAGATGGTCGTGTCATCAACATAGATGTCAACAAATGATTTAAGTATGTGTTTAGGGAGGTCATTGATGTAGATCAGGAAGAGAGTTGGGCCCAGGATTGACCCCTGAGGGACTCCAGCATTAATACTGCAGGCCTCTGATTTTTGTCCATCGACCACTACTCTTATGAGCCTATCAGAGAGAAATGATTTAATGATTGAGAAAACATTTCCAGTTATACTGTAGCTGGAAATCTTGTGAAGTAGACCCTTATGCCATACCTTGTCGAAGGCCTTTGATATGTCAAAAGCAATTGCCCTAGAAAGAAGCCTTTGTCAAGAGATTCGCTAATCCTGTGAGATATAACCGTCAGCACATCTGCGGTAGATCTTGCAAATACAGGAGACTTATTGGTCTGTACTGAGAGGGAGAGGACTTATCACCTGAGTTCTTAAATACAGGGCATACTGATGAGGTTTTCCAGGGTGTTGGGAAGCACTTCTCTTTAAGGCAACGCTTAAAGAGTTTTGTAAGTATGAGGGCAAGTTCTAGTTGAAGCTTTTTCAGCACAATGATTAGAATGCTGTCAGGGCCAGTTGCTTTACTGGAATCAAGATTCTTGATTAGCTTGGCGACATCACGCACAGATATTTGTATGTTGCAGAGCGTGTTATCTGTTATAGGAGGAAATATGGGGAGTTGATGGCCTTCGTTGCATAAAGTAGAATTATTCTCCTCTTGTAGAGCTTTCTTGCTCTTTACTCAAAAGGGGAGATAAATATACGTTGATAAGTCAAGTTGACTTATCAACGTATATTTATCTCCCCTTTGTAGCACAAAAAAGTCTTCGCTGTAAGGACTGCCTTCTGCTACTGATTTTAAAATGGGCACAGAAGAGTACAAGGAATTCCATCCCAAAACACTCAATCAACCTTCAACCCTCTCTTTTCTCCTGACAGACTACTATAGTGCCCACCACTGCATGCCAAATAGGTGGCGATGATGATGACTCTTAAGGGAACGTTCAGCCAAGCACTAGAAAGGCTGATCTCTCCACCCACTCTGATTACTTAACAATTTTCAAAGCATTAGTTGTAAAAGATTATACTTCCTTGAAATTAGAGTACTTCTGCGATTAATGTACCATGTTGAAATAATAATGTTAGTTAGAAACCTATTTGTAACATGTAGAGGGGGTACTTTGTTAACTATTCTGTACATTCACCTAACAATTTAATAAACAGACGATACCATAAAATTGAATGTAACTTGAAAATCCTCTCTCTCTCTCTCTCTCTCTCTCTCTCTCTCTATATATATATATATATATATATATATATATATATATATATATATATATATATATATATATAAACGCAGTCCATAAGCTGCAGAAGTATGGAAATTGCTTCCAGAATTTATTTTGAAGAACTCAACAGCCTTAGATTAAAAAAAAAAAAAAAAAATCTCACGAAGTGCAAAAAAGGTAATGAATCGCACGCGACTCGGGTGTCATGTGTTGCGTCGACCTGTTTGAAATGATTCGTTTGTCATAAATATTTTTCAGCTTTAAACATTTTGTGCAAATAAGAATCGTGTTTATTTTTTTATGAAGTTCAAAACAAAACAATAAAATATTTTCTACCCAGGTGACCTCAATTTGCTGAACAAGATGATGAGAATTGGATATTTTGATGAAATTATTTTTTGCTGCAAGGTTATGAGATGGAACAAAACACCAAAGAAAGAACAGGTTTTGTCGTTGAGGGATGTTTGTTGCGTAATGGAGGACAGATGATTTTATTTTGGTTCAAGTTTTCATGTGTATAAAGTGCATGATGAAGATGAAGAAGAAAAAGAGAAAAACAAAGAAGAAAAAGAAGAAGAAGAAGAAGAAGAAGAAGAAGTACAAAAAGAAAAAGAAAGAAAAGAAGAAGTACAAAACGAAAAAGAAAAAAGAAGGAAAAAGAAGAATAAAAACGACAAAGAAAGAAGAAGAAGAAAAGGAAGAAGAAAATGAAGGAAAAATACAAGAAGTTTAAGAAAAAGAAGAAAAAAGAAAAGAATGTAAAATACAAGAAAACGAAAAAGAAGAAAAAATACAAGACAAAGAAGAAGAAAAAGAAGTACAAGAAGAACAAGAAGAAAAAGAAGAACGATTCGATAGACGACACAACTGTTTATGGCAACACTTCAAAAAGCATGTGTAATCAATTTCTCAGTGATTCTCTCTTTTTTTAATCTGAAGCATGTGGATGAAATGAGGGAAAAAGTGAATCTTTACTTTATAACATTTCTAAAATCAATCTCTCCTTTCATCACCAATGCTAAGATCATTGTTTTGCTCCAGTCAAAATAAATTACTTTTTTGTTTTGATGAAGCTTCTTGCTTCGATAATCACCAAATCTAAAGTGAACCATATCAAATCTATTCATAAAAATTGCTGGTAAAAATGGTTGAATCCTTCTACCACTTTAGAAAGCACCTCACTCCTGGCGCAATCCTCTACCTGCGTAAAAGTCAGATACATCCTAAGATGGAGTGTTGCTGTCACCTAGGGTCAATCTTTCTTTCCTTGGCAAAGTACAAAATCGACTTCACAATCTAGTGGCGGAATGATCTCTTCTGTTCTTTACAAACTTTTTCTCGAAAAAGAGACGTTGCTATCAATATTTTCATGGAATGTGCTCGACTGAGCTTTAAGCTCTGGTTCCTCCTTGTAAAATTTCTATTTCTATCAAAAACGATAAAAGCTCTCCTTTCTTCTCCTGCATATCTAAAATCAAAGAGAATTTTCAAGAACATTATTTGGTTTGTTACTATGTTGGTTTGTGTACAGCTTAGCGTCCACATCACTTAACCAATCGTCACCAAACTTGATCAAAATATCGATCATGAGTCTAACTTAGAACTGATTCAATCTTGGGATGTCTAAGTTAATGTCAAGGTTCTGGTTTATGATGAACTCATAGCACTTGTGCCCCCTTGACATACATACCCCTGACTAACCCAACAAGCAGCAAAATCCCACCCCTTTACTACTAAGGTCCCTAGATGCCAGAAAGTTTTCTACTTTAATAGTTTCTTCCCTCGGATGGCTATACTTTGGAATTCCCTACCTGTTTCCTGCTTTCATGACTATACTAACCTGCAGAAGTTTAAATGTAATGTGAACGGACATCTCACTGCTCAGTGCCCTGTTAGATAAGATCCCAAGTTTTAATCCATGAGTAAAAAAGTTTTAATCCATGAGTAAAAAAGTTTTAATCCATGAGTAAAAAAGTTTTAATCCATGAGTAAAAAAGTTTTAATCCATGAGTAAAGAAGTTTTAATCCATGAGTAAAGAAGGAATAATAAAAAAAAAAGAAAATTAAAATATTTTAGCAGAAAAGAAAAAAAATCGAGGAATAAATAAACATAAAAAAAAAACGGAAATAAATATAAATAACAAGAAAATAAACTAAAAGAAATTGAAAATTACAGAATGCCAAAAAAATCGAAGGAATTTCTTATCAATTCATTTATTCCTTCTCTCTCGTATTTCTCTCATATTTTTAAGAGATTTTTATCCAACTTTAAGTTTGGATGCATTCGGTTATAGATATAAAATACGAGAAGCATCTTATTAAAATGCACAAAACTAATCTCTTCAACCAGAAAAACATTCGGTGCTTATACAAAGCGAGTGAACAGATCGATTTTTTAAATATGTCGTTTTAAGCAAAAACAATATGATCTCCCAAAACATATACTTAAATCATTCGTTGACATCTATGCTGATGACACAACCATCTATGGCAACACATCAAAGGCTATAAATGACAAAGTTCTCTCTAATTTTCTCTCCTCTGATCTTGAGTATGTGGTACAGTGGGGGAAGAGGTGGCTGGTTACTTTTAATGCATCCAAAACTAAGCTTCTATCCTTGGACCTTTATTATTCCTAATATTCATAAATGACCTCCCCGATAAAATTGTTTTGAAGATGGGTATTTTGGTGATGACACTACTCTCTGTAACAGGCGCGAGGGGAAAACAAATGAACACATATCTAAGGAAATAGCAGAAACACTAAAGGATGACCTCCAATCTGTAGTGGAATTGGGACAAAAATGGAGGGTCACATTCAATGCTGCCAAGACTAACCTTGTTTCCTTCAATAATTACAAGAAACCTTCTCTATCACCAATAGCAATGGCCAAGAACACATTACCCGAAAGTACTTCCTTTAAACTCCTCGGCCTAACAGGTTTACAGGGAATATGAACTGGAATAGATACATTGAGAGCATTGCCAAGGTTGCTGTGAAGGTGGGCTCTTTCTACCATGCTAGAAAACTACTTACGCCTGAAAGTATCCTGTACCTCTATAAGGCCACCATTCACCCATGTATGGAGTACTGTTGTCACATCTGGGCTGGTGCATCTGCTACTTGTCTCTCACTTCTTGACAGGGTTCAAAAGAGAGTCACCAACCTGATAGGTCCTGAACTGTCATCTAGGCTTCAGCCTCTGTCCCATCAACGAAATGTTGTATCCCTTTGCCGGTTCTACAAATACTTTAATGGTGAATGCTCTGACGAACTGCAAACACTTGTACACTCTTGACATGAACACCCTCGACAAACCCGACAAGCAGCTAAATTCCACTCCTTCACAGTAGAGATCCCTAGGAGTAAGAAAGCATTCTACTACAATAGTTTTTTCTCCAGAACTGCTAGACTTTGGAACTCCCTTCTGGGATCCTGCTTTCCCAACTGTACTGACATACAGAAGTTCAAGTGTAATGTGAACAGACATCTTGCTACTCATCTCCCTTCATAATATCTTTGCAACTTATGTTCCAGACAGTAGCCCCCTACTTCAAAGTGGCACGGTGCCTTGTTTGGCGTGAAAATTGAATTTTTTTTTTTTTTAAATCTCATCGGTATGCACTGTATTTAAGAATTCAGGTGATCGGTCGTCTCCCTCTCAGTTCAGGCCAATAAGTCTCCTGTACATCAGTTACTTGAATCTGTGTGATTAATTAACTGGAATCAATGTTAAAAAGAGAAGTAGTCAATCACCTCAGCAAAAATAACCTTCTTACTGACATGCATTATGGTTTCCATTCGGCTAGACTATAGCAGATGTGCTTACGGTTATTTCTCATAGGATTAGCGAATCTCTCAATGGAGGCTTCCTTTCTAGGACGATTGCTCTTAACATATCAAAGGGTATGGCATAAAGGTCTACTTCACAAGATCTCCATCTATGGTATAGCTGGAAATATCTTTTCTATTATTAAATCATTTCTCTCTAATAGGTTCATAAGAGTAGTGGTTGATGGGCAGAAATCAGAAGCTCATAGTATTAATGCTGGAGTTCCTCACGGGTCCATCCTGGGCCCAACTCTCTTCCTGATCTACATTAATGATCTTCAAAATCACATTCTTAGATCATTTGTAGGCATTTTTGCTGACGACCTTACCATTTATGGCAACACATCAAAGTCTGTAAATGACCAAGTTCTCTCTGATTCTCTTTCCTCTGATCTTGAGCATGTGGTACAATGGGGAAAAAGTGGCTGATTACTTTTAATGCATCTAAAACCAAGCTTCTATCTTTGCATCATCAACGCTCTGATCCCCATTTGGCATCAATTGAAATGCATGGCTCTCGTCTTGGGGAGGCTCCATGTTTTGACAAGCTTCATCTAGGCTTGACCTTTACTCCTGATCTGAAATGGAACACGTACATCAAATCCAGTGCCAAGGTCGCTGGGAAAATGGTGAGATCCTTCTATCGATCCAGTAGATATCTCACTGCTGATGCAATTCTCTACCTATACGTCCAAGGATGGAGTATTGCTGTCACATCTGGACAGGAGCTGCTAGAAAGCTCTTATCCTGCCTTGACAGAGTTCAGAATAGACTTCATAGCCTAGTGTGGGATGTCCTTTTCTTTTCCCTGCAACCTCTTTCTCACAGAAGAGATGTTGCGAGTTTCTCTCTGTTTTATCATTATTTTCATGGCAAGTGCTTGACTGAGCTCCAATCTATGGTCCTCTCTCGCCAAATATTCACAAGAAACACTCGTCTAGCTGAAACCACTATCAATAATTCCCCCACTCTTTATCTGTGCCTAAACCTAAACAAAGATTCCATGAACAAAGTTTCTTTCTTAGAACTGCACGTCTGATATTGTCCTTTTGACCACTGTGCACTCATTAACCCTTATCGTCGAGTGGTCTGTGCGATAATTCCTTTGTAAAAAAAACAAAAACAGAAAAACTTTAGAACATTAATGCAACACAAATACAACAGGAACACAACGAACTAGTTAATATTTAGTAGCATAGCCCTTCTGCAATTTGACAACCTGCAATCTTTTGGGCATTTCTTGACTTAGTCTGTAATAATACTCCAATGAAAAGACATCCCACTTCTCTTTAATTTTTGTCCAAAGTTCTTCCAGATTTGAAATTTTATCATTGCGTAGCTGTTGCTTGATGTAATGCCATACGTTTTCGATAGGATTGAGGTTTGGAGATTGTGCAGGCCAATCCAAACACAGAATATCATGCTCTTCAAGGAACATTGCCAGCTGCTTGAATGGGAGCTTTATCCTGCATGAAGATTGGATTATCATCCAAATTCCGGCCAAGGTAAGGTAGAAAATGCTCAGTCAACATAATAATGTACTTGGTCGAATAAATTCGACCTTGCAAGCGAATAATAGGCCTCGGACTATTGACATTAATAACACCCCCTCACCAAAACTAAATCTCCACCACCTCTTATATAGTTATGGAACAGAAGAGAAATTAGCTATTATTTATCTATCGATCTAACTATCGATCTATCTATATATCTACATATATCTATCTATCTATCTATCTATCTATCTATCTAATTGGAAGTAAACAAGAGATATGCAACTATATTTTAATAAACTTTTCAAAATGTGTAAAAACTGTAAACTGGACAAGTTGCGGCAGAAGCTCTAAAAGTAGCTGATCAGAAGGACGTGTCTGTCTGTCACGTGTTCTAATTAACTGGACATAGAGTTGTGTTGGAATTCAGACGTCGAGCAGAGTGGATAGGTTAGCGGTTGTCTACCCCCCTTTGGAAGGGAGCTGACATGTCTCAAAATGGAGACTAAGAGAAACCCACAAGCAGAGAAATATTAATTTTCCGTTCTTTTGCAATCGATACCTGGGAAATGAATAAAAACTATATAAAAACAAGCCATCGTCTTGGATCTTTTGAAATGTATTCGTCTCAATCAGGTTCCAGTTTCCATCCAAGAACAGATGAAATTCCTAGGCCGAACAAAAAGACAGAGGGTCATGACGCAGTTGAAGAGGTATGTTAAAATACATGTATGTGTTTATGTAAATGTGTTTATATAAGAACAGTCAAACAGATCACAGAACATAAATAGATCAAACAAGTATATACAAATCATGAACCCAAATAGGTCACAAAGGAAACAAGTGGTTCAGAAAGTGAAGAAGCACTATAGACATTGATATGAACATCGTTGGAGCACAATATAACACACCTTGCAGTGTGGAAACGGTGCACCTAGGATTAAATTCTTTGTCCTTCCTTTGATGGACGTACTGCCTACCATCACTGCCTACCATTACTATCTAGCCTATTGAACTTGCTTTCGTCGCTAAAAATCACTTTCAATCAATATGAAGGGTTATGATCGTCATTGCACCTGATGAAGTCCAGATGACACTTTTTATTCTTTACAGAAATCATAAAAACAGGATAAATACATAACATTTGGAAAGATTGGAAATTGGAATTCCATAAAAATTTCGATCATGGCCGAACTTTTCAAGGTCAAGGTCAAAAGAATATAATATGTGTGATTTCATTGGCTAAAATATTAGTCAACTAAAGAGTGTCTATGGTGGACAGATCCAAAGTTATTGCCAAAAGTGTGACTCATTTTTTTTTACCATTTTTCTCACCCCAAACAAGGTATATTGTCACTTGGATGTAAGGGCCTACTAGTCATGCTCGTATCTAACAGGTAACTGCGGGAATTTGAGCAACAAGATGCCTGTTCACATTATATTTAAACTTCTGCAAGTTAGTATAGTAAGGGAAGCAGGAAACAGGAGTGGAATTCCAAAGTCTAGCAGTCTGATGGAAGAAACTTAGAATAGAAGGCTTTCTGGCATCTAGGGACCTCAACAATGAAAAGAGTTGGATTTTGCAGATTGTAAGCTTAGTCAAAAGTATGTATGTCATCAGAGCACATTCATCATAGACATTGATCTTGACATTTGACCTAGATGTCTCAAAATTAAATCAGTTCTAAGTTAGATCATGACTGATATTTTTACCAAGTTTGGTGACAATTGGTCAAGTGACGTGGAAGCTAGGCTCTACACACAAAAACAAACTCTACTAAAAACATAACCGCTTTGGTTGAGGTAAATATTGACCAAACAATTATAACTCCTGCTTTGTACATTTTTATTGACACTGATGGGAATATTTTTATTATCTTTCAAAAGTAGATCACGTTTCCTTTCAATAAGCATTTTTTATAGTGTATTTATTTAAATCATATATATTTATTTAAATCATATATATATATATATATATATATATATATATATATATATATATATATATATATATATATATATATATATAAACTTATGTTAACAAAATGAAAGAACGGGAATCACTTTCAGAAAAGTTTCCAGAGAAAATAGTTTCCTCATTCCAAACAAAGAATGACCTTTGACTTTCTTCTCGAAGACGTTTTTCAAGAGTTGGCAAACAAATGAAGGTGAGAAATCCTAACTGGAATCTTTGAGAATCGGAAACATTTTTATTAGATGCAAAAAGTTGACGAGTGAGAAACTTTCAAACGATCTTTGTGTTCATGTGGAAAGTAAGATCATCAATTTGACCGTGAAAATAATTCGTTTGAATAGGTAGGTGCGTAATTGTGTAAACCGATGAGTACCTTCATGATTGCACTGAAAACAGCAAAAGACAAGTTGTTGTTGCAGGGTGGAACGATAAAATTGTCGCCCTAAAGAAAACAACACTACAGCTTTATTTTAAAACTTTTATTGAAAAAATCAATTCAGGTAACTTGGTTATGTAGTAGAGCTGACATCTATTCAATGTAGCTGCCTTCAGCCTCAATCACAACTTTGATACAGGTTCAGAACTGGGAGCATGCCTTTTCCACAAATACTGGCAGGAGCTTGGCAAATACTCAACAGGGGGTAGCGATCAAGCTGGCTTTAGTATTGTGGGAGGTCATGTTGGTGATGTTCTCAACATATTACCAAACGAAGTAGTCCAGCGGTTTCAGGTCGGTGAAGGAGGGGGGTCAGTGAGAGAAGGGTACAAAGTCATAGCACTCCTTCTGAAACCAAGCCTGGGTCTCTGTTGACTTGTGGGCCGGTACCCTCCTGCTTTCACACCCAGGGTCTGCCAGCGGCCATCTGATAACACCAGAGGATCAACACACTCTTCAACACATCCAGGTACACTTTGGTGTTGACTTTCAAGCTGACTTCAAAGATGTGAGGTGGCATGATGAGGCCCTCACTTGAAACCACACCAAAGACCATAATCGTGTTTTCATCACCCTGGGCACATCTCTGTTGTTATAATAAATTACTGTAACTCTTCAGGAAATGAATCATAGTTATTCCCCTTGGCCGGAACTAAGGATTCCGCCATATTGATTTTGCCAAACACGTGTATATATTTTAAGCTGATAAAACCTTTACGAAAGGCATTCTTATTCATTCTTCTTTTATCATTTCAATTTTATCAGCTTAAAATAAAAAAAAAAAATTTAAAAAAAATGGACAAATTACTGCGGCCAGACAGATTTAACACAGAACCAACTGCTCCGAATTCGGAAAAAATATACAAACATTGGAAGTTAACATTCGAATACTATCTACGCACGTTAAATAACGGCCAAATCGAAAACAATGCGCAAAATCTTTTCGCTTTGATCAATTCTGTCTCGGCGACAATTTTCGAAATTATAAGCGACGCCACGGATTACAACGGCGCCATAGAAACGCTAGACGCTATTTATATGAAACCAACAAACATTGTATTTAACAGACATCAACTCCTGACAAGTAAACAGAAACCGACACAAACCATCGACGAGTTCATGCAACAATTGAAAGTATTCGCTAAATCTTGCGAATTTCAAGCGGTAAGTGCCGAGGAAAACAAAAAACAATATATACAGGACGCGTTCATTAGCGGCATCTCGTCTTCGTCTATCCGTCAGCGCCTACTTGAAAAACCTTTCTCGACACTACAAGAGACATTTACAGTGGCTAGGTCCCTAGAACAAGCGGAGAAGCATACGGCCAGCTTCGATTACCACCCGAACGTAACAGCTACCGTAGTTCAACCAGAAGAAATTCCCTTAGCCGCTGTAAAAGGAAATACATTACAAAAAGGAATTTGTTTCTTCTGTGGGAACACACGGCATGCACGGGCGATGTGTCCTGCGCGTAATGCCGAGTGTAGAAAATGTAAAAAAAATGGCCATTGGGCTAAGGTATGTAGATCATCCTCCTCTCCTGCTGCTGTGTTGTACGACCCGGACTCCCCCCCACCCAATCTCTCCTGACTAGGAACGGGTGCCAAAGACATCACCTACACCAAATGCGAAATAAATGGGCAGGTAGTGAATGCTATGGTAGACTCCGGCAGCGTGGGGACGTTCATTAGCAAAAATACAGCAAGAAAGCTGAAACTTTTTGTTATCCCCAAACTGAAAACCGTAGCATTGGCGGACCCGAATCATCATGCTAAAATCATCGGCGAAACTGTTGTTGACATCTCTCTAAATGGTAAAAACCACCACGCCATGACGGTGGAAGTAATTAAGGACCTGTTCACGGATATGATTGTCGGAAAAGACCTTCTAAAACAATATAAAACTGTAACGTTGAAATTCGACGGTCCCAGGGAAGAACTTGTTATTGGAGCGATGGGTAAGAGTAACAGTTTTCCATGTATCAAAATTTCTCCTCCTCCCCTCTTCTCTCATCTTTCTACTCGGACGACCCCTATTGCCACCAAATCTCGTCGTCACTCATTCATTGACAACATTTTTATTAAAGAGGAAACTGCCAGAATGCTGAGGGAAGGCATAATAGAGCCCTCTATATCTCCTTGGCGAGCCCAAGTTTTAGTGACCTCTAACGAGAATCAAAAAAAAAGAATGGTGGTCGACTACAGCGACACCATAAATAGATTTACAGAACTAGATGCCTATCCCATGCCTAACATTACTAAAATAATTGATGACATAGCTCGATACAACGTTTTTACAACACTTGACCTGAAGTCTGCTTACCATCAAATCCCAATTAGTCACGCCGATCGGAAATACACAGCATTCGAAGTAAATGGAAAACTTTACCAATTTACTCGTATCCCTTTTGGAGTCACTAACGGAGTGAGTGCCTTTCAAAGATGCATCGATGGCATTGTAGAAAAAGAAAAATTAACAGATACTTTTGTGTATGTAGACAATGTCACGATATGCGGAAAGGATCAACAAGAACATGATTACAACCTTCAAAGGTTTTATAATGTAGCAAAAAAATGCAACATCACACTCAACCAAAGTAAGAGCATCATTTCTACTACTTCTATCACACTTCTTGGGTACACAATCCAGAACAACCAAATTACTCCTGATTACCTGAGGCTAAAACCACTCCTTGAAATGCCACCGCCTCTAAATTTACAGTCGCAAAAACGAATAATTGGTATGTTCTCTTACTATAGTAAATTCATTCGAAATTTTTCTGATAAGATACTGCCGCTGAACCATAACAGGGAGTTTCCACTACCCCCGTCTATTCTAAATTCTTTTCAGACGCTGAAGACCGACTTAAGTAATGCCACCCTTATAATTGTTGACCCGGACAAAGAATTTGTAGTGGAAACTGATGCCAGTAAATACTGCATTGCTGCTACGCTGAACCAACAGGGTAGACCCGTTGCATTCTTTTCTCGGACACTAAGCCCGAACGAGATTAGACATCACGCGGTCGAAAAAGAAGTTGCTGCGATTGTCGAAGCTCTTCGAAAGTGGCGACACTTCTTACTTGGGAGACATTTCAAAGTTATTACAGATCAAAAGAGCGTCAGTTTTATGTTCGATAATAAGAGAAAATCAAAAATTAAAAATGATAAGATATGTCGTTGACGGATCGAACTATCACAATTCAAATTCAGCATTACTTACCGCCCAGGAACGGAAAATACAGCTGCTGATACGTTTTCTCGCATCTCTGCATTAACGCACACTTTGCAAGACCTCCGTGACTTGCATGCTACACTATGCCATCCTGGAGTCACGCGACTCAGCCACTTCATCCGGACAAGAAACCTTCCTTTCTCTTTAGAACAAATTAAAAACATAACAGACTCGTGCCCCTCCTGTCAGTATTTGAAACCTAAATTTGCCAGTTGTAACAAAGGAATACTCATACAGGCTATACTACCTTTCCAGCGACTAAACATCGACTTTAAAGGCCCTTTACCTACTTCTGTACGTGGTAACAAATACTTACTCACCATAATTGATGAATATACTCGCTTTCCCTTTGCCTTCCCCTGTAAGGATATGACTAGTAAAACCGTGATCCATTGTCTAAACCAACTATTTGCTATTTTTGGCATGCCCGATATGATACACACTGACTGGGCTGCCGACTTCCTTGCAGGAGAAATCAAAGATTACTTACGTGGCAAAGGTATCGCCACCTCTAAAACAAGTAGGTATCACCCTGAGGGTAACGGGCAAGTTGAGAAGCTCAATGGAACTTTATGGAAGGCCATCCAAACGACCTTACACTCTAGCAACATGAAACTGCCTCATTGGGAAGGTATATTACCAAACGCTCTCCATTCAATCAGGTCGTTACTATGCACTGCCACCAATACGACTCCTCATGAGAGAATGCTCAAATATAGTCGTAGATCTTCCTCCGGAACTTCTGTTCCCACTTGGGCGAAACCAGGCCCAGTATATGTCAGAAACCATACTAAGTCTAGTAAGCTCGACCCTCCAGTAACCCCTGCTACCTTATTAGACATCAACCCCTACTATGCTCATGTACGACTACCCTCTGGTGCGGAAACTACTGTCAATGTGCGAGACCTGGCCCCTAACTCCTCAAACCAAGAAGACGAACAGGATGAAAACAATACTGCAAGCCCTGAAGCCCGTAAAGAACCGCCACCTGACGAAAACAATATCGACGTGGAGGAGAAGAATCCCTTACCTGATCCTGAACATATTCATACTAGCCACGATGTGGATGCTGAGAACAAAAATCCCTGTGAGTCAGTGCGGAGATCGTCCAGAATGCGGCGATTTCCAAGTAAATATAAGAACTTTTTAACCTAGTACTGAACAGACTAAATTTAACTTCTGTAATTCCATACTTAATTATTGTTGAAGGGGAAAATGTTATAATAAATTACTGTAACTCTTCAGGAAATGAATCATAGTTATTCCCCTTGGCCGGAACTAAGGATTCCGCCATATTGATTTTGCCAAACACGTGTATATATTTTAAGCTGATAAAACCTTTACGAAAGGCATTCTTATTCATTCTTCTTTTATCATTTCATCTGTTATCTCGATTTGCATTTTGAGGGTGCTGGCAATGGTCCTGTTGTCATAACTTGGATCGGTATGAGTTGTACAGCAGCACATCGATCATGCTCGTTGAACATTGTGTCACTTTCAGACATGATAGATGGCTCCTATCACTCTGGGGATTTGTACACAACTGGCCAACTAGCAGATGATCTGCAACAAAAAAGAAAACTGGTTTTCATCAAATGGAAATGGAATCATGCCATCTTTTCTAGGGCAACAATTTTATCCTTCCACTCTGTATAACGAAATTCAAAATTTTTAATATTGAATTTCAAGGGAAACCAATAGGCTTTGTCATGCAACAGTAATGAATTCATCCTAGAATTACGAAAAACAAGGTAGAAAAAAATTATTAAAGAAAACATTTTTTTTACGAAAATTAGAGAAAATAAAATATTTGGCTAAAAAACACTGAAGAGTTCCAAAGGGAGGTAAATAGTATGTAACTGCCGATTTTTAAATAAATTGTGCATTAATCATCATAAATACGAGTTACTTGCATTGTTATTATATCCTGTGTTTCCAAAGAAATGGGGTTAAGATTTTTTTACAATAAAGATCGAAAACAATGTGGTAATATTATGTACTTCTGACATAAATTAAGTAGGTATCATTGCTTTTAGATAAATCTGACATTTTTATGTCAGTAGATATCATTGTTTTTTTTTAATCAATTTTTTCGTTTTCCGAATCTTGCTGTTATAGTGTAGTCGCACTGATACATGGATCCTTATTCACTAAACGTTTTATTCACTCACTCTTCGTTTTTTTTCCTGGGAATAAAGATTCTCTTTTACCTCATGAACTTTATCAATACACCATTTGTAGATGATTGCTTGATATATAACCAGTATACTCCCACTAAGTACGGTTTTCAATCACAGCTAGTTTCAAAATTCCAGAAATGTAACATTTTACGTTCAACAAAAGTTTGTACATTGTCGTTTCCACAAATGTATAGCTTTGCACATGAATATTCTCACTGCAATGAAGAAAACAAATTTAATTTTTAGTTTAAATTATTTACGCATGTAATTTTTCTTAACTTAGTTTTGATGATAGGCAATGCATGGGCAAAGTCTCAAGGCAACATTCACTTAGATTAGCTACATTATTTTTGCGTCTTATTCACTTTTTTGGTTGCATTTTCACCCCAAACAAGACACAGTGTCACTTTGATGTAGGGAGCTACTATCTGGGACATAAATTTCAGGGATACTATGTAGGGAGTTGAGCAGCAAGATGTCTGTTTACATTACACTTGAATATCTGCATGTCAATACAGTCAGGGAAGCAGAAACTCAGAAGGGAATTCCCAAGTCTAGCAGTCCTAGGGAAGAATGTTTTTTGGCATCTGGGGATCTCTACTGTGTAGGAGTGGGATTTTACTGCTTGTCAAGTTTGTCGGGGGTATTTACGTTGAGAGGTAGTTCGTCAGAGCACCTACCATTAAAATACTTGTAAAACAGGCAGAGGGATTGTTTTCCCCTCGAACATGTGATGTTATCCTCTTACCATGTGCATTTCTAAGAGTTCTAAAAGGGAACTAAACTTTGACATCCACTTCAATCACGCCACCTACAGCTGGGTATATTTCCGTTTACCATCAGGTTATTTTGACATATATTAATTTAAACCAGGATAAAAATCATACTAGTTAACTTAATCTCTACTTATTAGCATAGGGTCCCAATATATAACACTCATTGATTCCTTGAAATATATATTTAACTGTAGCGTGAAACCATGTACAGCCCCTTTGACAACCATCACCCCAACGCTGTTGTGTGCCATGGTTTTCTGCTCTTTTCTCTCTATTCTCGCTGTGTTGTCTTAGGGTGCGAGCACTAGATTACAAATATAAAACAAAACACAAACTCTGAGATATTAGTTAGGCTCTGAAGGCATATGTGACACCATCATGGAAAATGGTCCTTCAAATGCTAACGTTCATGTCTGTCGAGCTGAACACTGTCAGTTGGTTATGGCCAACCCATCTTGAGGCACCCAAAACTGTTTTGATCTACTCTGAGCCATAACCTGCCTTCAACTGAAGACTGTCTATAAAACTCACTCCCACCCCTAAAACTGTCCGTAAACTAATTAAATATATCGACCTCTACATCCAGTCGTTTTTCTCAGTCACTATTTCTGATGACCTTTGTGTTCCTTGATGAACCACCTGCCCCCCCCCCACGTTATCTTTATACTAACTTCACTTCCTATACTTTTGTCCTGTTAATCAACTATTTCCTCTTTTTTTTGTTTTAGTTTTTTTTGTTTTTCTTTATCATTTCCTAACACTTTGGGGAGCCAAACGTCGACAGTATCATGGAAACAGTGATCAAACCTTTTGTTTCTTTTGTAGGATTGACTCTCAGCCACCACTTTACAATTTCTACAAGTTACAGGGATGTGAATTTGATCAACGAAAAATCAGGTTTGATAATACAATTGTTAGCTTTTCTTTTCGTTTTGCTAGGGCATGTTGTAACTAGATGCTGGCTCAAATCAGGCCTCTTCAATCTCCTGTCTAGTCCATAGAAGGGCAAAATTGGGGTATTATAAATTATGTGAACATTTAGGCAATCAGGACAGAAATTAATAAACCACCAGAATTCTGTCATTAAACATTACGAATCTCCACCTATTGGAAGAGTCTTATTCCTCTGCTGAGGTTTAGTCAGATATTTTACAGTAAAATGTTTTTGAAGATTTTCTTTCCACTGTAGCTGATACTTTTTTCTTAACTAAATTTATGTAAAATACATGTTACATATTAATGTAGTTCAAAATAAATTAGCAGGAAACATCTTTGATATGATATTATGTATCAGGCAAAAATAGGTATTGTTGTGAACATGGATTATCTCCTCTTTGATAATGCAAGCTATAAAAGCTGTACATTTCCGCTTGTTAAGTAGGCGAGTAGATGAAGATTCTTAATCGAATAAAAGATTATTAGACGGAATCTCTTGTCCTGTTTTCATAACACAGATATCTTTTATATTTTAGTAGCAGGGGGTCCTGGTGTTGCCTGGGGTGTTTGGAGGTGTGTGTTGAGAGAAAAAAAAAAGTATTAGTAGGCAAGCAGGCTTGAACCCATGACGCGAAAGCAGAAAAGAATGTGAGAGAAAACCTGATATCTTACTGCTACGCTATGATGCCACAGGAAATGAAAAGCGTTCAAATTTAGTGATGTCAATCAAAAAGTTATCAACTCAATTATAATTAAGTTAAGAATCATAGGAGTTGACGAAGAATGAAAGTGGCTTTTAAACCTGGCCGGGGGCCAGTTACGCTTTTGCTTTTTCTCGGGGTATTTATTTTCTTCTCTACAAGGTCGTTCCTCCGAAAAAGGGGGAACTCTGGCAGCGTCCAAATGAATAGCAATTGTCTGATATGAGGGATTTCCCCCACATTGATCAAAGCTAATTGCTTCTGAACGTTCCTGGAATGAAAGCCAGGAATCTGCCTTCACTTTTGATTAGTTTCGCTTTTATACGAAAAACACGCGAGAGGAAGGAATAGCATGAATTTTGCAAAAGTCGCTCAAATAAAAGATAGAGACAGCCTTCATTCGCAAACCGCAGATATTATGATCTAGGAAGTATATAAAAAGTTCTAAAAAATAGTTACTTGGTCGAGAGCGCCCCCCCCCCAAGCCTTTCTTGGACATACAAAAACGTGCGCACCACTTTTGCCTTTTATATATACAGATTTATTTATTTGTGGACTATTATCCTCGTCTTTTATAGTTGTTGTTTCACAACGTTTCGGCCAACTATTCCTCTGGCCTTCGTCAGATGGTTAATTGCGACAAGATAGGAATGCTGAATCTCTTAAGTGTATCCTCAGTAATTACTGCCTTCCATAGTTGTTGTTGTCCCCTCACTACGCTTTGACCAACTAATCCTCTGGTCGGCTTTGGGTAGAATTGAACTGCTATCTTCAGATACACCTGGAACTGTAGAGATTCAACGTCTCTATCCACTGTGCCATGGGCCCTGAAGGGATAATAGTCCACAAATAAATAAATAAAATATAAAAATTACTATTTCAAAGAATTGCAATGGTTAAATAATAGATATCTTTTAATTAAAAAAAAAATTATTAGAATAAAAATGTTTTTCTGGATATTTTCGCCTGACAAATTGTTTTCAGGTTAAAAAAAAAAATATGCAAAGTACGTGTAAAAATGATATAAGCTTAAAAGGTCTATGCTTATAAAAAGTTGTTATCATAATTTTTTTTTATTTATTAGATTTATGTAAAGTGCTACTTGTTACATATAGAAATATCAATGCAGTTCCAAATTAACTTTTATCCTGCCATTTTTTTAAAGAGAACTTTATAGTAGTTTGGCAACTACATAAATAAGTTTTTTAAATATGTTTATCATAATTTGTAGACTATATAAATACTTTTTGAAGTTTATGTGAAAGCAATATGCTTGGACTAGAAAGAAATCAAGTTAGTTTAGTGCAAATATTTGATAAAAATCGAATTTGAAATATAAAAAATTGTGTTCCGTCTAAGGAACAATTGTGAAAAAAAGGTTAACAGAAAATTTGTATCAGGCAAAAAATGGTATCTACACCAGAAATCAGGAACATTATTCAGTAGAATTTTAATGAAAAAAAAAAACAAATTTTTTTTTTTATAGCTTATCCGCCATTGATAAGAGCAGAAGTCCCATTAAGCAGGGGGAGATAATTCAGTCTATCACTTCACTAAGTATGATGAATTGACAAAATGTGAAAAAAAAAAATGATTTTTATTTTAAATTAAATTTCTACTCAATAATTTTTTCATCATTTTTGACGTAGATAGGTATTTTTGTCTGTTACGTAAGAATATCAAAAAAATTTTATTTGGAAATACAATTTCTACTTGTATCCATAGCTGTATAAGAACTAAAATCTTTTGTTAAAAGTTTAAGTACAAAATATCTGCACAATGTCTCCAAATATTCATTCATTCTAAAAGATGTGATAAGGTTTAATCATTTCGCTTGGATAAAGGCATACTGTTTATATTATTGTTTTTTTTTTATTTCATTATCTCAACAATGTAATTTATAATTAGGTATGACCATAATAAAGACAGAATTTTCGACCTCCCATAGCAAATAATAACAGTAAAAACTTGTAAAATAAAATTGATTCATCATAATTTTTGCTGTAATCTCAAGAAGAAAAGTTCTAAACAAATCTCATATATATATATATATATATATATATATATATATATATATATATATATATATATATAAATATATAAATATATATATATATATATATATATATATATATATATATCATCATCACCTGCACACTTTCTCAGTAGCATTTGTTTTACAGCTGCGAGAACTTCAGAAAAATCAGGAATCACATCTAGTTCTGGTATTTAGATTCTTGCAGGCAAAGACCTCAAAACATAATCGTCAACATCAGAAGAAGAATTCAGCACTCCTTCAAAATAGTCCTTCCAGCGGTTAAGGATGTCATTCTTATCAGCCAACAAGGTTGTACCATCTGCCCCCATAATGGGTGAAGTACCACATTGTTGTGGTCCAAAAACTTCTTTCAGACCCTCATAAAAATCGAAATATGGGTCGTCCATTTCTGAGGTACGGGGATAAGCTGAAAGACAATCTTAAGCATGCAGGCCTGAACCCAAAAACCTTTGAAGAAGATGCTGCGCATAGAAAATTGTGGAAGGAAAAATGTTTTGCGGGCATTAACACATACATTGACACACCGCTATCGAATCAAACAAATCTTCGTAGAGCAAGAGTAGGAACAGCACCTTCCCAGCCTGTATCCTGTGAGTCGTGCGGCTTGGTTTGTGGGAGCAGAGCTGGCCTTGTGTCACACATGCGGCACAAGCATTGAAGGCAGAGTGAAACAGAGCGAATTTTTGGCCCTCATGCGTCGAACACAACGGGAAAGTCCATTATTATATATATATATATATATATATATATATATATATATATATTTTACTCTCCATAAAACCGGTGGATTTTCAAAAATTCTCCATTCCCCAAAAGCTAAAGATGGGAAAAATGGAACCGAATGTTATTCCTATGTATTTTGACATAAACAATGAAAACAACGCGATTTTTAAAATTATCTCAAAAATCAAATAATTGATCAATTTTGTTAATTTTTTTACAGATTTATTTAAAAAAAAAAAACCCTGAACTATATATAAACTGAAATAAAATAATATACAAAAAAACATTCACATCTTTTGCACTGCCCCTCCCTAATACAATCTTATCAGAAGGTTTTTTAAGGGCTGACATCTTGATTTTTTTACATATTAAACTATACTTGAATGATGAAATAAAATATATTTAATTTTGAGTCACAATCATTGCCGATTTATACGATTTTCTTGATTTTTCAGAAAAAAAGAAGCGGGAAAATATATAAAAATTATTGAAGTTTTACGACAAATAATTTTATTATGTATTATTTACATTTTAAAATTTTCGCCTGTGAAATTTCAAAATATTTCCAAAATAATTTCTTATTTTTTTAATGATTGAATTTTTCAGATTCTGTGAAAAAGAAAATGTGGAAGATTAACCCTTAAAACTTATTATGAATAAACAGACAATCTTACTTGATGAAAAACGGCATTGATTGAAAAAAAAATTATTTTTAATTATTATAAAATTTTTTTTTTTTTAAATCAATGCCGTTTTTCATCAATGAGCAAATAAATATATTTAGAAATCGAATGTGAATAATTTTTTCTATGGAAAACTAATTTGTTCATTTTCTGCATCTCATTAATAAAATTCATTTCGTAACCTATATTACTTTTTTCTCCATTGTTAGAACAAAAATATAATTTCTAAAGCAAGTAACTGAAACAATTATGAGTTCAGAGTTAATTAAATTGTGTACGGCTGATTTTACAATCTGTTAATATCAAATAAAAAAGTGATTTTTAGTTTATAATTCCACACTAAAATTTTGAATTGAAAATCAGTTTCTGATAAAGTTAATTTAAAGATTTAGTTAAAATATAATAATTCCATGTTTTAGGAATTCAAAACTAATATTTCCTAGAATAAAGGAAAATTTAATAGAAATAATTTAAATATTATTTTTTTGGGGTGGCTACAAATTACGATATTGAAAATTAATAAATGGTTATCAAGAATGAAAAGTTTTCACTTATGTCCGTCCATAAATACCAGAAATTAATTGTTTTAGGTGTTGTCTCCTTAAATGTGAACTTTTTTTTAATATATACATCTATATATGTCTTTTTCATAATATTTCAAGCCAAAAGTAGGACTTTTACTGTTATATTTCACTTGACTAATGATTGAAGCAAAACTTTAACAATATATAATATATATTTTTACTTACTTTTTTCTCCTATATTTTTAACGTTTAATTTGGCTGTTTTTTGAATAATTTGCTGCCATTGTTATATTTTGTCATTTTTTAAGGTTTTATCAATATGCAATATTCAAATCAAATTTTGCTGGTGTTATGAATAATGTTTATATGCGATTTAAACCTGATCCTTTTTCTTCAATAAAGAGTAAAAAATTACAATGAATTAATTTCATTTTAATAGTCTTTACTTGTATTTTTTGTTATGAGTGTTGAAAATTAGTATCATATCTATTTCCAATATATTTCTCCAAAAACTTTACATAAAACGTTAGCTATTTACTAATCCAATATTTTATCAGACATTTTTTTTGTTTTATGTGAATATATCGACTCAATTTGATATTCCATGTTAGAAGATGGAAAGAAACAAATACACGGTGTACTACGCGTAACACTCACTGGTGTCTTGCTTTATTTACACAGGATTTATTAAAAGTTTAGACCCTCTACAAGAATCAACAATAAATGAATTAAGGGCAGATAACTCTGACATATACAAGAAGAAGGAGCAGATAACTCTTACTCGTATTCAAGAAGAAGGAGCAGATAACTCTGACTTCTATTCTAGTATTTTATTTAATACTGATTAAAGTAATTATTTAAAATCCATGTTACCAAAAACTTGTCTCTACTTAACTTGATGTAAAAAGCATCGCCACGTACTTCAAAACAAAATTCCACTACTTATGGTCTCGGGTTGATAATCAGACGCACTGATAGAAAGCACTTGAGAAGAGCATGTCTGAAGAACAACTTTTGAGCGCCATTTTATACAACATGCCAGCTGGTATATAAAAAAGACCACTTGGCAAATGGAAAAGATATCCAGAAGAATCGGAAAAGAGAATAACTCTGTTGTTCTGTTGTGTTCAATCAGATGTGCTTGAATAATGACTTGCTGCCAATATATATATATATATATATATATATATATATATATATATATATATATATATATATATATATATATATATATATATATGAGTTGCTCATGTAAGCATGAAACCTGCACTAAAGGTTGGTATCCAAATATAAAATGCTTTACATACAGAAACTGCTATACTAAAACTGTCCCCCAATTGAGTACTGGCCAGGCTCAACATTGCTTAACTTCATAAAATTAACACTTTTCTAAGACCATGACTTCAGTTGTGCTTTCAAGTATTTTAGGGTTGTATTTCTTGCACTTAATAAGGGATCAAAGGGCATTGTAGGATTGTGAAAAGCGAATATAAATATGTTTGTAACCCGACTTTACTTAGACAGCATTGTTGAAACAAATTTAGAGTTATAGAAACCAGGAATAAAAAAATTTTTTTTTTAGTTATTTCATATTAAGTTGTTGTTGTTGTTGTTTTTAGGTTTTACGGCATGTCAACGATTGTTTGATCATTTAATATCAAAATCGTCAAAATGTCTTTTTAAATACAGTGGTTTCTAGATCAATTTGAATTTGAAAACATTTTCATTGCATACAGTGTCTGGTCACTCATTTAGTTCTGGACAGGCTCAACGTTGCTTAACATTGGTTATTTTACAATAACCAGTGTCAATGTTATAGTCATATTTATAGATTAGGATCCAAAGTTTGAAAACGAAGAACAAAGTCTTGTGACAGAACAGAAACAGAGAATGTTTCCTTAAACTGGGCTGATCATAATTCGGTTGCTGAAAGAGAGACTGAGAAGCGTGTGTGAAAATGACATTGACTGTAGAAAATAAAAGATGAAACAAAATATAAATTCTTTTTTCCTGGAAGGGAGAAAAAAAGCAATCAGAACTTATTTCTTGAATTCTAAGCGATTATCTATTTTAGTGAATGTCATTTTGAAGCTTTGATCCATTGAAATGCACTGAAGGATTTTAGTAGTTTTATTTCAAGAGGCAAGAGTTATCTCCCTTGCACGACTTTATATTATAAAATAAACTATTTCTATCCAAATAAGGGCTTGTTTTTTTTTTTTTCTTTTCTTTTAGTTAAGATTTTTCTTTGTAAAAAGTAAATATATGTGATGGAAAAACGAAAAATGAAAAACCAAAATCATTTATATGCTAGAGGCCGTCCGCCGGCCAATGTTGGCCAGTCATAAAATATGCATAAATATTCTATTTTAATTCATACAGAAACTGAGACATGTTCATGCGAATATTACCTTTTTCTGAACAGTTCACTTCTTGTAAAAAAAAAAAAAAAAAAAAAAAAAAAACTCTAGCTGAGATTGAAACCAAAACTTAAAGTCAAGTACGATAGCCGTTAGGTTAGCTTGATACGATCATTGAAAAAAGTTTTAAAAATCTACTTATTCTGAAATAATCCATCTGTAATGTTAACTATTTGCACATGTGCATTTGTGAAACAGTTAGTAAATAGACAAAATTCAGATGAGTCTCGAGCACTAATTTTCAATTTGGTCGTTTTTTTTTCGAATGAAAACCAATTAAAAGTTTTTCACGCCTGATATCCTATATACCAAATTTCAAGTTCGTAGATCAAAAATTCATTGAGTATCTAGGTTGAGAAGTGCCCCCCCACACACACACATCTTAATACACTTTATGTAACATTTCAAATGTTTGGGCCAAAAATTGGCTGAGTAATTTGGTAGAGACCGCAGAGGTCATATTTTTAACAAACTTTGATCCCGATTTTAACCCCTTAATATTTATTATTTTGGGCTCAAATCAAATTAAAAAGTTTGATCCATGTCCAAGTAACCTACATCTAAAATTTCAAGTGTTTAAACTCAAAGTTGGCGAAGGAATTTGGTAAAGTTTTCAAAGGTCAAATCGTTGAACTTTGACCCCTTGACAGGCTGAAAACCAATTAAAAAGATTTTCCCAAATCTCAATACCCTTTATTTCAAATCTCGAGTCTGTAGACTGAAAATTGACAGAGTAGTAGTTTGCTAGGGAAATGTAAGCACACACACACACACACACACACACACACACACAGATATATTTGACTTTCACAGATATATAGATTATATTGGAGTCAACATATAGTAATGATTTAAAAAGTAAAAAAAAAAAAAAAATGACTCGTGCGCCACCACAGAATCAAAACCAAAACGTTTAACTTATGATTTACTTTTTTCCATTTGATGTTAATGTCTTAGCTTTTTTTTTTTTCATCGCTTATCAAGGCTCGGAGGCGACGAGGATAAGGATTAAGGAATGTACAGTAATCAATGGGGAAAAGTCGTAGTAATCGTTAGTAGTGGAAATTTGGTAAATTGGATTACTTAAGGACATCAAGAACTTGTTAACATTGGACTTAAAGATGACTATACTGTAGTCAATTGGAAAGCAGGCAAACGTAAGAGAGTTCCACAGGCGTGCAGTTCTAGGAAAGAAGCTTTGTTCATGAAATCTACGTTTTGATTTAGGTACGGATAAAGTGTGGGGGAAATTATTGATAATGGTTTCAGCTAGATGAGTGTTTTTCATGAAAGTCAAGCCAGAGGAGACCATAGATTGGAGCTCAGACGAGCATTTGCCATGAAAATAATGATAAAGCAGAGACAGGTTTGCAATGTCTCTTCTGTGGAAAAGAGATTGCAGGGAAGAGAAAAGGGCATCCCCCACTATTTTGAACTTTGTCAAGGCAGGATAAGCTGCTTCAAACAGCTCTTGCCCAGATGTGTCGACAATACTCCATCCTTGGACGTACTTGGCTCTTATGCAGGTAGAGAATTGCATCAGCAGCGAGATATCTATTTGAGCGGTAAAACGATCACACCATTTTTCTAGCAGCCTTGGCAACAGATTTGATTTCAGATCAGGAGTAAAAATCAGACCTAGAAGCTTGTCAAAACATGGAGCCTCCCCAAGATGAAAGCCATTCGTTTCAATTGATGCACATCAGAGAATTGATGATGTAAAGATAGAAGCTTGGTTTTAGATGAATTAAAATTAACCACCTCCTTCCCCATTCCACCACATGCTCAAGATCAGAGGAGAGAATCAGAAAAAACTTGGTCATTTATGGCCTTTGAAGTGCTGTCATAGACGGTAGTGTTATCAGCATAAACGTCGACAAATGATCTTAGGATGTGATTTGAGAGATCGTTGATGTAGATCAGAAGCTATGAAGACATATCTGCTGCAAGGCTAAAAGTTAAAACATGAACCAATAGCTATTACATAATGCATGCATATTTGTAATGCTATTGTTCAACCTTCACCTGGTAAATTCCATTTTTTTTAATTTCACATATTTGCACCAAATTTCCAACTGGATTCTTATCTTATTTAAGATTTAGATATAGCGAGTATTTGTCCAGTAATACCATAGGATTTTATTTTCATGAGAAAATCATTGTGCCATACCCAGTCAAAAGCCTTAGATATATCTAGGGCTACTGCCCTCCCCTCCCTTGCCTTATCCAGTGCATATATATTTTTATTTTCTTCTAAGTTTGTTCAAGCTGGGGATGGGGTATCCTACTGGATGCCAAATATCCATCCACTAACTCATATATTCTAACCAAGAGATCTCTCCAAGACTCCAACTGTCCCTCCAACTTCAACTGCCTGAATCTCTCCTGCACTTGGTTCACCAAAATTTCAGGCAGTTTCTGAAATTCTTTTTCATGAGTCCAATTGCTCCTATAATTACTGGAATGGTCGAGATCTTCCTTGATTCCAATTTCTTTACATGTTCTATGCAAGACCTTGGTATTTCCTTATTTTCCCTTTCAGCTCCATTAACCCAGCATTACTGGGGACACTAACTTCTACTAAGGTTGTTTCTCTCTCCTTCCTGTCTCACATCAGTCAGGTTTTATGGCTCCGTTTTTTAGGTACGTAACTATAGGGACTCCACATTCACAGTGGATGGTATATGACTTATTTCCAACTGTTCTTTCTGGTAAACATGTCTCAGGACAAATCATTTCCCCAAATGAATGTCGAAGTGAAAATTGAAAAAAATCCAAGTAGTTGTTTGTACTTTGTGGATATTTATTTTATATTTTAGAATCAGTTTATAATCTTTGTTTTAAAATGAATTTATCATTTTTCTGACGATTTTCATAACAAATGCAACATTCAAAACTCTCAAAGGTCGTTTTCAAATTAAACCAATTTTAGGCATTAATACATTGTTCTCCTAATGAATCCATTGAACTGACAAATTTTACACACACACACACACACACACACACACACACACACACACACACACACACACAGGGTGACCCAAAAAACGGGTCCCAACTCTAATTAGGACCCGTTTCTTAGTGTTTTGTCCGAATGAAATGAAACATTGGTCAAAACTAGTTTATTATATTCAAGACATCACATCAAAACACTAGGGTCTTTGGCCTTTTTTTCTCCGTTCTACAGCATATGTTCTAGATGGCCTCCATTTAGCTTTTGTTTTTTTTTGGGTCACACTGTATATATGTGTGTGTGTGTGTGTGTGTGTGTGTGTGTGTGTGTGCATGGACGACATAATCACGCTGGCACACCAGTTCTCATCAGATCACTGAAGTTAAGCAACAATGAGCCTGGCCAGTACCAGATGGGTGACCATTTGGGAAGGCTGGGCGCTGTATGTACCGCGTCGAGATGTAAAAATTTCCAGATTGGTATCTGAGGGTACGTTTAATCCACTGGGAAGGGTGCACACCTATTCTTTGTTTAGACATGCATCTAAAAGGAAAAACTGATGTAAAAACCTGAGGTCTACTTTCTGCTCTGTCTTGTAGCAGCCATTGCACTGACAAAGATTAGCAGTAATACCAAAAAGTATGGTTGGTTCTGCACAAAGCCTTCATCCCCAAAAGAAATCATCTCACAACTTAGTTGTTGTGGTGGAGCTCATATGTCGAAATCAATGAAAGGGGTCCATCATACATATATACACATAAACAAATAAAATATATATTGACATGTATTGTACATTATAATATGTCTATATGGGAGTATATGTTCTTTTTCATTTTTTTCATATATTTATTTATTTTCAGAAATAATGGATCCTCATTTAAAAGTTGTTTACAAGATGAATTTATCATGAAGGACGCGTTGCATAATCCATAAATACACTATTGAATTGGCAAAACTAATTTCAAAACCAGTCAGATCTTTTGTATATGTTGAGATTTTAATACTATTGGGAAAAGTATGGACTTATAGAAGCAAACATGGTGTTGCCCAGCATGGTATATATATATATATATTTTTTTTTTTAAATTTTTTTTTTTATTACATTTTCACCTCAAACAAGGCACATTGCCACTTTGGTGTAGGGGGCTACTATCAGGGGCAGTAACTACTGGGGCACTATGTTGGGATTTGGGCAGCAAGATGTCGGTTCACGTTACACTTGAACTTCTGCATGTCAGTACAGTTAGGGAAGCAGGGACATGGAATGGAATTCTAGAGTCTAGCGGTTCTGGGGAAGAAACTACTGGAGTAGAAAGATCTTTTAAATCTAGGGATCTCTACTGCGTGGGGGTGGGATTTCGCTGCCTGTCGGGTTTGTCGAGGGTGTCTACGTCGTGGGGGAACAAGTGTCTGCAGTTCGTCAGAGCATTCACCATTAAAATACTTGTAGAACAGGCAAAGGGATGCAACGTTTCGTCGATGGGACAGAAGCTGAAGCTTAGATGCCAGTCCAGGGCCTATCAGATTGGCAACTCTCTTTTGAACCTTGTCTAGGAGTGAGAGACTAGCAGCAGATGCACCAGCCCAAATATGACAACAATATTCCATATATGAGCGAATGGTGGCCTTATAGAGGTGCAGGATACTTTCAGGTGTCAGTAGTTTTCTAGCACGGTAGAGATGTTACATGATAAGGGCTGTCCCCTTTTCATGTAAGTATAAAAATAGAGAATTTAGTTAAAATGAAAATGAAATAGCATAGGCAAAATTCGAACCTCGTAATTTAGTTTTAGAAATAGATTACGTGTGAGAATTTAAAAATGTAAAACAAACTTGTTTAGAATATAGATAAAATATTTAAGAAAAGAATGTGAGCTGTCAAGTTTGTTATGACATTTTAAATTGAAAGAATGCAGCTTATAAGATAATGTTTTTAACATATTAAATATAGGTTAAAATTCCTTTTGTAGAAATAGGAAAAGTTTTGGACACGTATGTCCAGAACACGTGAAAGAAGGCACATGTTTTAACATGTGTATGACGTCACGGAAAATAGAAAGTTCTAGGGATAGAGAAAAACTTTAGTTAGAAAACAGTCAGTGAAGAAACTCAGAGAGAGTCAGTAGTCTAGGAAGCGAGACGTCACTTCAAGAAAAAAACATGTGAAACTTTGAATTCTTGATGATGGAATCACGGCCGGTCGTGTGACGAATAAACCATCATGTGTTTTGTAAAGCTCGTCTTGTCTTATGATTCTTACAAAAAGGTAAAGTGAAATTGTATTATATATTTGTGTTATAAAATGTCTTTTCATACACATCACGACTTCTCATATCCACAATGAGAATCTACATCATGTCCGAACTGTCTGAACACTATCCCTTTCACTTCAAGAGTTTCTTCTTCTACACATCTAAGGAATGAACATTTAAATATAGGAATCGTAATAACATGAACAATCTCTCTAAGTCTCTTACAACAAAATCTCTCTCTGAGTCCTTGCAACATCCCTCTCTGTAATAAGACAAACTCTCACTAAGACTCGTATCTTTACTAATAAGAACTCACATAACATACGCACAAGTGGTACCCTCTTCTAATATAACCTATATGTAACAGAGAGAGCCTACCTTTTTCACAGCGGCCCTAGCAATGTTTTCAATATAATTGTTCCAACTCATCTTTCCTGTGAACGTTAGGCCAAGCAGTTTGAAAGATGTACTCTCAGACTCACTGGCCATTGCTATTGGTGGCAGAGAAGGTTTCTTGTAATTATTGAAGGAAACCAGTTTGGTCTTGGCAGCATTGAATGTGACCATCCATTTGTCCCCATTCCACTACAGATTGGAGGTCATCCTCTAGTGTTTTTGTCATTTCTTTAGATATGTGTTCATTTGTTTTCCTGTCATGCCTGTTATAGAGTGTGGTGTCATCAGCATATATACCCATCTCAGAGGCAGTTTTGTCGGGGAGTTCATTAATAAATATTAGGAACAATAGAGGTCCAAGGATAGATCCCTGAGGCACTTCCGCATTTATATCACACTGTTTAGATGTACGAACATCGAGGACAACCTGGATTTTTCTTTTATCTAAGAAGGATTTAATTATGTTAAGTATTCTACCAGTGATACCGTAAGATTTAATTTTCCTGAGGAGACCCTCATGCCATACCCTGTCAAAAGCCTTAGATATATCTAGAGCTACTGCTCTGCCCTCCCCCGCTTTGTCCAGTAAATGGTATATACGTTCAGAGATTACAGTGCGGATGTCAGCTGTGGAACGGGCTTGTTTAAATCCATATTGTTTGTCAGTCAGAAGTTTAGCATCTCTAAGGTGCCGGACTAGAGCATGGTTAATTATGGTCTCAAATATTTTGGCGAAAAGTGGGAGGAGGCTAATGGGCCGATAATTTGATGGGTCAGTTCTTTTGCCAGAATTCTTGAATACTGGTACCACAGAAGCAGTTTTCCAACAGCCCGGAAAGCATGATTCATTAAGGCATTTGTTGTAGAGTTTGGAGAGAACTGGAGCTACTTCGGCTGAGCACTTTTTTAATAGCACAGCTGGGATGAGATCAGGTCCACATGCTTTTGAAGTGTCAAGGGTTTTATGATAGCGTGTACCTGAGCAGGGGTGATTTTTAGATCGTCTAGTGTGGCGTCTGTCCGCAATGGAAAGTCAGGCAGGGGGTGGTTGGAAGGGTCCAGTGTGGAGTTCGAGGCAAATAATTATTATAGTAAATAAATAATTATATATATATATATATATATATATAATTATTTATTTACTATAATAATTATTAAATACCTACAGACACTAGTGTTTAATCCTTTCTGGAATCATCAGTGCAGGATGTCACAATTAATGCCAGTCGAGAGATTCAAACCTCGGCAACAGAAGTCATGTCTGGCTTCATTAGCAAGGACCCGAACCACTGGGCTACCGTCAACCGTGAGAGATACAGTTAAAATTAAACATTTATTCTTATTAAATGCTTTTAATGTCAGTCAGAGTGATCAAATCATCATATGATGATTTGTGTGTATGAGCTAAGTTGACCGACTTTATTACAACTGAAAGTGCTCAACGATAAGAAACAAAATTCTTAAAGGGCCTGGCATTGCTCTGTCATAAAATACGCTTAAATATGATATTATGATTAATGCAGATTTCATATTTATTATTATATTATATTGGACCCAATATATAGTAATGGTTTAAAAAGTTTTAAAAAAAATTACTTGTGTGCCACCACCGAGAATGGAAACCAAAACGTTTAGCTTGCGATTTACTTTTTCCTTTGATGTTAATGCCTGAGCTATGAAAACATGTTTGCTGCAAGGCTAAAAATTAAAACATGAACCAATAGCTGTTATGCTATGCATAGATATTTGTAATGCCGTTTTCGATCTTCACCTGGCAAATTTCATTTTTAAAATTTTCACATTTGCATTGATTTTCCCCGGCTAAAACCCAAATATAAAGTTTTGCATGGGTTTGAATACCTTATATATCAAGTTTTATTCTGTAGACCAAAAACTGACAGGAGTTTGGTAGGCAAAATTTTTAAACAAATATATATATATATATATGCATACACAAATATATATAGAAAGAGGTTTGTGTTTACTATAAGCTTTTTATGCAAACATTATGCAAGTATAAATCATGTAGAATATCTGCATGAATATAATTATATATAATCTATCTATATATATATAAAAGTGAACGTGTCTGTGTGTGTGTACATTTCCCTACACAATAACTCTGTCAATTTTAAGTCTACAGACTCGAAATTTGATATACAGGGTACTGAGATTTGAGAAAATTTATGTGATCGATTTTTGGCCAGAAATTTGGCCGTTAAGAGGTCAAAGTTCAATGATTTGACCTTTGAGAACTTTACCAAACTCCTCCGACAATTTTGGGTCTAAACACTTTAAATTTTAGATACAGGTTCCTTGGACATGGATCTAACTTAATAACTTGATTTGAGCCCAAAACAATAAATGTTAAGGGGTCATAATAGGGGTCAAAGTTAAAAAAAATTGACCTTTTTTTTTTTTTTTTATTGCTCAGCATACACCTCTAAACACCTGGGCAACGCCGGGCACCCATGCTAGTACGTCTATATTTTTGTTTAATCTATTAGTCTATCTATCTATAAAAGTGAACGTGTCTGTGTGTGTGTCTGTCTGTGTATCTGTGTGTGTACATTTACCTACGCGATAACTCTGTCAATTTTAAGTCTACAGACTCGAAATTTGATATACAGGGTACTGAGATTTGGGAAATTCGCCAATTAAGGGTCAAAGTTGAACGATTTGACCTTTGAGAACTCTACCAAACTCCTCTGACAATTTAATTTAATTAAGAACCTTATTAAATAAAATTTATTAAATAAAGTTTTTATGAATGTACCCGTATTGCTTGTATACTTATGCGTTAGGCGTAAGCAGCTATCTATATATGTAAGTGTATACGTGAGTGTATTGATATCTACATATCTATGTATTTCATGTATGTATTGTATGAAATCTGCATATATGTGTATGTATATGTTTATATATGTATATGTTTATATGTATGTATAGAAATGGTTTATAGAAAGGTGTATCCGAATGGAATCTACAGATTTTAAGGTTCCAAAGTTAACAATTTTATTAATTTCACTATAATAATGGAGTTAGTATATAATATGTAGGTGTGTATATCTATTTATGTTAAGTGTTTGTGTGTAGATATAACTACATGTATGGGTATGTATGCAGATTATGTAGGTAGGCGTTTACGTTTAGTGTAAATGTGTACTTCACTGTATATATATATACATTATGTGTATGCATATGTTTATATATGTGTGTATATATATGTATGCAGGTGTATCAGATTATGGAATTTTGTGCATGTATTTGTGTATATGTACACGTGCAAAAGTCGGTAGTCCTATTGTGTTTACATTTATTTATTTTTATATTTATTCATATTTTGGATTTCTGTGCGGATGTGTACGTTAGAATATACCAAACGTGTGTATCCACTCCTAAGTGTATGTATATATCTGTATGCTACTTCTAGAATAGAGTGTGTATGTAAATTGAGAATGCCGGCTTAAACGTACTGGGTAGTCTTCCGAAATATATATTTGACCACCGGCTAGGCCAGACAGAATATCTGATCTCTCAAGTGGGTTATAATGCAAAACCAAAAAGATGAGATGGATAAATGGAAAGATGAAAAATCTGTAAGGAATGGATCATTAAAAAATCTTACTTATCCTCCCCAAACACATAACCCCACTCCCCACCCCCACCCATATTAGGTGACGAGATCTCTAATTTTGTAAACAAAATGTTTTTGTGTCTTGAAATTTCAGTTTTCGAGGGAAATTCATGGCCTGAAGACGTAATCTCCCCGGCACGGGTGATTACAGAAACATGTATGCACATATGTAGCCATCAATGTTTGTATAAATAAATTTAATATATATATATATATGACTGCGTTCCATCAGCTAGAATCCCATACAACTCTCTTCCCTCATTCCTTAATCTCTGAGCCACACCCATATGCATTATATATATATATATATATATATATATATATATATATAAATTCACCTGTCATCTCTTTTTTAAAAGATGGAATCGCATGATCATTGAAGATTCAAGCAAGCAAACAAGCAAGCAAGGATGCCCGGATCGTCCACAGTTTATAACTAAGATATTGAGCATTCACTCTTTATAAATATAGCAACACACACACATTCAAACTAATATATTTGGGGGAGATTTTATAGTATTTATTGAAATAGTGTTCAATATATTAAGAGTTTTATAATAAAATATGGTAAATGTCAACAAAAATGCAATAATATTTCTATCATAGATCTCATTAGGATGGATTGATTAAACCATTCCCCATTCACATGTCGATGTGAGTGGACCAAAATATTGAAATATATTTGATGAGCAATAAAGCTTTATGTCATTTCAATCAGAATCCAACTTTATCAATTTTCAATATGAATTATCTTGACCTTTCAATAGCGAAACTAAACTTGAAAGATGTAAAATAAAAAAGATGAACCAGCAAAAAAGAAAAAAATGTCTTTTTTATTCAATTAAGTATGCTTGCATGAAAAAATGTGGCCTAAATATACATTCAGATTTGCTTTACCATATGACAATTTATATGACGACTTTTGTGAGAGCAATCACATCGTCAGAAAAATCAAGGTGAGAAACTGCCAGCCACCTTACTCTGGTGACCCTATGTCTCCAAACTTAGATCTATATTTTTCTCTCACTGATATTGAGCACTGTACCTTTATAAGTATAGCAACAAATACAGTTTTTGTTATTAAATTATATATTATATTATATACACACACATGCATACATACACATACACACACAGATACAATTAAAGCTGAATCTTGTTTGTCCCGATACACACTTAATTATGCCATCTATTTAAATAAAGATGGACCATATCGGGAAAATCATTAATGACATTGTAAATGGATGACATCATAGTTTTTTGACATCATACATTAAACAGGGGCGGAAGAGATTAAGAAGAAATCTCTTATGACATCATAACAAAAAAATGACAACATCCATTCAAATAAAGAACATAGTCGACACATGACTCTTTGGATCATGGGTCGTCTATGTAGACAGTGATTGTGTGTGTGTATATATATATATATATATACACACACACAATCACTCAAACTAAACAGTCTAAACCTGAAAGGTCTAGTATATATGTATATGTGTGAGTATGTCCATGCTGTGACATAAAAATGTTGAAGTTGATATCTGAAAGCTCAATAAAATGACAGAAATGTCTTGAACGTTCATGATCATAGCAGGAATTGGAAAACTGATAAAACACACGTAACGGCCAGTTCCTTCCAATGATGTAGACAGGTTTTTCTTTTTGGATCTGAGTCTCAGTTGCTTACAAACTAAGATTGGTGATGTGCCAAACCTTTTCTAACTTAACACAGCTTCAAAAACGCATTTTTTTTTATACTTATTAATCAAATAGTATTAAGCTTGATCTTTAGTTTGCAATCATCGTGTGTGATTGTATATAAATATATTAGTTGAAAATTTGTTGGCCAGTAGAAGCATCTTGAAAAAAAATGAAAAATATAGAATAAACAGACAAACTGTTTTAAAAACACGCTCTTAGATGCAAATAAAAACCAGAATTTAAAAAAATATTTTTTTCTAAAAAAAAAAAAATAAAAATAAAATTCATTTTATTTAGATCTAGAAGCGCACTTTGAAAACAGTTTATTCTCTCTCTCTTATAATATATATATATATATATATTGAAGTGTAATTTTTAAATTTTGTATTCAAATATATGTAATACAAAGTTTATTTAGATAGCTTATAGCTTGATAGTGCAATACTAGAGCTATAAATACATTTTTAATATTATACTGCTTCACTGAGAACAGACACTCAATTATGCTCATAAAAAAATAAATAAATAAAATGTGTGTGTGTGGGGGGGGGAGTTAGTTTATTTACTATACAACCTCTTTTTTTTAAATGAACATAAATGAGTTTGTTCCTAGTGAAGCAGTATAATATTAAAAGTAAATAATACACACACGGTTTGAAGCGTTTCTTTTCTAGTAAATATATTACTCAGTTTAATTTAAATGGCACAATAACAATAATGTGGTCCATTACAATTTTACAAACCGTTTTTGTTAATCCATTTCTTTATGTCGATTCCATTTGGAATGAACATATCTCAAAATGTGCAGCAATAATATTATTTAATGAGATTCGATAGTAATCTCTTTTTTTGTGGGGTTAATCAATTTTATAAAATTCAAAAACTTAGAAACAAATAATTATGATGCATTAAATGATTGTGATCATACAATTGCTAAAATTAAAAAAAAAAGGTATTAATTACCGAATCAAATTAGTCAAGCAAAATAAAATCCAAAACAAATTCAATAAAAACCTTCAATTATTAAATTGAAAAATACTTTATTTGTCATTAATATACATTCTAAGCCAGTTACAAAAAGTTAAATTTTTGCCAAAATGTATGAACATAGAAACGGTTTGTAAGATTAGACCAAATTAATTATGTACGTATATACACACACACACACACACACACACACACACACACACACACACACACTGGCAACTCTAGTAAAGAGGTTACAACCGCACTCAAACAAAAATGACAAATGTGTTTATCAAATTGTTGGATTAAAACAAAAACAAAATGTAATTTGAAACTAAACAAATTCATAAGTAGGTATAATCTGATGAAACTAAATATAAGCTTTGGTAAACAATTCTTAAGAAAATGTTATAAATGACAATTTTGTAATTGCAGACCCACCCCTCTTCACTTTCTGTAATCTAGAGCTGTCATCGTATTTATATATGAAAAGATTTGATAGGTATGAAAACAAGTCAAAAATCTCGACACAAATGTTTTAAATATGTTTTTGTGTCAAGACTTGACTTTCTTTCATGCTTACCAATTTTTTTCCATATGCTAACCAATTCATTTTTATTTCTTTTATTCAAACTTATCCGTATCTCAACTGGTATACGATCTAAAGTTTAAGATATTGACTATTATCCTGTTTATCTGCCATTTTCTGCATTCCAAAAGCCGTTTTACACAGAATCACATTGTCAACCAACCTTAGGATTATATATGTGTGCATGTGTGTGTATTCTATTGATTAGTTCAGTGTCCAATATCAGAGTCAAAGCAATGCACCATTACAAAATAATTATCAAAACTTGTCTCAACCTTTGAATATAAAACTGCTAGTGAACATAGTAATTGAATTTTGATAACATTTATGTATGCTCTGTCCCAATATTGAGCGCTCCAAACTCTCAAATAAGGCAACTAATTAACACCCACACATTGTTTAGCTTGAATGATGCATGTCCCTCTTATGGCTACACATACGCACACATATATACAACAAGAATAAATTACTTTTAATGTATCTCAATACTTTTCGAGCAAAATATAGTTTTTAGTAGGCAAACATTGAAAAGATGATTGGTGATTGCGTCTTGCCAGTGAAGTTGTCATTTTATTATTTCTTCTGCTCATTTTTCTTTTTTTGAAAAACATCTTGATGAAATCAGTCAAACCTAAAGCCTCGTTTTTTTAAGTCTTTCCGTGCTTCTTCCAATTGCTACAAAAAAGAAAAAAAACAAAAACATCAGAAGTAATTTTAATAATGTTTGAAACTGAAAAATCTTAAATAAATCTGCCAGTATTTACAAACAGTAGAGGACTGCCCCCCTGCCCTGTATGTGATCATGAGATCAGGGAGGAGTGTAGAGAAACGTGCGACTTACCTAATTAGCACGTGTGCATAATTCAACAGGTTGGTCATGGAATGAAATGAATGAAGAAGAAAGAAACAAAAATGGCTGCCTTATCTCTTTATATGCCTGCAATGTGACCACCCGATATGCAAATGAGATGCTCCTGGTTGGAGATAAAAGAGGGTTGATTTTTTAGAGGGTCATTCATTTTGAAGCTGGATTTCGAAGAAATAAGTTGAATTAGCAGAAGTACGTTGGGAGAAGGTGCGTTACGTGTACAGAAGTTGGAAGTTTGGACAAAAGTGTTAACCTTACCCAGGAAATTATTGGTGTGACGGGCGGAAGAAATAAAACTCAAGTTATTGAATTATAGTTCGTTGCAGCTGTAGTTGTTGGCTTGCAAGGTTACCTAAATCACATTTTTATATTCATCATCGACCCATGATATTAAAATACAGAAACTGATTAAAATTATTAAGTTTATTACTGAAACAGGAAATATAAATTTTGCACTTGAAAGTAACTATGTAAATGAATAGACTGTAAATGACAGACTATTTAACCCGAGATCATGACAGGTACTACGACTCTAGATTTGAATAAAAGAAAATATGCTTCTATTACATCATAACAGTGAAATTATCAATCTAAAAAAAAATTGCTGCTTATTTATAATTACATTTATTAAAAAAAAGAAAAACAGAAAAAAAGATTTTTCTGTATAACTCCATTTTTGATCCAGCGTAAGAGGGAGACAATTCAAAGTATGGAAATCAGATTCAGCCGTATAATGAATACATTTACTATTAGAATTGCTAAAAATCATAAATTTTTATTTTCTTAGTTAAAAAAACCCAAAAAACAAACAAGAAAACTACTTGATTAATTTATGTGATTTTTGGAATATGACACCTTTGTTGTGTGATAAGTATATACATCATACAGATTTTTCTGTATTTTTTTTTAAATAAGTAATTCTAAATAAGCACCAAATTTGTTTAAAAAAATGGTGACAATACTGCATGTGAACAAAACATTGCACAAATGAAAAACAAAATGAAGATTGTAGCATAAAAATAAATTAAAAATTAACAAATGAACAAAATTTTTTCATCATAGTGAGACCCTGCAAAAAACGTCGTCAACCTCAACATTGTATGCCGTGGTCTTCTCCTTCATCTTCTGCCAGTGTTGTCATTTCTCACATTGGAGGTTATCCAGAAAAATATAAAATACCAAAGAAAACAAAGACTTTGGCATTTTCGGTAAATTTTAGTTGCACTCCGTGTGTTAACATCGACCCTAAACATGCTAAAAGTCCACATCTATGTTCTGTCGAGGCTGTATTCATCAGTTAATGTCAACTCAATCTTCTAAAGCTCTCTCGATCTAATCCAAGACATGATCTGCTTCAACTCTGTCCACTGGCAACTACCCCAAACTAGACACTGACCTCAACTGATATTGATCATTACAAATCACTCCTATCATAAAACTCATAACCATTCCGCAAAGTGCCTGCAAACCAACTCTAAAAATATGTCCACCCGTTTTGTTCATGTTATCTGCCACACCTTGATTACAACTCCTTTGTCTACCGTGGTGAACAACTTTCCATTGTTCTGCCAATAAATCCATTTCCTCTTGTTATTTTTTTCCTGTTTTTCTCCCACTTCCCAAAACTTGGGAGGCAGAGGGAAGACACACCTCTAGTATCACATCACTATGACAGTCTATAAACTGCATCGAAGACATTTTTATTCTGGATTCAAAGCAATTTTGATTTTAATTGATGAGAAAATGAATCCTTATGAAATATATAGCACAACAATTTATTGAAAACAATGAAAAGTATACTGACAACGATCAAATGATGCAACTGTGGTGTGGATTTGAAACCGATGACTGTGAACAGAATGTGACAATGATGACTTGCAATTCATAATGTATAACTTTCTCTGAAGCCTTTTTGCTTGGCCAGTATCTCTTCAAAACGGACCCTGGTTAATCTTAGAACCGGTTTTGGATGTTGTTGCGTATCATTCAGGATTTGGTTTCTTAGAATTCTTACTATACATTGTAAAGGTTGACAATGTCCCTAAGTGAAAGTGATTCGATGGAACGATCTAGATTTGAACTTGATATGCCCAGGTTGTCAGTCCGTGTCGTTAACTATTAAGCCAATGTCACTTCCCTGCTCCTGATGAGAATGAAGTTCTAAGCAGAGAATCCTTGTTCACAGCCAGCTGCATGTAAAACAAAGATGGTGGTCAATTGGACAAGGACGTCAAGATTAGGCAAGTCGTTTCAGCAATATTTTGACACTTACATTTCAAATTTCCACATATTGTGTTTGGAGTAGTGCTGCATTTTACTAGCTTTCTCCAATCTATGGTTTCCCCCTCGCCAAACTTTCACAAGAAACACTCATCTAGCTGAAAACACTATCAAAAATTTCCTCCACTCTTTATCCTTGCCTAAACCTAAACGTAGATTTCATGAACAAAGCTTTTTTCTTAGAACTACACACCTGTGGAACTCTCTTCCATTTGTCTGCTTTCCGGCTGACTATAATATGATCGTCTTCAAGTCTAACGCAAACAAGTTCTTGATGAGTCGTTCCCCTTAAGTAATCCAATTTACCAAATTTCCGCAACTAACAATTACTATGTCACTGTCCCATTGACACTGTACATTTATTACCCTTATCCTCGAGTGGCCTCTGAGCCTTGATAAGCTGCGACTCCTTTGTAAAAAAAAAAAAAAACTGGAGTTGGAACAAGATTAATGGGCTTCATAACAATCCGATGATCATCAGCATCCTCAACCCATTTGCTCATGTCCATACTCAGAAATAATCAGGCCAAATGTAATACGGGCAGTAGAAATATATTATTTTTGAGAGAAACTCATATAATTTGGAAATTTACATTAATGCAAAGGTTTTTTTTTTTTAAATGGAAATGACTTCAGACAAGGCATGAAGCCACTTGATGTAAGAAGCTAAAATAAAAAAATGGTCAAAAACTTGCCAATGATAAATGTTACATGGAATAGATTATTATTCAGAAAACAGCAATTTTTCCCTTTTTATTAGCAACATTGCACTTGGAATGTGAGGATTAATAGAGAAAATACTACAAGTTAAGCAATAGAGTTAAGCGACTGCCAAAAGTAAACCCAAGATCCAAGTCATGTTAACAAGCATTCGTGGATTTACCTGGCAATTTAACTTTTAGAATAGGAAACGATTATGAATTAGAAACCTTATTGGTTATTTTTTAAGTTTCATTTTGTTGTCATTCTTGTCCGTTATTTTCATTAGTTATCGATATTGTATTGTGTGCACTGTGAAACTACTCTTGATAGACCAGTCAACCAACCAACAAGTCATGCACTGCACAAAAAAAAAAAAAAAAAAAAAAATCATGTGTCAAGACAGTTCAAATACTATTGTTTATGACAACCTTCGTGCATAAAAAATACATTAAAAAAAGATATAACAAGAATAAACATTCTACGTCACGACAATAAATCCGATGAATAATGTTCTATTTCTCCATCAATGATTGTTTGACAAGGTTGAAAAGAGAGTCGCAAACCTGATAGGCCCTGAACTGGCATCTAAGCTTCAGCCTCTGTCCCATCGACGAAATGTTGCATCCCTTTGCCTGTTCTACAAGTATTTTAGTGGTGAATGCTCTGAAGAACTGCAATCACTTGTGAGCACCCTCGACAAACCCGACAGGCTGCTAAATCCCACCTCCACACTGTAGAGATCCCTAGATGTAAAAGATCTTTCTACTCCAGTAGTTTCTTCCCCAGAACCGCTAGACTTTGGAATTCCATTCCAGGTCCCTGCTTCCCCAACAGTACTGACGTGCAGAAGTTCAAGTGTGAACCGACGTCTTGCTGCCCAAATCCCTACATAGTACCCCGGTAGTTGTTGCCCCTGATAGTAGCCCCCTACACCAAATGCCTTGTTTGGGGTGAAAATGTAATTAAAAAAAATTAAAAAAAGAAAAAAAAGTAGTTCTATCTGGTATGAAGTTGCCATCTTCATCTCGCAAAGTGCTTGGAAGTTGGCTTGGTATGAACTGTCGAGGCTTAAGTGAGTAGTGTCATACTCCTGTGGTCAGCCAATTGGAGAATTACAAGGAACATGATGCTTACATTGCCTTCCAACACCAAAATCATCACAAATCTACGTCTATCCAACAATTTTGCTAACCAATCAGAACCTATCGTATTCATCATTTAACATCTACTAAAAAGATGAAATATAAAAAGAAAACAAACCTTTTTGAGTTCTGTCGCTGCATCTTTACAGTCATTAAATGTTGCAACTCTATAACCAATGATTGCTAAAGAAACAGACTGAAAGAGAAAAAAACAAATGTTATATTTTGAAAGGGTTAAAATAAGTACAGGTCAGGATAACCTGACACCAAACAGAAATAAACCCACCTGCAGCTAGCATGATTGAACAGGTGGGTGGGTTCAAAGGTTAATTCTAGAAAAAATGCACAAAAAATGCAGGTGTTGAATGATGTGACATCATGTGTTCAGAGGATAGAACAGTTTTTAGTAGTCGGAAATGGGAAACGAGAGAGGCAAGATGTGTGTAAAAAATCTTATATATAAAAGGCTATATGTCTGTCTGTCTGTCTCCATATTTTCATACCATACCCTCTGAAACTAAAAGTCGCAGAACAGCGCAGGGGTCTCAAATGATTGGATTTTTTTACGGACTGTTCTTTTATGGGTTTTTAGCCAGTTAAAATATTTTTAAGAGGTCAAAAAAATGGGTCAAAATTGAAAAGAAATCATTATACATTTTGTACATTCATCTTAGTTTATTTTCAATCAATTCATACGCATGTCATGTTGGTACAGTGGTAACGTCACCAGTTTTGAATGTTTTTTTTTTTTACATAGGCATCACCACTTATAAGAGGCCACTTGAGGATAAAGGTTAAAGAGTGTACAGTAGGCAATTGGACAATATAGTAATGGTTAGTAGTGGAAATTCAGTAAATTTGTTAACAAGTCGAACGGCTCATCAACAACTTGCTTACGTTAAACTTGAAGACAATCATATTGTAGTCAACTGGAAAGCAGGAAAACGGAAGACAATTCCACAGGCGCGCACTTCTAAGAAAGAAGCTTTGTTCATGGAATCTACGTTTAGGTTTAGCCACAGATAAACAGTGGGGGGAATTATTGATAGTAGTTTCAGCTAGACGAGTGTTTCTTGTAAAAGTTTGGCGAGGGGGGGACTACAGATTGAAGCTCAGTCGAACACTTTCCATGAAAATAACGATACAGCAGAGACAAACTCGCAACATCTCTTCTACGAGATAGAGGTTGCAGGGAAGAGAAAAGGACATCTCCTACAAGACTAAGAAGTCTATTTTGAACTCTATCAAGGCAGGACAAGTCCTTTCTAGCAGCTCCTGCCCAGATGTGGCAACAGTATTCCATCCTTGGACGTACCTGGCTCTTATATAGATAGAGAATTGCATCATCAGTGAGATATTTACTGGATCGATAGAAGGACCCCACCATTTTTCCAGCAGCCTTGGCAACAGATTTGATGTGTTCCATTTAAGATCAGTAGTAAAGGTCAAGCCCAGAAGCTTGTCAAAACTTGAGGCCGCCTCAAGATGAGAGCCATTCATTTCAATTGATGCCAGATGGCGATCAGAACGTTTATGATGTAAGGATAGAAGCTTGGTTTTAGATGCATTAAAAGTAACCAGCCACACCTTTCCCCATATACCACATGCTCAAGATCAGAGGAGAGAGAATCAGAGAGAACTTGGTCTTAGATGTGCTACCATAGATGGTAGTGTCATCAGTATAAATGTCTATGAATGATGTACGGATGTGATTTGGAAGATCATTAATGTAGATCAGGAAAAGAGTTGGGCCCAGGATGGACCCCTGAGGGACTCCAGCATTAATACTGTGAGCTTCTGATTTTTGCCCATCAACTACTACTCTTATGAATCTATCAGAAAGAAATGATTTAATAATTGAGAAGACATTTCCAGCTATACCATAGCTAGAGATCTTGTGAAGTAAATCTTTATGCCATACCCTATCAAAGGCCTTAGATATGTCAAGAGCAATTGTCCTAGAAAGGTTGCCTCCGTTGAGAGATTCGCTAATTCTATGAGATATAACTGTAAGCACATCTGCTGTAGATCTAGCAGAACGGAAACCATATTGTGTGTCACTAATAAGGTTATTTTTGCTGAGATGGTTGATTACTTCTGTATTTAACACAGATTCCAGCAACTTAATCATGACGCACAAGAGACTTATTGGCCTGTACTGAGAGGCGGATGAGCGATTACCTGAATTCTTAAATACAGGGCATACTGATGAGATTTTCCAGGGTGATGGGAAGCAATTCTCCTTAAGACAACTTTTAAACAGTTTTGTAAGTATGGGCGCTAGTTCTGGTTGAATTTTTTTTAGTACTATAATTGAAATACCGTCAGGGCCGGTTGCTTTACTGGAATCAAGGTTTTTGATTAGCTTGGTAACATCACATACAGATATTTGTATATCACATAGCATGCTACAGTGTTTTCGATTCTAGCCGATGGCACCCAAATACTATTTTTTTTACTTCTGAAATCACGACTATAATAATATATATGAAATCTAGACAAATTAAAATATTATATTCGTGTATTTTATGCCCGGGCAAAGCCCCAACTCCCACCTTACTAGTCTAATATAAGTGAATACTGCCTTGAAACTGTTCATACATTGACCATCTTAAAAACTAAATAAAATTAAGAAAGAATTTATGTGATCTCTTTTAAAGAGCAAACTCTTTGAATAAAATCTTTGAAACCTCAACATATTATTCAGAAAATTAAGGTTTATGCTGACACTACCCTCTATTCTGGTATTGCTTCTCACTCGTCTTTCTTGGAGGAGTTGAAATATACAGTTGATCAAGAAGTGGATTTCGGTAAGAAATGGTTTGTTTCCTTTAATCCTGTTAAAACTCAGTTATTGTCTTTCAATCGCAGGCATGTCCCTTTTCTTCCTCAGATTATTATGGATGACTCCTCTCTCGATGAAAAAAAATCAACACTAAAACTTTGTTTTTTCTTTCTCATCAAATATTTCTTGGGGTACAGATATTAAATTCATTGTTCTTTCTGATCCTCCAAAATCAGTTCTTTCTATTGCTCTAAACACTTTTTCACACTGGAGGCCATTCTCTATTTCTACAATCTATTATCAAACCATATGTATGGAGTACTGTTGTCATATTCGGGCTGGTAATTCTGTTCCATTTGAAGGCTTTTGATAAATTGCAGAATATGAGAATGTCAGGTTTGAGCCAATCAGAAAGGATGGAACATTAATAGGGAGCCATTATTATTTAGTATTCAGAATATGGTATGCCTATGTTTGTCTTAGCCAGTTACGGAGAGTGTAATCACACTATAGTTGAAAAATATAGAATAGTACTCAGTAACAACTGGTAGTAGTGGTAGGATTAAATATCTAGAGAGAAAAGTAGGGAATCCTTCCTCTTAAAATGCTGCAATTGTGATGCTCGCCAGATGGAATGTAGCATTTTAATATCACAGTTGAATGTGTCGTTAATAGTGGTCGAAAGCTACATATAATAGTGGCTAATAAGCTAGATATATTAAATTTGTATGTGGCATCTGGTGTTGCAAACCTACGATACTTTGGTACATAGGGGAATTTCTATGGTCAAATTATATAGGAGATAAGAAAATTAGTTATAGTTAGCAGTGACAAGACAAATCAGTTCTTTAAATCTATCAATACCCAATGAACCAAGTGCAAGGGAGATACAAACAATTACACTTAAACGGATGGTTAAAATTTTAAGATCTTTCAGTTGGAATGTATGAGATAGCAGGTGAATGTCTGGCATCCGGTAGGATTCCTCAGTCCCAGCTAAAACAAAGTGATAAGAAAAAAAAAAATCTTTTTTTAAAGGGAATGACATCATAAAGTTACCATTTATCTTTCATGGCATCATTCATTTTCAAATTTATATTCATTTCTTCAAAGTAATCAACCAATGTCAAAGTTAAGAAATTATATATTTAATAATATATAAGAAATATTAACTCAGTGGTTCATGGATGGTATAGCATGAATTAAAATTCAGAGAATCAAATTTGTATACTTACTGCAAATGCTATTATCAAATATAGAGGCATCTGAAAAAAAGAGAAAAGAAAAAAAAGAGGCTGAGACAAAATTTGGAATTAGTACAAAAAATAAAAATAAAAAATTGTATTCAGTTCTTAATTTTATGGTGCAGATGTAGGAAGAAAGGCACTATGAAACACATTCTTTCAAATCATAACCTAGTTTTCGACAGGTATACATGGAAACATAAGTATTGGAAATTTGCAGTCAAATGAAATATTACCTGCATATCCCAAGAACAATAGAGCTACATCAAACAGAATGTGTCAATGGGGAATGAGGAATGGATTGGCACATGGGAAATAGCAGTAAACTTGCCAAGATGTCAAATGCATTTTCCAATTCAAACAATAAAATAAAACATGATATGATGGATGCAGAGAGATAAAATTGTGAACATCATCAAACTTTTGTTACCTTATGAAACAGGGTTTCTGTTTAGAGCACAACTTTCAAAGAGTTATAAAGTAATTTATGATTCATGAAACTATTATCAAAAGATTCAAATATCTGATTTCTTTATGAAGAAACAAACATGCATTCTGATGAACTTGATTTTGTAATTAAATTATTTTTTTTAACTAAAATTTAAATTATATTTTCATGTCAATAATCGATTAATAGTAAATAAAAAAAAATTCAATAAATCAAGGTTACATTAGCACAAGAAAATACACACACGAAAAATGGTTGGCCTACAAGCAAATGGCGAATGCCAGTTTTGCCACTCAGTGATAGAGAGTCCAAGCCCCCTAATGTCTGGATGGCAAATATCTTTGGCAGATGGCCTTTACACTGCCATTGGAAGATCTGTAGAGAGATGCAACTTGACAGATCAATGAACATCTGGGAACATGAACCACCACCGATAACATCAAATGGAAAAGTGACCGTGTTCTATGACAAAGACATATAGGCGGGCAGATATATAAAAGACAAGGCCATCAAACCAGATATTGTAATATGGAACAAGCAAGAAAGAACTGCGCTCATTATCAATGTAACAGTCCCAAATGATTTTGGCCTTAATAGAGCTGAACAGGAAAAGATAAAATATCAGGACCTAAAAAATGATCTAAAAACGACATGGTCTCTGAAAGAAATAAACATTATACCAGTTAGGATAGGGGAAACTGGTTTAATAAAAAAGAACCTTCAGAAATACTTAGAAGCAATCCCTGGAAGACCAAGCTTAAATGAAATACAAATAGCAGCCATAAAGAGAACATCATCTATTCTTAAAAGAGCCCTCGGATATAAATTTAAATCATAACAGAATCAAGTGTTAGCTCCAGGAGGGAGCCCCTTGATCTCTTAAAACTTACTGAAATAAAATAAATTTTTAAATTTTCATGTTATTAAGATAGAAATTAATACTAGTGAAAAATAGATACGTCCAAGGATGGAATACTGTTGCCACATATGGGCAGGAGCTGCTAGAAAAGACTTGTTCTGCCCTGATAGGGTTCAAAATAGACTTTGTGGCCTGGTGGGAGATGTCCTTTTCTCTTCGCTGCAACCTCTATCTCACAGAAGAGATGTTGCGAGTTTGTCTCTGCTTTATCGTTATTTTCATGGAAAGTGTTCGACTGAGTTTTAATCTATGGTCCCCTCCTCGCCAAACTTTCACAAGAAACACTCGTCTAGCTGAAAACACTATCAATAATTCCCCCCACTCTTTATATGTGCCTAAACCTAAACATAGATTCCATGATCAGAGCTTCTTTCTTAGAACTGCACGCCTGTGGAATTGTCTTCCACTTTCCTGCTTTCCAGCTGTCTATAATATGATTGTCTTCAAGTCCAACGTGAACAAGTTTCTGATGAGCCATTCCACTTAAGTTAACAAATTTACCAAACTTCCATTACTATCGATTACTATATTATCCTTTTGACTACTGTACAATCTTTAACCCTTATCCTTGAGTGGCCTATCGGCCTTGATAAGTGGTGACACCTATGTAAAAAAAAAAAAAAAATAATAGATTTATGTGAACAAGAAAAAAAATGGGCTTTTCCAAGTTCTAATGTTGACTTCTTCAACCGTCCATTTCTGTTATTGTTGTTGGTTCTCCACTTTCCAACAGACTCTTGACTGAGGAGTATAGTTAAGAGGCAATAGAATCTCAAAAGAATTTAGTCCTCCACGACAATATCTTTAAAGATTTCATGCTCTCAACGTTATTTCTCTTCGCAAACAGTACACAAAACATGAAGTCTTTTACGGGACAATACATTTTTCGTAATAGTTTTTTATAAGTTTAGCAACCTTATAACACACTTTCCAACGATAACATACACATTGAGTGAATACTTTTTTTAAATGGAAAACACTCCAGACAAGGCATGAAAGCACTTGATGTAAGGTGTTAAAAAATAAAGGAAACAAAAATAAAATATTTCTTCAACGTCAAAAACTTGCCAACAAGAAGTGTTGGATGGATTTTGATTCAGAAAACAGCAATTCTTCCTTTGTCAGAAACATTGCTAATGAAATGCATCTACAGAAATAAAACTGATATATAAATTACCTACTTCTGATAATAAAATATGTATTATTCAGAATTTTGTGAACAATTGTGCCGAGAGTCTCATGTTATAAATGCTGGTCTCTACTGATACTATTTACACCTCCCCCAACTCCCCGTTAGGAATTAAAAAAAAAAAAGAAGAAAAGTTGTTTCCTAATGTACACAAAAGGCAGCTGAAATAGTATTGTAATCAAGGTGTGGTGGCAAAAAGATAAGACATAAATGTAGATGCATTTAGATTTAGTTCACATGCAGTTTGAGGATTGGCAATGAGTTTTGAGATAGGAATAGTTTATGAATAGTTTCAGGTTTGTGATGGTTGAGGACAGTTGCAAGTTTGACACAGAACGCAGGTTGTTGTTCTAAGCTTTAGGAGATTAAGAGGAGCTGACGTCAACTGATGAACATGGCCTTGGCAGACAGCTATGTAGCTGTGGACCTTAATAAGTAGAGGGTCGATGGTGTCATACACACATTCAGAGTGCAACTGATATTTGTAGAATGTGTCAGAGTTTGTGTTTTATTGTTTTATTTTATACTCTTATACTTGTGAGCATGTGCGCTCTTCCCCTCGGCAGCCGCCAAGATGAGAAATGATGACGTGGCCAGAAGACTACAGAAACAGTGTTGGAGTTAGCAATTATTGACCGGGGTAGCGCATGGTTCTATCACTCTCACCCAGTTTGTTTTTGCTAGACTAGAGAATAATGGCAAATCCATGGATTTTTAATACAAACTCTGACCAAATCACCGCATTAGCTTGAAGAATTTGCTACAAGCACTAAATTTGCACAGCATAGACTTTATCCTAAAAACAAATCGGTTATGCTGGTACGATCATGTTGAGTGCTCATCATCCTAGATAAACTATTGCAGAAGCATGGATGTTGTGTATCGCAGGAAGGTTTTCCGAACAAGGAAAACTTGAAATCAAGTCATTCTACAAGATTATACAGACTGGAATTTAGAGACAGTTGAACTAGTGATCTGTGATGATTGGAGAGTAAGGTTGCAAAAAAAGTCAGACTCCCAAATGGAAAAGTGATTTTGAATAAAAAGTTGCTTATGGTAAGCATTTTAAATAGAAAAAAAAAAAAAAAAAAAAAAAAAAAAAAAAAAAAAAAAAAAAAATCAACTTACCATCAAACCTATATCACGTTGTAATTTTGTAAAGAGTCGTAGATCAGTATCAAAAAGGAATGCACTCCACATAGAAAGGAGTAAACTAATTCCGGTAAACCACTCAACAGCTTTCACCTGAATCAAAGAAATTAAAACAATTAGTATCATTTACATACTATAAAGAGATTTTTTAAATTGTCTTTTTTTTTTTAATCAAGGGTGTCATCATGTATCGAGGCCCTGAAGGTCGCTTAAAGATAAGGGTTAATACGTGTACGTTGATCACTGGGACAATATCGTAGCAATCGTTTGTGATGAAAATTGGGTATAATTTGACTATTTAAGGGGACGGCTCACCAAGAACTTGTTTACATTGGACTTGATGACCATATTGTAGTCAGCTGGAAAGCAGGCCAGCAGAATAGAGTTCCATAGGCAGAAAGTTCTTGTTCATGGAATTTTTGTTTAGATTTAGACACAAATAGAGAATGGGGGGAAATTGTTGATAGTAGTTGTAACTAGACGAGTGTGATTCTGATGATGTGGAATAACGGACAGGACGAACTAGTTGTAAAAAGTGAAAAAAATTTTTTGATATAGCTGATTGTCTAAAATTTGGATAGAACTCTTCTTCAAATAACAGTGGAACAAGATTTACATAATTTTCAAAAATTTTCTCCCAATTTAAAAAAAATCTACTTACCTCATCTGCTTATGCCGACTATATTTTTTCCGTTTCTTACTGTCGGTGTATCTCACCTTTTAAAAGCAATCGATGTCCATCTATGTAAATCACAAGCATCTACAAAACTATTGGCATACACTTTTTCCCTATTGCAAATGGCCACCCAACAAGCCAAACATCGCAGTCACTCACTCGGTAAGTTCTCGTCTGTTAGCACATTAACGAAGGTTGTTAAACAAGGCAAATAGGAAATAAAGTCAATTGTTAAAGCAGGACCGAAACTCAAATGCAATAATACACGTTGTGTTTGTTTGTATATCTTGAATGCATAACTAGTTATTCCTTTGCAAGGTGTTTTAGTACAAATGCAAGAGAACACCAGCATCAGCAGCAGTCAACTGAAGCATTAGTATTCTTATAATATTAAAAGCAAAAGAAAAATTTTTTTACACCGAGGGAATTTGATTATAAAAGTTGTAAATTGTGAACTAAAATTTGTAGAAGAAATATGAGTTTGGTTTTGTTTCCCAATGTTTATAAAAAGTTTTGTGTAAGTCAAGTAAATTCTCTATTGAAATATGCGTAATTTGTAATCGCAGAATGTTTATGTTGCTGTGTGTATCTATTTGTTCCCAAACGACATTTTAACCATGAATTAACATCAATAAACTTGGAATATTAGTATTGCTTGCAAACATGACGAATGTTTTGTCCAGTTAATTATAATTATAAATCTAATAAGTTATAAAAAAACAGACAAATATCAATTAAGATATAAACAAAGAAAAAAAGAAAAAAGTAATTCAACATAGAACCTTGCTTCTTTAGATTTTATATTTCCTTTCAATTATGAATCTTTGTCAAGAATAATATATATTGAGCAGAGTCAGATCACATATATCAAAGGTTTGTAGTAGTAGTAGTAGTAGTAAAAACCAGTCCAAAAAGGCAAGATGAGTGGAGATGCCCCTATTTATTTGCCTCCCCATGAGGGCAGAGTTAGATACGAGGTCAGATTTTTAATGTGGGGAAAATCAAGCAGCTCAAAATGGGACACTCTGGATAAGAACAAAAATTAAAATTGCCTCAGTCATGAAGGATTTCTCCTCCGCTAACCGAGGACAGAAAAGGTGAAGTGTAGCATCAAAACAGATACTACACTGTGATCTTCTCCTGAAGGCCAAGAAACTTATGTTGAAATGGAAGTGAAGTTGGTAGAAGGTAGAACGTTGGCTGTGTGAACCATCAACTGCTGGTACATATGTGGTGAGTTTAAAAAAAAAAAAAAAATCAGTTTTAGAAATTTCTGTCATTTTTAATAGAATTGACAATTTAATGATATGTTTGTTTGAGAATAAAGGCAAAATGTTAAAACATTTATCTGTAATAACAGTCCCCGGTCTATTGATCTTTTCTGTCTCTTGTTTTCACTCCACCTCCATATCACATCCTCATCAAACTTGAGACAAGCTCTAGACAGCCAAATAGATTGTACGGCAAGTCACTATCTTGTTTCATGCTTTCCTATTCTTTTCCTTCATAAAAGCTATTCTTAAATAAAACTGAAACTTATAATTTTTTTTTTTTTTTTTTACAAAGGAGTCACTACTTATCAAGGCCTAGAGGCCACTCGAGAATAAGGGTTAATAAGCGTACAGTGGTCAATGGGACAGTGACATAGTAACTGTTAGTAGTGAAAATTTGGTAAATTGGATTACTTAAGGGGAACTTTTTTACGGTTGGACTTGATGACGACCATATTATAGTCAGCCGGAAAGCAAGCAAATGGAAGAGAGTTCCACAGGTGTGCAGTTCTAAGAAAAAAGCTTTGCTCATGGAATCTATGTTTAGGTACGGATAAAGAACAGGGGAAATTATTGATAGTGGTTTCAACTAGATGAGTGTTTCTTGTGAATGTTTGGAGAGGGAGGACCATAGATTGGAGCTCAGACGAAGTCTATTTTAAACTGTCAAAGCAGGATAAGACCTTTCTAGCAGCTCCTGGCCAGATGTGGCAACAGTACTCCATCCTTGGATGTACCTGACTCTTATATAGGTAGAGAATTGCATCAGTAGTGAGATATCTACTGGATCGATAAAAATATCCAACCATTTTCCCAGCGACCTTGGCAACAGATTTGATGTATATGTTCCATTTCATATCAGGTCAAGCCCAGGAGCTTGTTAAAACATGGAGCCTCCCTAAGACGAGAGCCATTCATTTCAATTGATGCCAGATGGGGATCAGAGCATTGATGATGTAAAGACAAAAGCTTGGTTTTAGATGCATTAAAAGTAACCAGCCACCCCTTTCCCCATTGTACCACATGGTCAAGATCAGAAGAAAGAGAAACAGTCTTTGATGTACTGCCATTAATGGTAGTGTCGTCAGTGTAAATATCTATGAATGAACTAAAGATATGATTTGGAATATCATTGATGTAGATTAGGAAGAGAGTTGTGCCCAGGATGGAACCCTGAGGGACTCCAGCATTAATACTGTGAGCTTCTGATTTTTGCCCATCAACCACTACTCTTATGATCCGATCAGAGAAAAAATGATTTAATAATTAAGACATTTCCAGCTATACCATAGCTGGAGATCTTGTGAAATAGACCTTTATGCCATACTCTATCAAAGGCTTTTGATATGTCAAGAGCAACTGCCCTAGAAAGGAAGCCTCTATCAAGAGATTCGCTAATCCTATGAGATATAACTGTTAGCACATCTGCTGTAGATCTAGCAGAACGAAAACCCTATTGTGTGTCACTAAGAAGTTTATTTTTGCTGAGGTGGTTGACTACTTCTCTATTTAACACAGATTCCAGCAACTTACTCATGACGCGCAGGAGACTTATAGGTCTATACTGAGAGGTAGATGACCGATCACCTGAATTCTTAAATATTGGGTATACTGATGAGGTTTTTCAGGGTGTTGGGAAGCAATTCTCCTTAAGACAACACTTAAACAGCTTTGTCCTCAAATCCACCCTTACACTCCTTTCCATGGTTTCCTTGTGAATTGATTCCACTAGTTCAATTATTCTGCATCAACTAGCCTAACACCTTTAAAGCTGGTCTTTCAAGGTGACCATACCATCAAAGTTTACTGTTCTGCACACATCTCCCTATACTATCATCATTTAATCTGGTGTGTCCATTTTCTGGCATTTTGGGATTATTTTAAACGATCTATTGAACACAAGTTGCTATATTTTAGCTGAGAGGAAAATTGTGGCTTTATATCAATGGTAATTGAACAACATAGATTCAATAAGATTCGAACAGTCTATTGTGGTATCCATCAGCCCCTCTCCCTCAAAAATGAAGTGTGGATTTTTAAGATTAAACTAAATGTAATAAAAAAGGATTAGCTTAAAATTTTTTTTGGCATGTTTTTTCCTTAAAAAAAAAACTTTGCACTAAACATTTATACAATTAATACAATATACACATTAAGTTCTATGAAATAGTTCATCTGATAGTCTTCAAAAGTGTCCTGTTTAATTGTTTTTTTTTTCTTAGCCGCTATTGTTTAATTCATCAAATTCTATATAAAATATTTTATGCTATTATTTTTCCTAATCTGATTTGACAATTTCTTTCAAATATGTATATTACTCTTAATTTTTCTTTAAATTACATTTTCACCCCATACAAAGCATGTTGTCACTTTGATGCAGAGGGCTACTATCAGGGACATAAGCTACAAGGGTACTATATAGGGAGTTGGGCAGCAAGATGTTTGTTCACGTTACACTTGAACTTCCACATGTCAGTACAGTTGGGGAAGCAGAGACCCGGAACGGAGTTCCAAAGTCTAGCAGTTCTGGGAAAAAAACTACTGGAGTAGAAAGCTCTCTTACATCTAGGGATCTCTACTGTGTAGAGGTGGGATTTAGCTGCTTGTCGGGTTTGTCGGGGGCATTTACATTGAGGAGGTATATGTGCTTGCAGTTCGTCAGAGCATTCACCGTTAAAATACTTGTAGAAAAGGCAAAGGGATGCAACATTTCATCGATGGGACAGAGGCCGAAGCTTAGATCAGGGCCTATCAGGTTGGCGACTCTTTTGAACCCAGTCTAGTAGTGACAGACTAGTAGCAGATGCACCAGCCCAAATGTGACAACAATACTCCATACATAGACGAATGGTGGCCTTATAGAGGTACAAGATACTTTCGGGCATTAGTAGTTTTCTAGCACAGTAGAGAGAGTCTACCTTCTTCGCGGCGGACCTGGCAATGCTCTCAATGTAACTGTTCCAACTCGTGTTTCCTGTAAACATTAGGCCGAGGAGTTTAAAAGAAGCACTTTCAGGTAATGTGTCTTTGGTCATTGCTAATGGCGGTAGAGAAGGTTTCTTGTAATTATTGAAGGAAACAAGCTTAGTCTTGGCAGCATTGAATGTGACCATCCATTTTTGTCCCCATTCCACTACAGATTGGAGGTCATCCTCTAGTGTTTCTGCCATTTCTTTAGATATCTGTTCATTTGTTTTCCTGTCATGCCTGTTATAGAGTGTGGTGTCATTAGCATATATATACATCTCGGATACAATTTTATCGGGGAGGTCATTTATGAATATTAGGAATAATAAAGATCCAAGAATAGACCCCTAAGGTACTCCCGCATTTATATCATATTGTCTAGATGTACAACCGTCGAGGACAACCTGGATTTTTCTAAGAAGGATTTGATTATAGTTAGTATTTGTCCAGGGATACCGTATGATCTGATTTTTCTGAGAAGACCAGCATGCCATACCCTGCCAAAAGCCTTATATATATCTAGGGCTACTGTTCTCCCCTCCCTTGCTTTGTCCAGTGAGTGGTATGTACGTTCAGAGATTACAGTTAAGATATCTGCTGTTGAATGGGCTTGCCTAAATCCATATTGTTGGTTGCTCAGAAGTTTAGCATTTGTAAGGTGATGGACTAGACCTTGGTTAATTATGGACTCAAATATTTTGGCAAAAGTGGGAAGAGCTAATGGGGCAATAATTTAATGGGTCAGTTCTTTCGCCAGAATTCTCAAAAACTGGTACCACAGAAGCAGTTTTCCAACAGTCCGGAAAGCAAGATTTGTTAAGGCATTTGTTGTATAGTTTGTTGAGCAGTTTTTTTAATAGCACAGCCGGGATGAGATTGGGTCCACATGCTTTTGAAGTGCCAAGGTTTTTTTATGATATCATGCACCTGAGATTTTCAGATCATCCAGCGTGGTGTCTGTCCGCAAAGGAAAGTCAGGGATGGGGGGGGGGGGGTTGCAGGGTTCAATGTGGAGTTTGAGGCAAACCGATTGGCAAGCATGTTAGCCTTCTCGGTTGCCGTGCACGCGCACACACACACAATTAAAAAAAAAAAAAAAAAGAAATTGACTTTTGAAATCTATCTTGATAATGACTTTCCAAATTGTGGAGAAATATTTAAAAAAAAAATGTCCATCATATGATGCATTTTCATTACAGATTGATAATGAAATTTAAAAAAAATAATCATTCATGCACTATAACATGGTGGTTTTCAAGTCTAATGTAAATACGTTTTTCTTAAGCCGTCCTCTCATAATTAAACCCTACACTCATTAACTCTTATCCTCGAGTTGTCTCCAGTCCTTAATAAGCAGTAACCAAGTAAAAAAAAAAGAAAAGAAAAAAATACTATTCGAACCCACCCCATTTTAAGTAAAATAGCAACTTGTATTCAATTTATCATTCATTTACAATAGGGTTAGGATTTTGACATTAAATACCGCCCCCCCCCCCCAAATGGCATAAAGTGACCAACTCAAAATCCAAGAATTAATAATTGTACAATAGGATTTTGAAAGAGTTCATAATTAATCCCAGACGGGTAATCCCAAGTTCATCTCAGTTGTCAAACTGAAGCTGCGAATGGATTTATCAGATAAAAAGAAATGAGGCTGAAAGACAATATGGAGATTATTTGAATCCCCTTCATCAAGATTAGCATTTTTTTTTTTTTGATTAATCGTTTTTAGTATTAGGTAAATTGGATCAACCGTTTAGTACGAATTCAAGGATAAACAGTTATTTATATTCTGTTGACATAATTTAGAGTGACAAGGAGAACAACAACCAGAGTCAAGGTTTCACACAACCTTTTAGCTAATCTACATAATTTTGTTTTGACATAAGAACTACCTTATTTTAGACATTTTAGTTCAATTTGCCAACATAAAAAAAAAAATCGTATCTATATCCGACATTGGGATAATCCTATGAACCTGTACTCGTTTACACTTCGAATAACAATTAGTGAAAAACCACTTTTTTTTTTAACAAACTCATCAGATAACTTTTGAATATTATTTAACAATTATTTTTCAATTGAATAAAAATTTGTATTAATAAATTTACCCACTTTCCTAGTCAGTTTAAGCTTCACAGAGAGGGCACACTAATTGGTACAAAAATAGCCAAGTATTCCCAGGTAAGGGCTCCTTAGGTGACTGGCAATAAATTACCCCTTTTAAAAGAGGTGATGATTGTTCTAGACAGATCCTAAGTTGCTAGAATGATAGAAAAGGTAAACCTCCTCTGATACGACAACTGGTCCGAAACAGCTGGAGTAATTTGCATTTTTCTCCAATACTAATTAACAATTATAATTTCACAAAAAATAAAAAACACAAAAATGATGATTAAGAATATTCAAAAGATTTTGGACATAAAACGGTGCATCTTTACATCGCCAACTGAGGTAATTATACTTGTGATAGAACAACATTACTGTTCATCAAAATTTATGGGAAACAATCTAATGGTTTTTCTTTTAATTTAAGAAATTCAAAAGTCAAGCATAATCATGCATTCAGTGGAAACGACCAACGCTTTTATTGTACGTTTCAAAAGTGATAAATAAAATAAACTACTAGACTGTTTTTTTTTGTCAATTTTGGTGAACACATTTTTTCCATTACAAATGTTTCATAAAGTTTTCCTTTATTGTATGTTTAATTAGGTTTAATTTAAGGTTTATAAAAAAATGTTTTTTTTTTGTTTTTTTTAGAAAAAAATTGAATTGAGATATTTTTGAAAAAGTATTGTCTTCTGTTAATTCATTTATTTGCCTAAATCTTTCTGCTTTTATTTCCTTGTCTTTTGTTACTTTATCTATTTTTATGTTTCAAAACTTAAAGAAATTGAAGTCATATCAATTCTTGGAGGAAGGACAAAAAGTATTTGTAAACAACGATTATTTCCTTGAAAGAAAAGTTGAAATAAGCAAAAATGGAGTTGTATTTTCTGAACTTGACACCTACGATCGAAACTTGAATTTCTGACATAATTCAAAAACGAAATTCTTTTCCATAAAATTTTAAGGCTAATCTTTTTTTGCGTCATAAGTATTTCCTAAAGTTTTCACGTTATTTCATGTTTAACGAACATATTTAACTCCGATGTCAGTATTAAGAAGCACGCATAAAAACTAGAAAATAGCAAATGGAGTTTCAATATTAAGGCTTCAATCAACTTGCCCCCATACTTACAAAACTGTTTAAGCGTTGCCTTAAGAAGAAGTGCTTCCCAACACCCTGGAAAATCTCATCAGTATGCCCTGTATTTAAGAATTCAAGTAATAAGTCATCTCCCTCTCAGTACAGACCAATAAGTTTCCTGTGTGTCATGAGTAAGCTGCTGGAATCCATATAAAATAGAGAAGTAGTCAACCACCTCAGCAGAAATAACCTTAGTGACATGCAGTATGGTTTCCATTCTGTTAGATCTACAACAGATGTGCTAAAGGTTATATCTCATAGGATTAGTGAATCTCTCGACAAAGGCTTCCTTTCTAGGACAATTACTCTTGACATATCAAAGGCCTTCGATAAGGTATGGCATAAAGGCCTACTCCACAAAATTTCCAGCTACGGTATAACTAGAAATGTTTTCTCAATTATTAGATCATTTTTCTCTGATAGGCTCATAAGAGTAGTGGTTGATGGGCAGAAATCACAGGCCCACAGGGGTCCATTCTGGGCCCAACTCTCTTCTTGATCTACATCAATGATTTCCCAAAACGCATACTTAAATCATTCGTTGACATCTATGCTGATGACACAACCATCTATGGCAACACATCAAAGGCCATAGATGACAAAGTTCTCTGATTCTCTCTCCTCTTATCTTGAGCGCACGGTATGGTGGGGGAAGAGCTTGCTGGTTACTTTTAATACATCTCAAACCAAGCTCCTATCTTAACATCATCAACGCTCTGGCATCAATTGAAATGGATGGCCCTAGTCTTGGAGAGGCTCCATGTTTTGACAAGCTTCTGGGATTGACCATTACTCTTTATCTGAAATGGAACACGTACATCAGGTCTGTTGCCAAGAAAATGAGAAAATGGTGGGATCCTTCTACCGCTCCAGAAGATATCTCACTGCTGATGCAATTCTCTATCTGTATAAAAGCCAAGTACGTCCAAGGATGGAGTACTGCTGCCACATCTGGGCAGGAGCTGCAAAAAACAGCCTATCCTGCCTTGACAGAGTACAAAATAGACTTTGTGCTTTAGTGGGGGATGCCCTTTTCTCTTCCCTGTAACCTCTCTCCCACAGAAGAGACGTTGCAAGCCTGTCTTTGTTTTATCGTTATTTCCATGGCAAGTTGGAGACGTGACTGGCTGTTGCTCACTCGGGATCTTGCCTCCGATCGCCGGGCTTGGGCCGCAGCGATACGAGATGTGCATCTTCATGAAGCCGACTCAACTCCTCCAGGGTGAATGTCGTTTCAAGTACAAGTAAGTATAGCAAGTGCTCGTCTGAGCTCCAATCTCTGGTCCCCCCCCCTCGCCAATCTTTCACGATAAACACCAGTCTAGCTGAAACTACTGTCAATAGTTTTCCCTACTCTTTATCTGTGCCTAAATCAAAACGTAGATTTCATGAAGAAAGCTTCTTTCTTAGAAGTGCACGCCTGTGGAACTCTCTTCTGTTTGCCTGTTTCCCACCTGACTACAACTTGGATGTCTTCAAGTCCAACATAAACAAATACCTGATGAACCGCCCCCTTAAGTAAGACACTTTATCAAATCTCCAATACTAACGATTACTACGATACTATCCCATTGATTACTGTACACGCAATAACCCTTATTCCCGAGTGGCTTCTGACCCTTGATAAGTGGTCACCACCATGTAAAAAAAAACATTCAGGCAAATAAAAATAATGCATAGTAATGTTTGCTATAGTACTAAAATGTACCAAGTTTTTTAAGATGTATCTTGAAAAAAAAAAAAAATACCACGGTAACTAGAGTCATCTACAATTAAGAGTTTAAACTTGGCCTTTTTGGTCAAGATCAAAGTGTAGTATCTGTTCTTCAGATGCTGCACTTCATTTCTTGTTCTCTTTCAGTGGAGGATCAGTCCTTCACGACTGAGACAATTTTTTTTATTTTTGTACCTTTTCTCCACGTTAAAAAACGATCCTGGTGTCTAACTCTGTCCCGTGGGGAGGCATAGTAAATAGGTACAATTAAGAGTTTAAAAATCACCATAAAAAATTAACCATTTCTTTTTAACGACAAATGTATATTCGATGAAGTTTTACTTTACTATTCACCAAGGTCATGGTTGCAGCATTCACCCTGGGTCAGTTAAACCAGCTTTTTCCAACAAGTTCAGCATGTCCTGAACAATGAATGTACAGCGATTCAAGGTTGCTTCCATTATGAATGCAAGCCATTTGCAGTTCTAGCAACAGACTTTACTCTCACATACATTGTCAAAGTTTTGGTTGGGAATAGGAATCATTATAAAGCTTTTAATTTAGGTAACACTTTCCTGAGAGATTCAATAAATATTTAAAAATGCAGGAGAGTCCACTTCACCCGAGTCACTTCCCATCAACAAATTTAAAATGGGATTTGCAATTCTACTTATTCCTTGAAATGAGAAGGTTGTATATCATACGTTAGAAATGAATGGAAATCAGAAAATGTTTTATTAAATTATAAAAAAAACTGCATAGCAGAAAGAAGAATATAGAATTTCAATCGTCATGTCAAAGACAATGCCTGATGCAATCCATAATGAAAGCATTAAACTCTGGAAAAAAACTCTTGACATATCGAAGGCCTTCGATAAGGTATGGCATAAAGGCCTACTTCACAAGATTTCCAGCTACGGTATTACTGGAAATGTTTTCTCAATCATTAAATCATTTTTCTCCGATAGGTTCATAAGAGTAGTGGTTGATGGGCAGAAATCAGAGGCCCACAGTATTAATGCTGGAGTCCCTCAGGGGTCCATCCTCTCTTCCTGGTCTACATCAATGATCTCCCAAAACACATACTTAAATCATTCGTTGACATCTATGCTGATGACACGACCATCTATGGCAACACATCAAAGGCCGTAAATGATAAAGTTCTCTCAACTTCTCTCTCCTCTGATCTTGAGCGCGTGGTACAATGGGGGAAGAGGTGGCTGGTCACTTTTAATGCATCCAAAACCAAGCTTCTATCTTTACATCATCAACGCTCTGATCCCCATCTGGCATCAATTGAAATGGATGGCTTTCATCTTGGAGAGGCTCCATGTTTTGACAAGCTTCTGGGTTTGACCTTTACTCCTGATCTGAAATGGAACACGTACATTAAATCTGTTGCCAGGGACGCTGGGAAAATGGTGGGATCCTTCTACTGCTCCAGAAGATATCTCACTAGTGATGCAATTCTCTATCTGTATAAAAGCCAAGTACGTCCAAGGATGGAGTACTGCTGCCACATCTGGGCAGGAGCTGCTAAAAACAGCCTATCCTGCCTTGACAGAGTACAAAATAGACTTCATAGCTTAGTGGGGGATGCCCTTTTCTCTTCCCTGCAACCTCTCTCCCACAGAAAAGACGTTGCAAGCCCGTCTTTGTTTTATCGTTATTTCCATGGCAGGTGCTCGTCTGAGCTCCAATCCCTCGTCCCCCCTCGCCAATCTTTCACGAGAAACACCCATCTGGCTGAAACTACTGTCAATAATTTTCCCCACTCTTTATCTGTGCCTAAATCCAAACATAGATTCCATGAGCAAAGCATCTTTTTTAGAACTGCACGCCAGTGGAACTCTCTGCCGCTTGCCTGTTTCCCACCTGACTACAACTTGGACGTCTTCAACTCCAACATAAACAAACTCCTTACAAACCGCCCCCTTAAGTAAGACACTCTATCAAAACCCTCAATACTAATGAATGCTACAATACTATCCCATTGATTACTGTACACGCAATAACCCTTATCCCTGAGTGGCCTTCGGGCCTTGATAAGTGGTGATCCCCATGTAAAAAAAAAAAAAAAAAAGAAAAGAAAATAGGGATAATCATTTGTGACCTACTTCATCTCAAATCACACTATTTATTTCACTATTACACCTTAAATGTAAAACAAATGCATTAGTTATAGCTTTTAGAATACAGACATTGTTTCCACTGGCTCTAAAATAAGTGTGGCTTTTACAAAGATGTAATAGCAGCATGAAGTTTTTATTTTCTAAAACAAAACAAAATTAGATTTGATGTTTAACAGGATGTGATTAGATTATGAACACCGAGTGAATTGAAAGAATGTAATAGTTATAAATGAGAATGCAATTTTAAAAAAATTTCTACTTCTGGCGGAGAATTTAAAAAAGGGGAGGTAATTCAACATGAAGCGGGAAGGGAGTTTTGTAATTATTTTGTACTTTCACCTAACAATTTGATTAAAAAATATCGTAAAACTCAAATTTAACATGAAAATACAATTGTAAAAATAGTACAGTAACATAAGTACATAAGTACCATTTTTATTATTAACATCTACGTTTTATTTAATGTAAAATAATACTTTTCAAATGTTAATATTTTTTTATTTAATATACAAATATTTATAATATTATTAATCATTAAACTCTATAATAACACAATTATTGTAAACTAGGATAGTACACAGCCAAATATTTATATTGAGTTTATTTTGTTTAGATGAATTTGGAAGAGATTTTTGGAATAAGGACTTGATATCTGTATAGAAATAACTTATATTAAAAAAAAGAAAATTAAAAAAAAATATTACTGATTTTATTGTGTTACATATAGTGGGGGATTGTATATTTTTAATATAAGCAATCAAACAAAATTGATAACCTATTTTTGCATATGATAGAATACATTCATTTATTGTATAGAGAAAATAGAAGCCAAGCGCATTAATATAATATATATATTAAATTATTAATTTTTCTAAATCAATATAATATAAATGTAAATATAAAAATCCGATAGCAAAAAAAAAATTAAAAAAAAAAATGTCACTTCCATTAATCATTATAGCGCTGATGAGTATCCGTAGTGTACACACCAAATGATGACGTTGCAGGTATTGTGTAAAACGTTGGCGTTTCTATGCATAACTTTTTTTTTTTTTTTTTTTTTTTTTTTTTACATGGTAGTCACCACGTTAAGGCCCGGAAGCCACTCGAGGATAAGGGTTATTGTGTGTACAGTAATCAATGAGATACTATCGTAGTAATCGTTAGTATTGGAGATTTGATAAAGTGTCTTACTTAAGGGGGTGGTTCATCAGGTATTTGTTTATGTTGGACTTGAAGACATCCAAGTTGTAGTCAGGTGGGAAACAGGCAAACAGAAGAGAGTTCCACAGGGGTGCACTTCTAAGAAAGAAGCTTTCTTCATAGAATCTTAGTTTTGGTTTTGGCACAGATAAAGAGTGGGGAAAATTTTTGACATTGGTTTCAGCTAGACGGGTGTGTATTGTGAAAGACTGGCAAGGAGGGGGGGACCAGAGATTGGAGCTCAGACAAGCACTTGCTATGGAAGTAACGATAAAACAAAGACAGGCTTGCAACGTCTCTTCTGTGGGAGAGCAGCTCTTGCCCGGATGTGGCAGCAGTACTCCATCCTAGGACGTACTTGTCTTTTATACAGATAGAGAATTGTATCAGCAGTGAGATATCTTCTGGAGCAGTAGAAGGATCCTACCATTTTTCCAGCGACCTTGGCAACAGACTTGATGTACATGTTCCATTTCAGGTCAGGAGTAAAGGTCAATCCCAGAAGCTTATCAAAACATGTTGCCTCCCCAAGACGAGAGCCATCCATTTCAATTGATGCCAGATGGGGATTAGAACGTTGATGATGTAAAGACAGAAGCTTGGTTTTAGATGCATAGAAAGTAATCAACCACCTCTTTCCCGATTGTACCACATGCTCAAGATCAGAGGAGAAAATCAGAGAGAACTTGGTCGTCTAAGGCTTTTGATGTTCCTATTTACAATGCCTCCCCACGGGACAGAGTTAGACACCAGGGTCGTGTTTTAATGTGGAGAAAAGGAACAAAAATAAAAATTGTCTCAGTCGTGAAGGATCTTTCTTCCACTGACAGAGAACAAGAAATTGAAGTGAAGCATCTGAAGAACAGATACTACACTTTGATCTTGTCCCGAAGGCTTTTGATGTACTGCCATAGATGGTAGTGTTGTCAGCAAAAATGTCTACGAATGATCTAAGGATGTGATTTGGAAGACCATTAATGTAGATCAGGAATTTCGCTACAATAACGAAGAAGAATAACCATCCTTAAGCAATCCTCTTTTTCGATTTGTTTATGAAGATCGCAACTATTTTTTTTTTTCACGCATATTTTATAACACATAATTTAAGTAAAAATAAACAAGTTACAGGAAAATACCCATGCAAAATAAATTACGTGATCGAAATAGGATTCAATATTTAATCAATAATATTCATAAAAATAAAATAAATCAACGAAAAGTGTTGAGTGGTCGTCCGTCAGATGTATCTGTGAAATATTCATGGCAATAATCAGAAACGAATGATTATAAGGACGAGCTGTTATTTTCCCCCCACAGATTTTATTTGGTAAATTTTTACGACGTGCCTGCTGCCTCAGCGTATTATAAACACCCCAACCTCCCCATGTTAAGAACGGCTTTCAGAATACCCCCCCCCCAACTCAAAAGCCGTTCTTAACATGGGGAGGGGGTTGTTTATTCCTCAAGCCGGGTTTGTATTACTGTACACATAGATTCGAAAAAGTTGTCAAAAAACAAATATATAACAAATAAATGTTATCAAAGGCAAGATAAGTTACTTTTCTACCAAACTGGATATATTTTTTGTGTTTTTATTCAATGTAACATGTTTATTCAGCTCGAAAACCATGCAGTGTTTAGCGATGTATTGGAACATTCAAGATGGCGTCTTATTCTCTCTTTAACACGGTAAGTGTGGGAAAAGATGTTATAAATAAAAAACCGGATAAATTCTGTTAAAAACTCGCCCAATATATGTTACCGTGACATAGGTTGACATATATTCGGCGGGTTTTTAATAGTATTTTGTATAGTTTTTTTATTTATAACACCTTTTTCCATACTTACGGTGTTAAAGAGGGTGTGAGACGCCATCTTGAATTTTCGAATACATCAGTAAACACTGTATGTTTTTCGAGCTGAATAAATATGTTACATTGAATAAAAACACAAAAAATATATCCAGTTTGGCAGAAAAGTAACTTATCTTGCCTTTGATAACATTTATTTGTTATATATTTGTTTTTTGACAACTTTTTCGAATCTATGTGTACAGTAATACAAACCCAAACTTGAAAATACTATTTAAAAAATTGCGCAGATTAATAAGTGCACAAGCATCTTTATTTTAGTTTTAAAAAAAGAGAGAGAGAAAAAAAATGAAACTGTAGAAGAAACAAATAAAAATAACAAACAAAAAATCGCCATCACAATAAATCAAATGAAACGAAGGTAAAAAAAACAAATCCATTGTAATACAGTATGTATTTATATTTTGAAAATAAACATAACTATTTCAACTTAATCATGTTCGATATAACACAAATAATCTTATTTTCGGTTTCTTTCAAATAAAAATTATATTTTAGCCACTTACCATGATGATGTCGTGCGTGTGTGCGTTTGTTTTACGTTGTCGTAATTAACGATGTCGTCGTGTACAAACGGTGAAAGGTTTATACAGTTCCACCGGAAAATAACTTCCACCCTTAGAAACGATGTTTTATATTTCGTTTTAATTTATCTACAGCAACAGTAGAACTCATTACTTTTATCGTGTCAACCGTAATATGCTGATATGGAGTTCATGGAATTCCCTTATAAACAATTTTTATCGCAAAGAAAATGACAATATTAGTAAAAAAAAAAAAAAAAAAAAAATATCAGAAAAAGAAAAATTCAAACTTTTAATTAAATTCTACAACAGATTTTTTTAAAAAGTTTTAATATACAATGTTTGAAATATTTCTGCCTTAGTAACTTTGTTTATACTAACATTTGTTTGAATTTAATTTTTAACTTATTGTTTGTTATTTAGTTAAACTCATTGTTCGTTATTCAGGTAAACTAATTTATTGTGCGTTATTCAGTTAAACCAATTTATTGTTCGTTTTTCAGTTAAGCTAATTTATTGTTCGTTTTTCAGTTAAACTAATTTATTGTTCGTTTTTCAATTAAACTAATTTATTGTTCGTATTTCAGTTAAACTACTTTATCGTTTGTTTTTCAGTTTTGATTTTTAAAATATTGTTTTTTTTTTTATATTTGTTGTCCGAAGGGTCGATTTAAAATGATACCAATCTCGTAAAATCCGCCGCCTCTGTTGAAAGTTTTAGACATACATATATAAATACATACATACATACATACATACATACATACATACATATATAAATACATACATACATACATAGTATGTATGTATGTATTACATACATATGATGATTGCAACGTCTTGTCAGACGAGTGTCACTCCCTCAGGCACTTAAAGTTCATGAGCCGGAAATGAGTTTAGTCCTTCCTGCGGACGAAATTCACACGCTCAATATGACACTGAAGACGGTCCGGTCACTGGTATACATACATATATATACATGCACGCATACATGCATATATACACATAAATACACATATACACATACATATAACCCACATATATGCATATATACATACACAATACATAATACACATACATACACATACATATGCATACATAAACATACACAAGACAGTCATTGGCATACATATATATATATATATATATATATATATATATATATATATATATATATATATAAACACAAATATACATATATACACATACACACATACATATCTGTAAACATACACACATATATCATATATACATACACAATGCATAATACACATACATACATATACATACACACATGCATACATACACATATACATATGCACACATATGCAAATACATACACACATATACATACATATACACATGTGCACATATATATACATACATTTACCTACATATACATACACATACATAAATATGCACTCATACACATACATGCACATATATACATACACATATACATATGCATACATACACATATACATGCATACATATACATACATACACACATGCATATATGCACATACACACAGATGCATATATACACATACACAAAAACAATATATATAAGTATATACATACACACACAAACATATATACACACATACATATATACATACATATACACATAGATATACATACATATACATACACATGTACATAAACATACATATACCTATACATACATATATGCATATAATGATGGCAGATCAATTATTATATGCTTCCAGCATTTCAGGCCTACATGCATCACAACTTTTCCATTGCTACAAGACCATTTTTTTATAGACAAATGCCTGAGGAAGTATCTATACAAGGATGGTGTTACAGAGTTTTAGCTTTGTACGATAGCTAAATCTCTCTCTCGGTTCAAAATGTTGATATCCAGCAACAAGTACAAGCAAGATAGCCAGCAATAAGTCAAACTGCAGACCAGCTTAATGCGGGTACTGGTCTCCCGCTTTATGTTTTTTTTAATCAGAGATTTGCTTCTCCTAGAGGGGTTGCCTTCACCACGGCTTATGGGAGATCTCTCCACCCCACATACACATGGAAATAAACACATGCGTACATACAGATACATGCAAACATAATCACATAGAGGCACACATATACGCATATACATACATATGCATATACATATGTACACACACCTATACATGTAAAATACACATGAATAAACATTCCAAAAGTCATAAATAGTAAGTGATCAGCGACTGGACCGTTTTTATACCTTTTCCTTCCTGAACTTTTCCTTCTTTAGTAAAGTTTGTTTTAGACTCACACTTCTGCAGTACATGAGAATGATGTTGACAAATTCACACATAATTTTCCAAATAAATCAACGTACGAATCGACGCGAACACAATACAACTGAAATGAATTAAAGACGCTTGGATTATTTTTTACTGCAGAAGTGTCAGTCTAAAACAAACTTTTTATTTAAAAAAAACAAAATCCAAGCGAATGTTATATACATATTATATAGATATTATATACATGTTATATATATATATATATATATTATATACATATTATATGCATGTTATATATGTATTATATACATATTATATGCATATTATATACATATTATATACATATTATCTGCATGTTATATACATATTATATGCATGTTATATATGTATTATATACATATTATATGCATATTATATACATATTATATACATATTATCTGCATGTTATATACATATTATATGCCTGTTATATGCATATTATATATATATTATATACATATTATGTATATTATATACAAATTATATATATTATATGCATATTATATACATGTTATATACATATTATATGCATATTATATATATATTATATACATATTATATATATATTATATACATATTATATATATTATATACATATTATATACATATTATATATATTATATACATATTATATACATATTATATACATATATACATGTTATATACAGATATGCATAATTTATGCATATTATATATACATTATATGCATATATATATATTATATACATATTATATACATGTTATATACATATTATATGCATATCATATGCATATTATATGCATATTATATATATATTATATACATATTATATATATATATTATATACATATATACATATTATATACATGTTATATACATATTATATGCATATTATATGCATATTATATATATATTATATACATATTATATATATTATATACATATTATATATATATTATATACATATTATATACACATTATATACATGTTATATACATATTATATGCATGTTATATACATATTGTATGCATGTTATATGCATATTATATATATTATATACATATTATATATATTATATACATATCATATATATATAATATACATATTATATACATATTATATGCATATTATATACATATTATATGCCTATTATATAAATATTTTATGCATATTATATTATATACATATTATATACATGTTATATACATATTATATAGATATTATATGCATATTGTATGTATGTTATATACATATTATATACATATTATATACATATTATAGGCATATAATATATATATTATATACATATTATAGGCATATTATATATATATATTATATACATATAATATATATATTATATACATGTTATATATATATTATATACATGTTATATATATTATATACATATTATATGCATGTTATATACATATTTTATACATGTTATATATATACTATATACATATTATATGCATGTTATATACATATTATATACATATTATATATATTATATGCATGTTATAGATATATATTATATACATATATATATTATATGCATGTTATATACATATTATATATATATTATATATATATTATAAGCATGTTATATATTATATACATATTATATATATATTATATACATGTTATATACATAGTATATATATATTATATGCATATTATATGTATGTTATATATAATATACATATTATATACATGTTATGTATATTATATACATATTATATGCATGTTATATACATATTTTATATATATTATAAACATATTATGCATGTTATATACATATTATATGCATGTTATATACATATTATATAGATATTATATTTATATATATGATATGCATGTTATATACATATTATATTCATATTATATACATATTATATGCATGGTATATATATATATTATATACATATTATACATATATTATATACATATTATACATATATTATATACATATTATACATATATTATATACATATTATATATATATTATATACATATTGTATATATATTATATGCATATTGTATATATATTATATACATATTATATATATATTATATGCATGTTATATACATATTATATACATGTTATATATATATTATATGCATACTATACATATATATTATATACATATTATATATATTATATGCATGTTATATATACTATATACATATTATATATATAATATGCATGTTATATACACATTATATACATGTTATATATATTATATGCATATTATATGCATGTTATATATATATTATATACATATTATTTATATATTATATGCATGTTATATATATATTATATACATATTATATATATTATATGCATGTTATATACATATTATATACATGTTATATATATTATATACATATTATATGCATGTTATATATATTATATATAGATTATATGCATGTTATATACATAATATATACATATTATATGCATATTATATACATATATGCATGTTATATACATATTATATACATATTATATACCTCTTATATATATATATTATAAACATGGTGTATATATATTATATACATATTATATGCATGTTGTATACATATTATATACATGTTATATACATATTATATGCATGTTATATATTATATACATATTTTATATATATTATATGCATATTATATACATATTATATATATATTATAAACATATTATATACATATTATATGCATGTTATATCCATTATCTATGCATGTTATATACATATTATATGCATATTATATATATATATCATATACATATTATATATATATTATATACATATTATATACATATTATATACATGTTATATACATATTATATGTATGTTATATACATATTATATACATATTATATACATAATATATACATATTATATGCATGTTATATACATATATACATATTATATGCATGTTATATACATATTATATACATGTTATATTCATGCTCTATACATATTATATGCATATTATATACATATTATATCTATATTATATACATATTATATACATGTTATATGCATGTTATATGCATATTATATACATGTTATATACATATATGCATGTTACATACATATTATATACATGTTATATACATATTATATACATGTTATATACATATTATATACATGTTATATGCATGTTATATACATATTATATACATGTTATATACATATTATATACATGTTATATACATGTTATATACATTTTATATGCATATTATATACATGTTATATACATATTATATGCATGTTATATACATGTTATATACATATTATATGCATGTTATATACATATTATATACATATTATATGCATATTATATACATATTATATACATATTATATATATTATATACCTATTATATATATATTATATGCATGTTATATACATATTATATACATGTTATATGCATGTTATATACATGTTATATACATATTTTATGCATGTTATATGCATATTATATGCATGTTATATACATATTATATATATATTATAAACATGGTGTATATTTATTATATACATATATGCATGTTATATACATATTATATACATATTATATACATGTTATATACATATATGCATGTTATATAAATATTATATACATATTATATGCATGTTATATGCATATTATATGCATATTATATGCATGTTATATACATATTATATGCATGTTATATACATATTATATGCATGTTATATACATGTTATATACATATTATATACATGTTAGTGAACATGTCAATGAAGACGTGTTAGATTATACATTGATATGTGAAACGACCAAACATAATAAGACACTCCTTTTCTTTCTTTGTTCATTCGGCTTACTCTTTCTTTTTCTTTCCTTTTTCACTTCTTTATTGATGAACCCTGAAAAACAAGCGGTTTTAATTGTTACCCTTTTTTTTTCTCAGCTTCATTGGGATTCACTCTCTCCATCACTTTCGAAAGCTACAAAGATTTAAAATGAAGGTCATAAATCAAAGAATTTTCAACAAATGCAAATACTTCCAGACCTCAAAATGTAACACCTATACGTGAATATAATAATCCAGTGTGAAATTCTACAAGCCAATAAAACAGTCGCTTCATGAACAGAAAGTCAAAGTTCCTCCTGGACATCACAATATACAAACACGCAAACGAACTTTGAAACAAACTTTGTCTATTTCTTATTCAAGAACTTTAAAACTTCTCAACAAACTTTAGACTTTCAAAGCATATTTTACATTATTGTAAAATTGTTGATATAAAAATATATTTTGTTTATTACTTCATGTTTTCTCATGTGATTCACAAAATCTTACTACCTGGTTACCCGTCATGTTTTTATTAATCTTTTTATTCACCAATTTGCCTACATATCTACAATTGTTAGCACTGTTCTTCACACTTTCCAAAAATAAACTATATGTAGCCAGGAGCAGCACCACAGACTCAATAAATTTGTTTTCAATGTTGGAATAAGACTTTGATCAATCAGACTCTAGGACATATCAATTTTAACCAAACCTACAAAGAAAAACATCCTCTCTCTCGCCTCGGTTCACTGAACAGCTGAGCAAGGCTATCTTCACTTTTGGATATATCGCTCCCAGAAAATACTCTCTTACTTTATTACTTCCTTCATTGTGATGACACAGCTTTAACTTATGGCAATCTACACCCGATGGTATATGTCACTTAAATAGATATCATTTTTATTTATAAAAGGGCTTTGTTTTTCTTTCATTTGACAATGCTTTTATTAGAAAATATTATAGAAGTTGGTCCTATAGTTCATGCGAAGATAAGCTCTTATAAATTTTATTGGCTGATGTATTGAAACTTATTCAGATAAACATCAACTAAAAATACCTTAAAATTGTAGAATAAAAGAACTAAGTTGTTTTTGTAGAATGCAATAATATATAACGTACAGTGGCTAAGTGGTTAACAACATCGACTGAAAACCTGGGTTTTTGTTTGTTTGTTTGTTGGGTGTTTAACAGCTTCATCAACTACTCTAGCGTCATTTTACCGCCAAAAAGTTTTTGTTTTTGTTTTTTAAATCTGCTTGTATGAAGTTTTGATTTTATGCCTGGATCACTGATGCTATATTTATTATGAGACGAACATAAGATGAGGCGATTGTAGATGTGTTTCTGGTTTGTGAGACCTTTTTGTTTTGAAATATAGGGATGGTCATTATTGTATTTGGAGATTTTCCAGTACAGTCCAATTGCTTTTACGAAATTTAATATATCTTTTATTTTACAGTGCTGAAATAATTTTCTAGGTTGTTTACTTGGAAGAACTGAGATCTTATCATTTCAAAATTTTTACATTCAATTAGTATGTGTTTATGGACAAAAGTTATTGACATGGTACACAAGACAGATCTTCTCTTTTTATCAAGCTCGAATCGTGTTCATTTAACAGAAACACTTTCATCAAACCCTTACTTGACCTTGTGTCTAACTGCCTAGAAAGGAGGTAAATTAAACAATCTGTTAATTTGGAAAGAATAAATTAATCATTAGTATTGGCGATATAAATTAGTTTAAGTTACTTGTTCACTTACTGTAACTAAAAAGGATGGCTACTTTGCTTAGAATCGATATTTATGGTAACTTAAAATTGCTTATATCATATTAAATATACATTTATTTTAACGCAAATAGGTCACAAAATAAGTAGGTAAACCAAACAAAATTGTTTGGGACTAATTTCCCAACTGTATCTCCTTCAAAATAATTTACATTGACTTTTACCATCTATGACTCTCTAGTTTTATACAAAAGACAATTAGAATTTTATTTCATCTTTTTGTATGAATCAGTCACCACTTAGCAAAGTCAAAACCACTCCAACATAAGTGTTAATGAGACAGACTTATAGTACTTTCTGACCATTCTCAATCCATTCTGGTCCTTATCAGGCATTAGATGCTCATTATTTGAAAACCAAAAGAAAAACTGTACCAACAGATGTTACCAAGAAAATTTTTACTTTTATTTTACTCCTCCCACCCAATTTTTTAAGACTAAATTATTATTATTTTCAAATGAAACTGAAAATAAATTTTAATTATTACAATACATTTTGATCCTTAAATCTTTATTATTTGGATTATTCAGATTAATGTTCTCATCTTGTGTATTACTCTCGCAACGTTTTGGCTGATGTAACTTCAGACCTTCTTCAGATATATCTTGTTGAACTCGAGTACAGAATTTTGAATGGAATTTTTTATATAATTCACGGGGGTAGCATGTTCTTGTTCCATCAGTCATGACTGAATAGAGGTCCTAAGTAATTCACAATTGTATTTTTAGTATCATCTGCACTGCAAATTGAACCTTTAACCTCCAGGATAAAGAAAATTGGAGGTTACATCAGCTGAAACGTTGTGAAAATAACAATCAAGGCGAGAATAATAGTCTAAAGAATCGAAATAATTCAATTTGCCAACCCTTATCTAAAAAAATTCAGAAATATTGAATTATTAATTGAACCAAATTGTTGTAAAATTATAACTCACTAGCAGAACCCATGGAAATTCCACTGAATGAGAAATATATTGAATAAACAAATATGGTTTGATAAATCTACTATTTTTTTGGATAGCACAAAAAATTAGTTTTTTTAAAACTGAAAAACCAATAACAGAGTTTCACAAGCTTGTGGTTCTTGGGAAGAAGCTACTGGGATAGGAAGCTGTGTTACAATGAGGTATCAAACTTGTGAATTGATAGAGACCACTACACTAAATCAAAACCTTATTTTTCTTTTTTATTTTTCTCCCCAAATCGATACTAGAAAGCAGGGATTGCTGATGGTCAATCACGTTGAAAACAAGATACCAATGTCAAAGAGTAATGTTTTTCTTGGAGTTGTATTTTCTGAGAGTAATGCAACAGACCTGATGTACGTGTTCCATTCTAGATCAGGAGTAAAGGTCAAACCCAGAAGCTTGTCAAAACATGGAGCCTCCCCAAGACGAGAGCCATCCATTTCAATTGATGTCAGATGGGGGTCAGAGCATTGATGATGTAAAGATAGGAGCTTGGTTTTAGATGCATTAAAAGTAACCAGCCACCTCTTCCCCCACTGTACCACGCGCTCAAAATCAGAGGAGAGAGAAGCAGAGAGAACTTTGTCGTTTACAGCCTTTGAAGTAAAGACAGAGTTTAACAGCTATACTGGTCACCTAAATAGCTCACACATTACAATAGTTGGCCATGATCGGTCCGCATGAGGACAGGGGTGGTTTGGTCGTTTCTGGCTCCTTCTCTCTCTGTATGAATGGTCCGTGAGATGAAAAAAATCAATATTCCCAAGTCAAAGGAAGTGGCACATGCCTACGTAATTTAGATTAGATGTACGAGCTACATCCCTGGACTTGATGCTAGGTTCCTGCAATTTAAAGCGTGTCAACTCCAAAAGCAACACACACACAAAAAAAAAATAGCAGCAAGAGTCTCATTGAATTATCAACAGCATGCCAGCTCATTATTTCCTCTCTCTTTAGAAGATACACTTTCTTCTGTCCCCTCATGAGATACATTTTCTTTCTCCTTTGTTGTGGAGAAGTCTTGTCAGCTACAGTTACGGGGGTGCAGTTGGCTTATAGGGCTTAGTGAGATTGAAGCTATTCTTGCATAGGATCGTAGTTGACATACCCCAACCTGGGGAATTCTTTTGTCGGCTTGCAGTAAGCAAGCTTGTTCCAGACTCACGCTCTCGACTATTTCTATTACTTGTCTCGAACTCTTGAAATTTGCTCATGCATGTCATTTTATAGATGGGTAATGAGTAGAGTACAGTCCAGCCAATAGGAGATCGCGGCCATCATGCTTATGCTCGTTCCTATTGGTCAATTACCAATCTTACGTAAGCATCCTCCGTGAGTAATTTTCCATTGAGGCATTTCTCACGCCAGCAGGTTCTGTGAATGGTGACCTTCCAATACTATTCTCCAGTATGTCATTGATTTATTAACATTAAATTGTTATTATCAACTCACATCCGTTTAGGTGAAGTTATTTTTCCCTTGTATTGAGTCACCAGCCAGCAAGGCAATTGGGAGTTGCTCGGTATTCTTTACATAAAAGTTTTGACTAAGCTCTACTATCTAAATATTAATTTAGTTGTCTGTACATCCAGTTTCACAAAAAAAAACATCATCGCAAACATTAATTAATGAGAAACGAATTACCTCCCATTATAGTTGATCTTTATCAGTTAAAAATCATTAAAACCATTTCCTCTCCAAAGATTAAAAAAAAAATGTGCAAGTGAATTGACATATTCCTTCATAATTTATATTAAAAAAATTATTCAGAAAACAAAACAATGTGTTGCATGTTGAATTTTCTTTGAAAAAAATATATAAATTTTTTAAATCAATTCTTTTTAGCTTTAAATATTAAAAAAGAATTTGCGAAAAAAATTTGTTTTAAATTTGTCGTTCTTTGTATTGTTTTGGACAATTATTCTCATCTTGGTTGTTATTGGCACAATGTTTTGGTTGATGAAACCTTGGACCTTTATCGAGTGTGAAATTCATATTTTTTTTTTAAACTATGGAAAAGGAATTAGCTCTGCATTGCGAGAATCAGATCATGGGTTTGAAGGTATGTCCATGAATTATAAAAAAAAGGCAAATTTTCAGGGGTCACTGGGATATTTTTTAAGACTTTCCTATGATTCAATTTCAATCAAATATCTATGTTAATTGTCAATATTAGTGAAAAATTGTTTTACAAAACCGTGTTTTCGTTTTTTCTTTTTTTTTTCGTTTTTTTTTTTAATAAAAAACAGTGCAAGGGAAGCGACTCTAAGAAAATAAGTTTTTTTTTATTGGGGAACAATCAAAACAATACAAACATTCATACCTTATCTCAAAAATTTGTCATTATTTGTTTTATTTTATTTTTTATTCATTTTATTTTAATGATGGATGCTTCAACGAACTACAAGCCTTGACGTAAATAACCCCCGACAAACCAGATAAACAACAAAATCCCACCCCTACACAGTATAGATGCAAGAAAGCCTTCTACTCTAATAGTTTCTTCCTCAGGACTGCTAGACTTTGGAACTCCCTTTTGGGTTCCTGCTTTCCCAGCTGTACTAACATACAGAAGTTCAAGTGTAATGTGAACAGACATCTTGCTGCTCAACTCCCTACATAGTATCCCTGTAACTTATGGCCCCGATAGTAGCCCCCTACATCAAAGTGATGCTGTGCCTTGTTTGGGGTGAAAATGGAATTAAAAAAAAACAATCCACAAATAAATAAGTAAATAAATGTGCTATATTTGTTGAGAAATTCTACTTGTATAAAAATAAGTCTCCATTATAGTCAAGATTGTGTCCTTTTTTTGACTTCCGATTTAATGCTGTTCATTTGGCTGGATAGTTAGGCATGGTCAAGCATACAAGAAAATTATTCTTAACATAAGGAGAGCGGAGGGCTTTCACATTATTTGATAGGAAGATAATCATTAATCAGAACGGGACCATATGTTGCTTGTCACTGTTGTCCCATCTACAAAGCAAAGCTGAAAATCAAAAACAGCAGACAATCCTGACTATTGTAATGTTTTTCTCTTTAATGGACCCAAATGTTGTATGTAGAGACAGTCGCAAAGAACACAAACTTTTTAGATCCAAAGATTTTTTAATTTTTATTATTTTAACACACCAGTCGCCTACATGCATTTAACACCAATATGTTCTCTCTTTTTGACTACTACATTAGCCGGCTGTCAATACACGGCACCAGATACAACTCACTGTTAACATATGACAAGACACAGTGGGCTCTCAATCAAAGGGGTATGAGGAAAAGCCATCATATAACTTCCCATTCGTTTTTTCTGTTTTCTCCTTCTCTTTCCTTCCAATCTCAGATTCTATACATGCATTTTGGCTCTGTGACATCATGTTCACGTCATGGCTTAAAATGCTGCTTGACATGTCATTTTAATGGACTATGTTATACTATAACCTAAGTTTCTTTATTTCTATATCATCCATGATATAGAAATAAAAACCTCTATATTTGCTATCTAATTTACATGCATGTTTCTGGTGTGTAAATTATTTGTTAAGTGAGTGTCACTCTTTCTCTAAATTCTCACAAAGATATATTTTTTTTTTTTTCTTTTTTTACACAGAGATCACCACTTATCAAGGGGCCCGGAAGCCACTCAGGGATAAGGGTTAAAAAGTATTGGAGTGATTGAATCGATATAGGATGAGAGGAGTGAGAGAGACATAGAGAGAGTTAAGAGACAGAAAGATAGATTATGTGTGCAGTTAATCATGGTTAATTAGAAGAATCATAATAGAATTAGTTTCAAATGGAACTCAATCCCAGAACTAATGCTTTAGCATGTATTTTGTGTTATTATTTTGAACGGGGGCCATATTGATGACTCTTTAGAGCTACGTAAATCAAAATTTAAAAAAAAAAAATGACCTGAATATATTTTATACTGTTTTACTTATTAGTTTTGTTTTTTAGTGAAACTGATTCTCCAAAACCTCATTTTTTAAAATAATTTTCTGAACAAAAAAAAAAAAACCACCACACTATTTTCATGCATTTCTATTTAAACAAATTTTCCCAAATATTTTTGTTTTCAATAATAGCTCTGCAGGCTGGATTAAAGACTTTTGTGGGCTAGGTCTGGCCCACGGTCTGTAGTTTGGAGACCCATGTTTTAGCATGTATTCTGTGTTATTAAAGTATATAGTAAAAACTGATTGAATAATTGATTATCATAATTAATTTTATATCAAGATCTCTTCAGATCCTCTAGTGCCATCAGATTGATGTGGCATCAGTCACTTCTGTATTTTATAAAATGATATGACATTTTTTAGAACTGTGTCATAGTTTCGGTTACAGATACACTTTATAACAGTAAGATTAAATATTTGCATTTAGAGAGCCATCTATTACATAAACAGTAGTTGCTTGCTTGAATGTGACCACTTAAAAGTCAGAGACTACACAAGATGATGTATTCTTTCTTTAGCATTGGATCAGACGGAATATGGATGCATTATTTTTTAATATTCATTCCCACCCCTCAATCACAAGTATTTAACCCCTCTCTCATCAAAAAATAAATAAACAAATAAAAATTTGCTCTAAATGTTGATACCCACCTCCCAAAGAATCATCATCATCATTATTATATTCAGTTTAACATAAAATGGATATTAAACTAATGATGATGATGATGATGAGGATTTTTTCGGGGATCAACAAAAGGGAGAAAAGGTGTTGACATTGGTGTGAAATGTACTTATGAGAGAAAGGGGGTGGGTAAAAAGAAGGGGAGGGGAAGAGAGGAGAAAGGAGAGAACGAGGAAGGAGAAACAGAAAAGTTTTAAAAAAGATTTTACACACACTTTTTAACTCTTCTATTTTGTTGTCCATGTCCCACCCGGGTAATGTCAGGTACCTATACCAAGCCATGCAAAAAAAAGAAACAAATAAGACAAAAGATAAAAAAAAATTAAAAGTAATATTTTATTATTTTTTAAACTTTTATATAAGATTTACACTTGTGGCTTTTTTCTGTTTTTGTGGCGTCTTTTTTCTGATAGACAAAGTTGCCCTATAGTCCTTGTGCAATAGGAATTCCAAATCATCAGGTTCTACATCTTTTGTCCAATGAACTACTCGCTTGTTTACCAGTGCATGCTGGAGTGCAGACGTCTTTGTCAACTGGTTTATGACATTGCACGGAAGCAAAGTAGTGAAAATATTAGCACCATTATACTAGGGGAAAGAAAAAAAGAAACAAAAAATGTAAATAAACCCTACAGCATCTGTTAGAAATAATATTGAAGAGTTCTATTTCTGTTGTTTTTTTTTAACTAATAAATTATCACTTATCAAAGTTACTTGAAGATAAGATTTAATTAGATGGCTGAATTTTCATGGTGATTTAAAAAAAAAGACCAAAATTCATTGAAATTTGCTTGCTTGAATAAATCAAAATTTAAAATCTTTGGAAAAGTATTATCATTTTTTTTAAAACTATTTCAATGATAATTAGTAAATCAAGGTCTAAAAATACTGAATTAAAAAAATGTACATTCTTTTTTACTCAAAATTGCATGAAAAGAAAAAGTGAGTTTCATTTAAAACACCTCTACAGTTAATGTAAATACAAAATGCTAACTTTCACAAAAGTATGGAGCACATTTCTCTTAAAGCCTTTCCCATGTGCGGACATACCATTAGGCAGAAGAGGACTGAAATCAGGATTTAACCTTCCAAGGCTAATGAGCTGAAACTACAATAATAACATTTAATAAAATATGATAATAAAAAAGACATTTACCTTTACAACAAGAGGAAGTTGTGTATCTTCATCAATTTTTGGCCACTTTTGAAGCAGAACATTTTGCTCCTAAAAAAAAAAAAAAAATGAAACAATAATGATAATCGAATTATATGAAGGACAGTTGTCTTTCGTTTCATTTTACTTCAGTCAAATTTCTCAGAAATCAAGAGTCTCTTTCCTAGGGCTAACACTTGATCTCGATATGCGATGCATGGATATTCAAATGTTCCATAAAAGTTCTCTCTTACATTCCCAAATGTTGAGTTTGTAAAGAAGTGAAAAACATTAAGTTTTCTCTCCCCAATTGACCAATTAACAATGTTATAGTGTACCTTTCCTGTGGTCTCTTTGTCTTACTGGATTCCAGAACAAGAATTGATCTAGTTTGGTAGAGTATCCAGCTTTGTGTTGTTAATTGAGTTAACATCACTTGGGAAAGGTGCACTATTCCTCATAAAAGCTAGTGTGGGTTAGCCATACTGATGTGATCTTATTTTTGCTGCAAATACTATGTTATTTTGAATTTTTAGATAGCGTTTACTTGTAGGAAAAAGTATACTCATGCCCTCACAAACGCTTCTACAGAGAGATTTTAGACATTTGATTATAGTGTCTTGTAGGCATTCAAGTTCTCCTCAGTAGGCATTTAAGTTAGGTTTTTTTTTTAATTTTTTTTTTTAACTTCTTCTTATCAATTTGTCCAAGCTGGGGATAGGGCATCTTATTAGATGCTAAACATTCACCTGCTAACTCAGATATTCCAACCGAAAGATCCTTTTAAGATTCTGACCATGCCTTTAAGTGAAATTGTTTGAATCTCTTGCACTTGGTTCACCGGGTATATTTGTAGTAATTTTTTGGTGTTGTTATGTAGTAATTTTTTGGTGTCGCTATGTAGTAATTTTTTGGTGTTGTTATGTAGTAATTTTTTGGTGTTGCTATGTAGTAATTTTTTGGTGTTGCTATGTAGTAATTTTTTGGTGTTGCTATGTAGTAATTTTTTGGTGTTGTTATGTAGTAATTTTTTGGTGTTGTTATGTAGTATTTTTTTGGTGTTGTTATGTAGTATTTTTTTGGTGTTGTTATGTAGCAATGTTTTGGTGTTGTTATGTAGCAATTTTTTGGTGTTGCTATGTAGTAATTTTTTGGTGTTGCTATGTAGTAATTTTTTGGTGTTGTTATGTAGTAATTTTTTGGTGTTGTTATGTAGTAATTTTTTGGTGTTGTTATGTAGTAATTTTTTGGTGTTGCTATGTAGTCATTTTTTGGTGTTGCTATGTAGTCATTTTTTGGTGTTGCTATGTAGTCATTTTTTGTTGTTGTTATGTAGCAATTTTTTGGTGTCGCTATGTAGTAATTTTTTGGTGTTGCTATGTAGTAATTGTGGAAAGAAAATGCGGACTCCTTCTTCAAGGAATCTATTACATAACAGACAGTTTTCTTTATGATCAGCTTGAGAAAAATGTGCGGTGGAGAAAGAGGGGATTGAGGTAAGGAGGAAGGGAAATATGAGAGAGGAGTGAAAAAGAGAAAAATAGAGAGAGGTAAAGATGTAGGAGTTTTAATATAAATATGTTATACTTTTGCCCCAGGCAATGCCAGGTAGCACTACTAGTTGAGATATAAAAATAAAAAATGGCGCTCATACAGACCACTGCTTATGGCTGTCATGAGGGGATATTTTCCCCATAAAAGTATTAAGATATTACAATTTCTTATAATAATATTAAAAGTGTATAATTATTACTATTAAAAACATTACATTAAAATTAGAATACGGAAATGTTCTTTTTTGAGAGTTTCTGGAATGTTCTAAGTTGTGGTGTTTCAATTTGGTGTGTTTCTGAAACTTTCCATTCACTAAAACTATATAAAGACACTTGTAGCATCAACTCGTTAGTGAGTCAGTTTGAGTCGTTACACTGCTCCAGGTTGTCAGACGCTGAGTAGATTAATTCTGGCCAATATTTCCTGGGATTCAAATTCAGTCAAAAGGAATCTTATAAAAGGAATCAATTACAAGCACCCTCAAAGAAAAAGTGGATATTTGGAAATCATAAACATTTTTCTGACCGTCTCTCTGACCAAAGAATATTGTCCTTAATTCTCAATCACTTGGTCTTTCTTCAAAACATAAATTAGACTGAATTAAGAACTTACTTATCTCCCTTTGATTATTTATAAATACTTTTGTGCTTCTTTTTTCTTATGTACAATCAATACTTTTTTTTATTTTTCTTTAAACTCTGAGTTTTAGTTTCTTTGAATATATGTTGCATGTTTAATACCCCTAGACTCAAGCACGTAACAATGGCTGACTTGAGTATTTTTGCGTAATTTGGAGAAATTATAAAAACATGTTAATGTTTATGACATTAGTTCTAGGATGAAAGTTGTTACTTAACCAAATCATTTTCATCATGTTGGCCGGGCAAAAACAAGTGAATAATTCTGCTTTTTATGGAAAAACAAACATGTCAGGCATTTTTGGTGCTTCTTCACTATAAGAGCAAAATTCGAAAATTGAATTTCAAGTAAAACCAATGTTATCTACTTAATTGTCATGTCACAGTAATGAACATATCCAAAAATTATGAAAAATGATAAGTAGAAAATTAATTCATAAAAACGGTGCTTGTTAAAATAGTCGACTGATCCATTTTTTTAAATTGTCATACTTAAATTGTTTTAAATAAAAGTCACTGCTTATCAAAGCCCAAAAGCCACTCAAGGATAAGGGTTAATGAGTGTCAGGTGAAACAACACTGTGACAATCAGTTATGGTGGAAACTGGGTATAAATTATTTAGGACGGCTCAACAAGAATTTATTTATGCTGGACTTGAAAACGACCACATTATAGTCAGCTGGAAAGCAGTTCTGCAGTATTATGTTCCATAGACGAGTAGTTATGGGAAAAAAAAGCATTGTTCATAGAATTTTTGTTTAGTTTTAGACACAGATAGAGAGAGAGAGTAAGGTAAATACTGCTGACAGTGGTTGTAGCTAGGTGAGTGTTTGTCATGAATCTTTTACGAGGTGAGGGGAGGGAACGCATAGACTGAAGCTCAGGTGAGCACTTGCCATAAAAAAAGCAACAGTACTTAGTTAATTATCATGTCGAAAATAGAAATATATCGAAAAATTACGGAAATTCATCGAGTAAAAAATTATTTATAGTTAAAAATAATTTTTACGGAAAATTGGGGGAAATTGCATTTTCCTTAGGTGTGAACACTCTGAAGATTGTGAATACAGGAGAAATACTTATCTCCCATTTCACCTCTTTAATGGCTACTGATATTTGTAACCTACAGCCATAGATTTTTTTTTTTTTACTAAAAACACAATAGCAATTGTTCTACTTGATGAATTGTTGTAAGTTTTGGATATTTTTTTTATTACATTTTCACCCCAAACAAGGCACATTGCCACTTTGATGTAGGGGGCTACTATTAGAGACACAAGCTACAGGGGTACTATGTGGGGAGTTGGGCAGCAAGATGTCGGTTCACGTTACACTTGAACTTCTGCATGTCAGTACAGTTGGAGAAGCAGGAACCCGGAAGGGAATTCCAAAGTCTAGCGGTTCTGAGGAAGAAACTACTGGAGTAGAAGGCTATCTTACATCTAGGGATCTCTACTGTGAAGGGGTGGGATTTTAGTGCTTGTCGGGGTTTGTCGGGGGTATTTACATAGAGTGGGTACATGTGCTTGCAGTTCGTCGGAACATTCACCGTTAAAGTACTTGTAGAACAGGCAGAAGGATGCTAGAGAGGTACAGCATACTTTCAGGCGTTAGTAGCTTTCTAGCATGGTAGAGAAAACCTACCTTTTTCGCAGCGGTTCTGCAATGCTCTCAATGTAATTTTTCCAACTCATGTTTCCTGTGAACTTTAGGCCGAGGAGTTTAAAAGATGTGCTTTCAGATAAAGAGTTTTTGATCAATGCTATTAGTGGCAGAGAAGGTTTCTTGTAATTATTGAAGGAAACAAGTTTAGTCTTGGCAGCATTGAATGTGACCATCGATTTTTGTCCCCATTCCACTACAGATTGGAGGTCATCCTTTAGTGTTTCTGCCATTTCTTTAGATATGTGTTCATTTTTTTTTCCTGTCGTGTCTGTTATAGAGCGTGGTGCCATCAGCATATATACCCATCTCAGAGATGGAGGTCATTTATGAATATTAGGAATAATAGAGGTCCAAGGATAGACCCCTGAGGCACTCCCGCATTTATATCATATTGTTTAGATGTACGACCATCGAGGACAATCTGGATTTTTCTCTTATCTAAGAAGGATTTAATCATGGTAAGTATTCTTCCAGTGATACCGTATGACCTAATCTTCCTGAGAAGACCTTCATGCCATAACCTGTCAAAAGCCTTAGATATATCTAGAGCTACCTGCTTTGTCAAGTGAATGGTATATATGCTCGGAGATTACAGTTAGGATGTCTGCTGTGGAACGGGCTTGCCTAAATCCATATTGTTGGTCGGTCAGAAGTTTAGCATCTGTAAAGTGATGGACTAGAGCTTGGTTAATTATGGACTCATATTTTGGCAAAAAGTGGGAGGAGGCTAATGGGCCGATAATTTGATGGGTCAGTTCTTTTGCCAGAATTCTTGAAAACTGGTACCACAGAAGCAGTTTTCCAACAAGCAGAAAAGCAAGATTCATTAAGGTATTTATTGTAAACTTTGGAGAGGATTGGAGCTACTTCAGCAGCGCACCTTTTTAATAGCACAGCCGGAATGAGATCAGGCCCACATGCTTTTGAAGTGTCAAGATTTTTTATGATAGCATGCATCTGAGAAGAGGTGATTTTCAGATCGTCTAGTGTGACATCTGTTCGCAGAGGAAAGTCCGAGAAAGGGTGGTTAGCAGGGTCCAGTGTGGAGTTGGAGGCAAACCGACTGGCAAGCATGTTAGCCTTCTCAGTTGCTGAGCAAACAACCTCATGATTGTTGGATAGTGGGGGAATTGTTTATTGCCCATTATTTACTACACTGTTGTAGATTTTCCAGAAGTCACGAGTTCCTAATTTTTGTGCTTGGATGCGTTTTTTAGTGGTTTCAGTAAAGTCTCTCTGTTTGAACTGGACTTATGTCGGTTAAATCTGTGGTACGCGTGCTGCCTTTGCGCGATGGCAGCTGCACATGTGGAAGTAAACCATTGGGGAGAGTGGGGCTTGCTATAAAATTTCCGCATGGGAACATGTGCTTCAATTGCTGTTTTGAACCATTCAGTGGTCTCATTTGCGCACTGTTCAGCAGGAAATGAAAAGATATTTCGCCATGGGGCGTCTCTAATGAGATCCCTTTATAATATCTTGTTTTTATAATATCTCATTGTTTTGAGCAATGGCTCTTCTGTTTTGGCTCTAGAGTTTAGGGTGATTTCAACTATTATCACTACATGATCAGCATTCCCAAGTGGGCTGTGGGCGTTTGTAACACAATCATCAGGAACTGTGGTCAGAAACAGATCTAAAAGTGATGCGTGTTGTCCTTGCTGGTCAAGGAAATGGGTTGAAAACGTAACCATCTGTGATAGGGAATGAGATATAGAGAATATATAGATATATGAGAATGTGTTGTGCTACCAGTTGCGTCTGTGTAAGTAGAAAATCCAAGCCAGTTACTGTGGTGGACATTGAAGTCACCAAATACATGTACTTGTGCACTAGTGTCGAGGGAAAGTGCTGTATCTATGCTGTCAGAGACTTTGTTTATTAGGGTACAGTCCTGGGTCGAGGGAGAGTGGTAGAGAAAATAAAAGTAACTAATGTTATGTTGCATGTTAAGTCTAAAGCACATAAAGGCTTGATCGTCCGATTCTAGTTTTCTTTCTCTAGTCAAGGGGAGGGTGTTTCGAATATAGACTCCAAGCCCGTGCATATGTCTGTTAGAGTCCTTACGGCAGAGTGGGACATATCCAGGCATGTTAAAGTAGTTAGAGGGGATGGAGGAGTGTAGGTTAGTCTCACTTAGTGCTAAGATATCCGGGGTGTTTGTTAGGAGAAATGCTTCAACATCATTTAAATTAGTTCTAAGCCCACGGATGTTCGTAAATGCAAGCCTCAAGGGAGGAGGCAATTTGATTTTGTTTGAGTTTTGTCCTGGTTTAAGCATAATAATAACTTGAGTTTTATTTCTTCCACCCGTCACACCAATAATTTCCTGGGTAAGGTTAACACTTTTGTCCAAACTTCCAACTTCCTGTATACGTAACGCACCTTCTCTCAACTCCCAACGTACTTCTGCTAATTCAACTTATTTCTTCGAAATCCAACTTCAAAATGGACGACCCTCTAAAAAAATCAACCCTCTTTTATCTCCAACCAGGAGCATCTCATTTGCATATTGGGTGGTCACATTGCAGGCATATAAAGAGATAAGGCAGCCATTTTTGTTTCTTCTTCATTCATTTCATTCCACGACCGACCCATTGAATTATGCACATGTGCTAATTAGGTAAGTCGCACGTTTCCCTACAGTACTGTCACTTTTTTTTAAGAGTTTCAATTTAGGTAAGGGGTGCTGAACAAGTGGTTATGCAGAACACCAGACATGCAACACAAGTAGACCATCAGCTGACCTTCCATCTACTAGGATTGTGGCCTCAGGAAAGCCCACCAGGTATGAGTGCAGGGTTCCTTTCCATGCGTGACATGGCACTACAAACATCCTGATATTATTCAACTGTTGATGGAGCAGCCGCTCTAAGCGCTACCAAAGAATTAGGGTTCCTGTACTACTAGTCGGGAACAGCAGCCAGGAATTGTCAATCCGGTATGACAATGATAGAAAATTATGACGATGGTCAACCCAATCTACTTGTACTGGCATTATGGCATTCAAGCACTCCCAGTTTAGAGGGGGATGGGATGTGTCGGGAGAGGGGGAAAACGGCGTTCATTGCCCTAGTCAGGAAACAAGATCGACCACTGAGTGTTTCTGTTGAATCTCTGTGCTTTGACTTCTACGCTTGGCTAATAGGCAAAGACGGAGTATGGAAGCTGAGCGATAGACAATGCCTATCTACTCTAAGTAGTTTAGGTTTGCAGACCAGTAATTTGTTTGAGTCACCAGCTCTAGCAAGGATGTCATCCTAGACTGGAGGGGCCTCCCTCCCTTTAGGTTTAGCTTCAGAGTGTTGCTTCTCCTAGACAGATGACCTGAAAGATCTATGGGTCCATCAGCACCTAGAGAGTTTGACCCGTGCCTGGGTCCTAATCTAGGTATTTCTGCAACCCCGCGTGGGTAGTTAATGTTAATATTATTATTTTCGACATGAAAATTAAGTACTGTTGTTTTTGCTTAAAACCATATATTTAAAAAATTGATCTGTTAACTATCTTAACAAGCAAACAGTTTTTGAAGAGAATTAGCAAAAATTGAGTTTTGCTAAATTGACCTAAAATTTTTTAAATTTTCAGAAAATAATCACCTCCCTTTTTATGATTCAAACTCTTCCAATTTCTTTTTTACGCAAAATTCAATTTTCGCTAATTGTCTTCAAAAACTATTTTCATTAATAATTTTCTATCATTGTCATAATTGTTGAATATGTTCATAGATTTCTATCATTGTCATAATTTTTGGATATGTTCATAATTTTCTATCATTGTCATAATTTTTGGATATGTTCATAATTTTCTATCATTGTCATAATTTTTGGACATGTTCATAATTTTCTATCATTGTCATAATTTTTGGATATGTTCATAATTTTCTATCATTGTCATAATTTTTGGATATGTTCATAATTTTCTATCATTGTCATAATTTTTGGATATGTTCACAATTTTCTATCATTGTCATAATTTTTGGATATGTTCATAATTTTCTATTATTGTCATATAGTTGAATATGTTCATAAATTTCTATCATTGTCATAATTTTTGGATATGTTCATACTTTTCTATCATTGTCATAATTTTTGGATATGTTCATAATTTTCTATTATTGTCATATAGTTGAATATGTTCATAAATTTCTATCATTGTCATAATTTTTGGATATGTTCATAATTTTCTATCATTGTCATAATTTTTGGATATGTTCATAATTTTCTATCATTGTCATAATTTTTGGATATGTTCATAATTTTCTATCATTGTCATAATTTTTGGATATGTTCATAATTTTCTATCATTGTCATAATTTTTGGATATGTTCATAATTTTCTATCATTGTCATAATTTTTGGATATGTTCACAATTTTCTATCATTGTCATAATTTTTGGATATGTTCATAATTTTCTATTATTGTCATATAGTTGAATATGTTCATAATTTTCTATCATTGTCATAATTTTTTGATATGTTCATAATTTTCTATCATTGTAATAATTTTTGGACATGTTCATAATTTTCTATCATTGTCATAATTGTTGGATATGTTCATAATTTTCTATCATTGTCATAATTTTTTGATATGTTCATACTTTTCTATCATTGTCATAATTGTTGGATATGTTCATACTTTTCTATCATTGTCATAATTGTTGGATATGTTCATAATTTTCTATCATTATCATAATTGTTGGATATGTTCATAATTTTCTATCATTGTCATAATTTTTGGATATGTTCATAATTTTCTATCATTGTCATAATTTTTGGATATGTTCATAATTTTCTATCATTGTCATAATTTTTGGATATGTTCATACTTTTCTATCATTGTCATAATTTTTGGATATGTTCATAATTTTCTATCATTGTCATAATTGTTGGATATGTTCATACTTTTCTATCATTGTCATAATTGTTTGATATGTTCATACTTTTCTATCATTGTCATAATTGTTTGATATGTTCATAATTTTCTATCATTGTCATAATTGTTTGATATGTTCATAATTTTCTATCATTGTCATAATTTTTGGATATGTTAATACTTTTCTATCATTGTCATAATTGTTTGATATGTTCATAATTTTCTATCATTGTCATAATTGTTGGATATGTTCATAATTTTCTATCATTGTCATAATAGTTTGATATGTTCATAATTTTCTATCATTGTCATAATTGTTGGATATGTTCATAATTTTCTATCATTGTCATAATTTTTGGATATGTTCATACTTTTCTATCATTGTCATAATTGTTTGATATGTTCATAATTTTCTATCATTGTCATAATTGTTGGATATGTTCATAATTTGCTATCATTGTCATAATTTTTGGATATGTTCATAATTTTCTATCATTGTCATAATTTTTGGATATGTTCATAATTTTCTATCATTGTCATAATTTTTGGATATGTTCATAATTTTCTATCATTGTCATAATTTTTGGATATATTCATAATTTTCTATCATTGTCATAATTGTTGGATATGTTCATACTTTTCTATCATTGTCATAATTTTTGGATATGTTCATAATTTTCTATTATTGTCATATAGTTGAATATGTTCATAAATTTCTATCATTGTCATAATTTTTGGATATGTTCATAATTTTCTATCATTGTCATAATTTTTGGATATGTTCATAATTTTCTATCATTGTCATAATTTTTGGATATGTTCATAATTTTCTATCATTGTCATAATTTTTGGATATGTTCATAATTTTCTATCATTGTCATAATTTTTGGATATGTTCATAATTTTCTATCATTGTCATAATTTTTGGATATGTTCACAATTTTCTATCATTGTCATAATTTTTGGATATGTTCATAATTTTCTATTATTGTCATATAGTTGAATATGTTCATAAATTTCTATCAATGTCATAATTTTTGGATATGTTCATAAATTTCTATCATTGTCATAATTTTTGGATATGTTCATACTTTTCTATCATTGTCATAATTTTTGGATATGTTCATAATTTTCTATCATTGTCATAATTTTTGGATATGTTCATAATTTTCTATCATTGTCATAATTTTTGGATATATTCATAAATTTCTATCATTGTCATAATTTTTTGATATGTTCATAATTTTCTATTATTGTCATATAGTTGAATATGTTCATAATTTTCTATCATTGTCATAATTTTTTGATATGTTCATAATTTTCTATCATTGTAATAATTTTTGGACATGTTCATAATTTTCTATCATTGTCATAATTGTTGGATATGTTCATAATTTTCTATCATTGTCATAATTTTTGGATATGTTCATAATTTTCTATCATTGTCATAATTTTTGGATATGTTCATACTTTTCTATCATTGTCATAATTGTTGGATATGTTCATAATTTTCTATCATTATCATAATTGTTGGATATGTTCATAATTTTCTATCATTGTCATAATTTTTGGATATGTTCATAATTTTCTATCATTGTCATAATTTTTGGATATGTTCATAATTTTCTATCATTGTCATAATTTTTGGATATGTTCATACTTTTCTATCATTGTCATAATTTTTGGATATGTTCATAATTTTCTATCATTGTCATAATTGTTGGATATGTTCATACTTTTCTATCATTGTCATAATTGTTTGATATGTTCATACTTTTCTATCATTGTCATAATTGTTTGATATGTTCATACTTTTCTATCATTGTCATAATTGTTTGATATGTTCATAATTTTCTATCATTGTCATAATTTTTGGATATGTTAATACTTTTCTATCATTGTCATAATTGTTTGATATGTTCATAATTTTCTATCATTGTCATAATTGTTGGATATGTTCATAATTTTCTATCATTGTCATAATAGTTTGATATGTTCATAATTTTCTATCATTGTCATAATTGTTGGATATGTTCATAATTTTCTATCATTGTCATAATTTTTGGATATGTTCATACTTTTCTATCATTGTCATAATTGTTTGATATGTTCATAATTTTCTATCATTGTCATAATTGTTGGATATGTTCATAATTTGCTATCATTGTCATAATTTTTGGATATGTTCATAATTTTCTATCATTGTCATAATTTTTGGATATGTTCATAATTTTCTATCATTGTCATAATTTTTGGATATGTTCATAATTTTCTATCATTGTCATAATTTTTGGATATGTTCATAATTTTCTATCATTGTCATAATTGTTGGATATGTTCATACTTTTCTATCATTGTCATAATTTTTGGATATGTTCATAATTTTCTATCATTGTCATAATTTTTGATTATGTTCATAATTTTCTATCATTGTCATAATTTTTGGATATGTTCATAATTTTCTATCATTGTCATAATTTTTGGATATGTTCATAATTTTCTATCATTGTCATAATTTTTGGATATGTTCATAATTTTCTATCATTGTCATAATTTTTGGATATGTTCATAATTTTTTATCATTGTCATAATTTTTGGATATGTTCATAATTTTCTATCATTGTCATAATTTTTGGATATGTTCATAATTTTCTATCATTGTCATAATTGTTAGATATGTTCATAATTTTCTATCATTGTCATAATTGTTGGATATGTTCATAATTTTCTATCATTGTCATAATTTTTGGATATGTTCATAATTTTCTATCATTGTCATAATTGTTGGATATGTTCATAATTTTCTATCATTGTCATAATTGTTGGATATGTTCATAATTTTCTATCATTGTCATAATTTTTGATTATGTTCATAATTTTCTATCATTGTCATAATTTTTGGATATGTTCATAATTTTCTATCATTGTCATAATTGTTGGATATGTTCATAATTTTCTATCATTGTCATAATTTTTGGATATGTTCATAATTTTCTATCATTGTCATAATTTTTGGATATATTCATAATTTTCTATCATTGTCATAATTTTTGGATATGTTCATAATTTTCTATCATTGTCATAATTTTTGGATATGTTCATACTTTTCTATCATTGTCATAATTTTTGGATATGTTCATAATTTTCTATCATTGTCATATTTTTTGGATATGTTCATGACTGTAGTAATAAGATTCCATTAGTTTTGCTTGAAATTCAATATTTTAATTTTCGAATTTGACTCTTACTACGAAGAAGCGCCACATTTTTTTTAGCCTTTATGGAACAGCACATAAAGATGCTGTCTCAATAAAAATACTGGTCCCTATCACTTCATGTTTTTTTTTTAAAAAGTTATTGCTTATCAAAGTCCAAAGGCCACTCAAGGATAAGGCTTAGTGAGTGTCAGGTGAGACAACACTGTGATGATCAGTTATGGTGGAAATCAGGTATAAATTATTTAGGACGGCTCAACAAGAATTTGTTTATGTTGGACTTGAAAATGACCATGTCATAGTCAGCTGGAAAGCAGTTCTGCAGTATTATGTTCCATAGACGAGCAGTTCTGGGGAAAAAGCGTTGCTCATGAAATTTTTGTTTAGTTTTAAGCACGGATAGAGATTAAGGTGAATACTGCTGATAGTGATTTTAGCTAGATGGTGTTTGTTGTGAATGTTTTATAGGTTTGAGCATAGTCTGAAGGTCAGGTGACCACATTCCATCAAAATAATGATAAAGCGGAGAGAAAATAAGAAAGAGGTAGCAGGAAGGAAGAGGTTGCCACTAGGAAAAGCATCTGGCCTATAAAAATCCTAGTAGACAAAAAAAAAAAAAAATCCAAAAATTTCTACAATCCTATAATTTAGAAACCGACTTACCCAGTTGTAAGAGGAGCTTGAAGATGCAACTTGAGCAACACCTGCCCACAGTTCGGAGGCAAAACAAGGGGTAAAGGGTGACAGCAGGATTATAAGATCTGAAAGGGCACGTTCAAACTCGGGTATCTGAACCCTAATGTGGGGTGGGATTTTCTGCAAATAAATTGTGAAACATTTTTATATGTTGGAAAAATGAATGTCAAAGAAATTTAATAAATTAAAACTAATATATTTTTCTCAAGTACAAATAAAATTAACTCAATATTTTATTAATTGTGGATTAATTAACTAAAAGTAATAATATAATGCTTTTGAATTTTTGACGTGAGGATTAGTAATTTGGTTTCTTCGGACTACTGTTCTCATCTTGAGTGTTATTTTGATGATGTAACCTTTGACTTTATTCAGGTGTATCTTGTCAAACTTGTCATTTTTTTGTCAAACTTGGAAATCTGCACAGAATTTCAAACAGAACCTTTTATTTAATCTACAGAGGTAATAGGCTCTCATACCGTCAGCCAAGATAGGGTAGAAATCTTACGTAATACAATTACAAATTACTTAAGACTTCTACCTAGTCATGGCCGACAGACTGAGAGCATATCTACCTATATATCTACACAAGTTAGGATGTGTGTGTGAGGACAACTATCAACCTATATACTCAATGAATCTTTGATCTACAGACTTGAAATTTGATATATAGGATAATCAGACATGTGGAAAACTTTTTAATTGATTTTCATCTGGAAAAAAGTGCTGCTAAGAGGTAAAAATTGAAAAATTGGTACTTGGGGGGGGGGGTCATTGGATTTTTATCTGTTTGTCAATTGTTTCCCGACTGTGCATGCACGAATTGTTCATATGACAGCTTCCTTATGTTAAAAATAAGTAGGTTTGAAAACACTTTATAAAGATTGTGGCAAACTGATCTAATGGTTATCGTACTTAATTCACTGTCTTTAGGTTTTAGTTTCAATCTCAGCTTGAGTATTTGTTTTTTTACTTACAAGAAATGAACTGTTTAAAAAACAAACATAATACTCGCATGCACATGTCTCGGTTTCTTTCCTTTTTTTTTTACTTCATTTTTTTTAAAGGAATTTAACGTTACACGTTTAATACCAGACAATGTTGGGTACATCTGCTAGTTATTAAGTAAAGGATTCTGTTCGAAATTTTGTGCGAATTCCCAATCATGGAACACTTCTCAGCTGACTATAACATGGTCATTTTCAAGTCCAATATAAACAAGTTCTTGTTTAACCATCCTATAAATAAATAAATAATAAAATAATTAAATAATCGAATTCTACCAATACCGATCATCAAGGTATTGTATCATTGGCCACCTAATGCTCATTAACCCTTATCCTTCAGTGGCCTTTGGGCCTTGATATGTGATGAACCTTAAGTAAAAAATAAAAAGATTAAATTCTGTTAAAAATTTCATCTGATAGTTCCTAAAAATATCCTAGTTCCATTTAAAAATTTTCTAAATTATTTCAATTTGCATTTTGATCTTGCGATTTGTTTCAAAAATATATACTAATTTATTAGAAAATAAATTCAATTGGTTAACATTAGGTCAAAGCAAAAGTTTTTAAAACCATTGTAATTTATTTTATGCAAATTGTTATAACATAAACATATCACTACGATTAATTTATAACTTTTTTCTTTCAGATTATTAAAGTTTCATTTACATTTTTTTGCAATATTCTCACTCATGTTGACCTGAAAACGACTTTGTTTAGTCAACAGAAAATGGGAGTCATCTTCTATCATGATAATGCTAATCCTCACACAGCACTACTCACTAAATATCTCATATGAAAATTTCCTTGTGAAATCTTGCCCCATGCTGCACCTAGCTCCCTTCGATTATCACTTATTTTGAGGATTACAAAACTATTTAAATGGCCTTACGTTAACAGCACAAGAGGAGATTAAAGATGAGCTAGATTCATATTTCATATCAAAACCTGAAGAATTTTAGAAGCGAGGTATTTATAAGCTTGTTGACAGTTGGAATTAAGTTATAGAGAGAAAAGATCATTATTGTTATGCATAAAGATTTTCAAAAACAAAGCTTTTCATTTTCAATATGAAATTTTAAATCAACAAAATTTTTAGCACTGACCTGATAGATTTCATTTTTGGCTTTGTCTGTCAATTTTTAGATTGAGAATAAGTATAAAAATATCCATACGATTCAATTAATTATTCTGAAGATTTTAATGAAATCATAATAAATAATAAATGATAGCGAAATAAAATCTTACCCTCATAGCATTTGTCAGGCCCTGTAATCTGGATATAGCAACACTCAATAGAAATGTTTTTTCCAAGTGAAACGTTACCTGGCAGAAAAGAAAACAACAAATGAAATCAATTCATTCATTTTTCTCGCATTCTGGAATGATTAAAAAATGTGAAACAAGATTTTTAGGTGCTTATCCAGAATTCCCCCATGTTCAAAAAACAAATATAAAGAAAAATCTGCAGTTTGCAGAGGCTAGTGTTTTGCAACGTTTTTACAACAGTGCCGAGTTGACAACACAATGATTGGAAGTGCGTTTGCAATGGTCAATGACAGTCAAACTTGAGAGTGGAGGACAGTTGAAAACAAATTGTGGATTGGACTAGATTAAGAGAGCTTGAACAGACCAAGATGAATTGATCAACAAACTGACAAACACAACCTTGACAGTAAATGTAGATGTGAACCTTAGCGTTTAGAGGGTCAAAGGTGTCACCCCCCCTCCAGAGTATAACAAATATTTACAGAATGTGTTGGTGTCAGTGTTATCCTGTGTTTTGCTTTTGTTTCTTGTATTTGATTTTATTCTTATATGTGTGAGCGCATGTGCTCCCCTAGAATGTCACCATTGTGAGAGACTACAAACGATACAGCCATAAGAAGACTAGACGATGGAGAACCTTGAGGTCAGTGAGCTGTCAAGTAGGGGATGTGTGGTTCTGTCACAATTGAACAAAAATGATTTTATCCATAGCTGCTGTTTTTGCTCATTTCATGATTATTATGATGATGGTGGAGGAGGAGGACCGGAGGAGGAACATTATTTGTTCATTTCTAAATGATTATTGTTAGCATTCGCTTCCATCAAAATCCTTCTAGTTAGAATTCTTTCTAGAAAGACATCAGGCACTTATAGGAGGCACCACATGAAGGTTGCCAACATCCCTAAGTGAAAATGTTTTTGTGGAATGAACTGAATTCAAACTTGACACACCAAGGTTGTCAGTTTGTGTTATTAACCACTTAGCTATCGTCACTTCCTTGTTGTTGTTGATAGTGGTGGTAGAAGAAAAAAAAATGTAAGTTCATACTTTTCCCAATTAAATTACTGCATCTTTGAACACAATAAATCAGACTCAAACTTGTCACATCAATCTCTATTTTCTGCAAATCACATATGCTCATGTGGTTTCATGGTAAAATTGGTGCTAAGATAAAACTTACTTCTTTCAAAAAATAATTTCTTGATTCACGAATGGATTTGTTAAATTCTCTGATCTGCTCTGTTGAAAACTCTTCAGATGAAACATTATTTGATGTTTTTAATTGGATGAATTCAGTGACAAGTTTCCAGATCCGAGTTTGCCAGGCAAAAACACCATTAAATTCTGAAAAATAAATAAATGAATAAATAAATTTAAAAAAAAAATGTTTTGAATTACACTGACCAAACACTTTTTAAGAAATTTAATTGAGTTTCATAATCAACAGCAAAAAATGCGGAAAATTGGAGATGTTTATGATTGTTTCAAAGCAACAACAGCAAGGAGGTGATGGTGGCTATATGATTAATGACACGGACTGACAACCTGGATGTGCAAAGTTCCAACACAGTTTGTTCAACAGAAACATTTTCACTTAGGAATATTGGTAACCCTTAAGTGATCCATCGAGTAGTAAGTACCCAATTCCCAAAATATAAAGAATTCTAACTAAAAAGATATCAAGGAAATGAATGCCAATAAAAATCATCTGATTCATCCGAAATGAATAAATGATGTCTAACAACAACGACAACATAAATTGTAAATTAACACTATCTTATGGCTAGAGAGCACATAATTAAAAATGCAGTTGAAATATAATTATTAATAGTGAAAACAAAATGAAATGATGACTTGGCACGCTCAACATTTTCAACAATAAAAAAAGTAGCTTTTACTATACATATACATTTGAAAAAACAAGAAAATTGAACAGCAACCTGATTTAGTATCAAAATCCCTTTTACTGTAGAAATCTCTAAATGTCAGAAGATTTTCTACTGTGATAGCCTTCTTCGTTCATGACTGCTTGCCTTGGGAATCCTCTTCCTACTTCCCTGACAGCACCAACATGCAGAAATTTGAATGTGTAACCTAAATTACCATCGCGGCTACAAACAAACAAAAATAAATAAATCCAACTCAGCTTTTCTTTCCGTTTTAGCAAAAGGCATTTATTATCATTAGTTTTTAAACAATTCCTGTTTCTTTTTTCTAACTGTTCATTTTGTCTGCCACGGGATTAACAAAAACCCCACTGTCTCAACACCAGCTTAAAAAGTTTCGCTGCAATTACAGGGCCACATATCCATCTCACCTGGCCTGCATTTTCCTTTCTCCTCACCTCCTCATGCTGGTATTAGCCAGCCATTTTTTTTTTTTTTTTTTTTACAAGGGGGTCACCATTTATCAAGGCCCAAGGCCACTCAGGATTAAGGGTTATTGCGTGTACAGTAATCAATGAGATAGTATTGCAGTAATCATTAGTATTGGGGGTTTTGATAGAGTGTCTTACTTAAGGGGGCGGTTTGTCAGGAGTTTGTTTATGTTGGACTTGAAGACGTCCAAATTGTAGTCAGGTGGGAAACAGGCAAGCGGCAGAGAGTTCCACTGGCGTGCAGTTCTAAGAAAGAAGCTTTGCTCATGGAATCTACGTTTGGATTTAGGCACATATAAATAGTGGGGAAAATTATTGGCAGTAGTTTCAGCCAGACGGGTGTTTCTCATGAAAGATTGGGGGGGGGGGACGAGAGATTGGAGCTCAGACAAGCACCTGCCATGGAAATAACGATAAAACAAAGACAGGCTCGCAACGTCTCTTCTGCGGGAGAGAGGTTGCAGGGAAGAGAAAAGGGCATCCCCCACTATACCACGAAGTCTATTTTGTACTCTGTATAGGATAGGCTGTTTTTAGCAGCTCCTGCCCAGATGTGGCAGCAGTACTCCATCCTTGACCGTACTTGGCTTTTATACAGATAGAGAATTGCATCAGTAGTGAGATATCTTCTGGAGCGGTAGAAGGATCCTACCATTTCCCCAGTGTCCCTGGCAACAGATTTGATGTACGTGTTTCATTTCAGATCAGGAGTAAAGGTCAAACCCAGAAGCTGGTCAAAACATGGAGCCTCCCCAAGACGAGAGCCATCCATTTCAATTGATGCCAGATGGGGATCAGAGCGTTGTTGATGTAAAGATAGAAGCTTGGTTTTGGATGAATTAAAAGTGACCAGCCACCTCTTTCCCTATTGTAACACGTGCTCAAGATCAGAAGAGTGAGAATTAGAGAGAACTTTGTCATTTACGGCCTTGGTGTGTTGCCATAGATGGTCGTATCATCAGCATAGATGTCAACGAATGATTTAAGTATGTGTTTTGGGAGATCATTGATGTAGATTAGGAAGAGAGTTGGGCCCAGGATGGACCCCTGGGGGACTCCAGCATTAATACTGAGGGCCTCTGACTTTTGCCCATCAACCACTACTCTTATGAACCTATCAGAGAGAAATAATTTAATGATTGAGAAAACATTTCCAGTAATACCGTAGCTGGAAATCTTGTGAAGTAGGCCCTTATGCCATACTTTATTGAAGGCTTTCGATATGTCAAGAGCAAATTGCCCTAGAAAGGAAGCCTTTGTCAAGAGATTCACTAATCCTGTCAGATATAACCGTCAGCACATCTGCGGTAGATCTTGCAGAACGGAAACCATATTGTGTGTCACTAAGAAGGTTATTCCTGCTGAGGTGGTTGACTATTTCTCTATTTAATATGGATTCCAGTAACTTACTCATAACACACAGGAGACTTATAGGTCTGTACTGAGAGGGAGATGACTTATCACCTGAATTCTTAAATACAGAGCAAACTGATGAGGTCTTCCAGGGAGTCGGAAAGCACTTCTCCTTAAGGCAGCGCTTAAATAGTTTTGTAAGTATGGGAGCAAGTTCTGGTTGAAGCTTTTTTAACACTATAATTGGGATGCCATCAGGGCCAGTTGCTTTACTGGAATCTAAGTTCTTGATTAGCTTGGCGACCTCATGCACGGATATTTGTATGCTACCTAGCTTGTTCTGTGTTATAGGAGGAAATATGGGGAGTTGATGGTCATTGTCGCATAGAGTAGAATTAGCTGCAAAGTTCTTGGCAAATAGTCTGGCCTTGTCTGATGCTGACGAGATGACCTCAGGTCCATTGATGATAGTTGGGATAGAATGCACGCTTCTGTTCAAGATCCTGTTTGCTATTTGCCAGAACTGGTGGGAACCAAGCCGCTGCTCAGCTACTTTGGATTTAACAGACTGAGCATATAGCCCTCTTGCATTTTTTATTACTCTTTTACAGTGGTTGCTGGCAGTCCTGAAAGCAGCTTTAGTCTCAGTACATCTATTACGTTGGTAGCTATGGAAAAAGTGATTTCTGTGCGTGATGGCAGCAGCATATTCAGGGGAGAACCATGGCTGGCTGTTAGGTTTTTGTTGAAATTCTTTGGATGGTATGAATCGATCTATGCCTACAATTAACCATTCGGTCAGGTCTGATACTATAGAGGACACATCCTTTTTAAACATGGAATGCAGAGGTAGGTCAGATATGAATGTACGGAAGCTGTCCCAGTCAGCCATAGAGTATCGATATACAGTACGGTGGAGAGGTACGTCTGAAGACTTATAACATTTCATTTTTATCTTAACTGTTACAACGGAGTGGTCAGAGGATCTCAGAGGAGATAGAACGGAACATGAACACAGCTCAGGGGATGTTGTGAGGAAAAGGTCTAGAAGGCTTGCATATTGACCGGGTGTATCGGGCACACGGGTGGGTTCGTGAACAATCTGAGTGAGGTCATAGGCAATGGCAAAATCATGACAAAACCTCCCCTCGTCATCGGTTTTATTTGAGTGGGTCAGCCATTCCACATTATAGACATTGAAGTCACTGCAAATGTGAATGTTAGCCGAAGGATGAGCAGACAGGATGTGGTCAATTTTCTCAGATATGCTCTTAAAGATAGTAACTCCACTGTTGTGGGGGCAATAGAGGGCAAATATAAATGCAGTGGTGTAAGCTAGTGCAACCCAGAAGAACATATAAGGTAAATTAGGGTCTTCTCTAGAAATATCCCTACCACATGGAAAGCCATCTTTGATGTAGGCACATATTCCATGCCCATGGTGATCTTGGGGGTCAGATTTAGATGTTAAGTTGGAGTATCCTTTAATTATGAATTCGTCAAGGGAAGTGGTTGCATTCGTTTTTACACATCTTTTTTTTGTAATGCACACATTGCTTTTCCCGATCACGTGGTGTCCTTTTTTTCTTTTTCTTGTCATGCAAGCCCACGCACACTTCCTAATTTGCATATGTGCCTTTTTCGGCTGCTGCTGCTAATATCTTCACAAGCCAGCTATCTTACCGCTCCTGCTGATATTTTCCCATGTACTCATACACGCTCTGTTACAAATGTACTGTAAAAAAAATAATCTTGCTACTCAACTCCCCTTCTCTTATAGTAAATCTCAATCATTATCCGGTAATTTCCATGGAAGGTAGTCAACTGAGTTCCAATCTGATTCCTCATTATAATACATTCACAGCAAGAACTTGTCTTCTATCACAAAGAACTTTCCTTTCTTCCTGTGTGTGTCTAAAACCAAATGGAATTTACATGAATGGAGTTTTTTTTTCCAAGAACATTCCACCTGTAGAAGACGTTATCGTTGAACTGCTTCTCTGCAAACTACAACATGGTCCTCTTCAAATCCAATGTCACAAATACTTGCCATAAACCATCCTAATAAGTAATCAAATTTTATTCATTGCATTCATTATTTTAAATCCTCTCATAATATTCATTATCATTGAGCTGCCAATCTATCTCATTGACCCTTATCCTTGAGTGACTTTTGGCCTTGATAAGTGGTGAGTCATTAGTAAAAAAAAAAAAATATATAAGAAAGTTGCCTTTTCTGTATGTTTTCTATGTGATGTATACAAGATGTATAATATTTAGATTTGAAAATTTGCATTGAAAAATAGTTTACAAACCTTCATTTGACCAATTCCGGTTTGATTTAGGAGCAACATTGTACAAGATACACAGCCGAGTCGCATCAATGCCAAATTGTTGCAGCACGTCCTTGGAAAAATGAACAAAAAAAAAAATTAAGATCACATGAAGGAGATGTGTGCAGAACAGGAGACTTTGTTGGTTTAGCCATACTTGGATTAGTTGATATAGAACAGTTGAAGCAGCAGCAGGTGTGTTAGCAGAAGGTCAAGGAAAATATTGGAGAAAGTTGTGAGGAAGAATTTGAGAGAATATGAATGAATAAAAAACTGGCCATAGATAGATTCAGTTGTAAGTTCTAAAAGCTGTTAAACACATCTGGCATATAAAATAGATTTGATGAAAATGAAGAGTTTCATGACAACATAAAGTAACACTTGTTGTTTATGAAAATTTACTGTGACTAACTGCTGAAAATGACTCATGTTGGCATGTAGTATAGTGTTGATTCAGCATAATGCTACTTTTTATCTCCTTCCTCCTTACTCAGTTCTCTTCCCACTCCTCCTCCTCCTTTTCCTCTTTCCACAATACCTATTATACTAACATACTACTTTTCCCACTCCTCCTTCTTTACTTTCACAATACCTACTACATACATTGCCTCCTTTCTTGTACCATCGTTTCTTTTTTTCCCATGGATTTTTTCTTCTTACGTTGTATAAAAATTTTGAGTTGTATTTTAATAAAGCATATTGCTACTGATATACATTTAATTAGTTTTAATATTTCACAAATTGAATCGCACTGAATGACATTGCACCTTTTCCTATGATGCTGGAGATTTCGATGGTCTTGCGACACAAAATTAAAGTTTGATTCATTTTTCTGTCCTGTTAAGACTGCCACTGAAGTTGTTGGAGTCATGGCAACCATATGGGGGGAGAGGGAATGAGTCACTATTGACATATGCCTCTGTTGAATGGGTTGTTTCTGTCGAGTTATATCTCATTTTTTTTATGGAAATCACTCCAAACACTTGATGTAAGGTGCTAAAAAAAAAAAAAATTAAATAAAAATACTAATTCAAAGTCAAAAACTAGCCAAAGATAAGTGTTATTATGGATGGATTCCAATCCAGAAAACAGCACTTCTTCACCCTTTGTCAGAAACATTTCTCATGGAATGTGAAGACAAGAAGACAATATAAGGGAAGCGAGAGTTATGAAGCTGCCGAACATAAACAAGCTCTCAAATTAATTGAACACTAGTGATGTCCGAGCCCATTTGACAATATTGGTTAGGGTAGTATGATGTGTGAATGTTTTGCAGAGGACAAGCAAAAATAGGCAAGAAAATGTAGCGTGTCATGTGCATATGCTGTCGCTGTATGCAAGCCGCAGTACTACATGTACATGTATCACGATGGTGTGAAGAGACTGAAGGATAAGCGGCCATGATTAGCATGCGTTTGATGCATGGAAACAGTAGCTGCATGCAGCCACAAACCAAAATTCGTGTGATTACAAGTTGAAGGTGATTAGGCATTGTTAGGAGTCTAAAATGGCTAAATGGGTCAGTTTTATTTTAGGCACTACCCTGTTCATGTGCATTTTTAACAAATGTCATCATGGTTGTTGGTGAAAGGAATTACTTTTAGGGATATGCTCCATACCAGTTTTTGTGTTTTACTTTGGGATGTTTTGTAATGAACAATGTATTTTTGTTTGAACCAGATTCAATGGAAAATATTTTAGATTTTATATTCAAATGTGAGAAAAAAGAAAGACATTGTCATATGGTAAACAAAACAAAATAATGAGATAAAAAAATCATATATTCACAAAAGGGATATTTTATATATGTTTAAAATGGAGTTTTAAAGCAATAGGAAAAACATAGAATGCTTGTAAATATTTTTAGAGTTCTTGTAAAAACAAAGGATTTATTAGCTGAGACATTAGAAGACTGAATTGATTAATTAAGAGCTGTGAGGTTCAGGGGTAGACAAAATCGTATTCAAAACTTCTCTGCTCAATTAAACAAATTATAATTCATTGAAAATTCTTTATAAGAGTTAATGTTCATTTGCTTTTATATTAATAAAATATTTCAGTGAGAAGATTGGAAATATTTCAATGAATAAAGTTTATACAAATTTGTAGAGGATAATGAAACCATGAGTTGTGTGTGTCTGTGTTTGTTAATGTTTGTGTGTGTGCGTGTGTGAGTGGAGAAATGTAGCTGAAGTGGGGGCACTTAGCAACACTGATCTGCAGATTCAGATCAACTGGACTCCATTGATTTAATTGAAGAAAAATCTGGCTTTTAAAGGATTTGAATAGCTCCCAGAAAGACCATTTCAAATAAATTCAGCAAGTTTTCTGATTGGTTCAAAATATTATTATTTGTTTTTATTCAGGATAATGTATGTGCAAATGACATGTGTACAAACATGTTTATGCATTTTCATTTTGTACGTTGATGTATAAACATCGAATACTACATAGTTAACCTACACATCATTCAACATACAAATAACATTGTTTCAACTGCTCATACAAATATCAACTCAGCTATCGAACCAATTGTGATCAATATAAGATAAACAGTTAAGATCTGATGTGCTTTGGCTGGGATTACTAAACACGTTGTACATTCAGTGAAGGTTACGTCTTTGTTATCTGTTCATAAAATTTTCAAGTTCATTAAAGTATACCCATTCGTTGATGCCTACCTGTCCATCCAGAGAGTCCTGCTGCAGGATAAGGTGGCTACATCATATGGCAAGGATCCTATCAATGCTAAGCAGAATCTGTTTAGTCAACCTTGGGTTCACTATCAACAACCTCATAACTCTCACTTCCTTTATTTTGGTTCCTCAGAATTGTCTAATCTATTCCCTGCTTCCTTTGTTCCAGCATGTTTAACCTGTTGGTCTTGAGGTTGCCATCAATTTGCTGTTTTAAACCTCATTGTAATACAGCTTCCTATTTATTTACAAGGACTGCAAGGTTGTGGAACTCTCTTCCTGCTCACTGTTTTCCTTCTATCTACAGCCCTGGTCATTTCAAGATTAATGTCAATAGGCATCTCCTGTTCTTGCAATAATCAACTTTCGTTCTTGTTAACTTCTTACGTCAAATGGCTTCATGCCTTGTCTCAAGCAATTTCCATAAAAAAAATCCTACAAATGATATTTTTATAAACAAGGCAAAGCAATTCTGGAAGTTTTCTAATCCTTTGAATTATTTTATGATACTTTATTTTCCGACATGTTCCTAATCCTTAAAATCAGATGTTTGTTCCTAAACTCACTTGATTTTACTTAAAACATCCAACATTAAATATTTTACAAAAAAAAAACCCATAACAAAACAAAACAAGAAACTATATAGAACAAAGAAAAGATGAATGGAAAAAATGACTCAAAAGGTTTAACTCTTTCTCTCTTGAGCGTTAACAATTACGCAGTTATCTAATTTTAACCCAGAATTTCTTCAATGGACATTACGATATACGTCAGGACCTATTATTCACTTCTGCATCAGAAAGAGGTCTATGTGGACACTATAAGACACTATTTCACTGCCGATTTCGATTAAACTGAAACAGAGCCGCTTCTCAATCAGAATCCCTGAACCTTGGAATTTAGTTCCAGGGGAGGTAATAAATGCATTAATAATGTAACAATTCAAATTTTGACAGGACAAAAAAAACTATTGTATCCTCTTCTCTGTATATTTCTACCACCTTTTCCCTACATGACAATTGAAGCATGATTGCTTTATTTTTGGAAAAATAAATTGAATTCAAATGTGCAGTTTTAAATTTCTTTGTTTACCTCTGGATCGACTCCATTGTACTTGGACTTGCTCATTTTTTCCCATTGCACTTCAACTGCGGCTCCCGTTTTAAGTTCAACTGGATGATCGCCTAAAAATAACAGCAAAATAAAATATAAACAAAAAAAAAAAATAATGGGTTTTGTTTAGTTGTTTTGTTTTGCAGCACAGAAACACTTTTTAGAGAATTCAGTTATTTTGGTAAAAAAGTTTTATGCTTCTAGTTTTTAATATTTTCAAATATTTATTCATGTTGTAAAGTGCTGCTAATTTATTTTAATATTTATTTATTTATTTTTTTTACATGGAGTTCACCACTTATCAAGGCCCAATGGCCACTCAGGGATAAGGGTTATTGTGTGTACAGTAATCAAAGGGATAGTGTAGCAATAGTATTGGAGAATTGATAAGGTGTCATTACTTAGGGGGGGGGCGGTTCATCAGGAATTTGTTTGCGTTGGACTTGAAGACATCCAGGTTGAAGTCAGGAGGGAAACAGGCAAGCGGAACAGCGTTCCATAGGCGTGCAGTTCTAAGAAAGAAGCTTTGTTCATGGAATTTATTTATTTTATTTTATTATTTATTTATTTAATATTTTCAAATATTTATTCATGTTGTAAATATATTTTTGCTGCTTATATCAATGAAGACACACAGGAAACTCGCATTTCAAACCAAAAACTCTTTGATAAACTTACCTATCAGGCAAAAATAAATAACCTCACCAAAAATTAGGAAAAACTACAAGTATTTATGTTATAATGCCTATGAATTCACATTAATCACTTACAAATGATTTTCTTTCTAGAAATAAAACTTATAACATAGATCTTGTACATTTGAATTATTGAGTTATCTCCCTTTGTATTTTTTTGTTGGTTGTTTTCAAAATGGCAAATAAGACAACTCACTTTTGTTACTCATAAAATTTTATTTTCTTATTTAAAAACAAAAAAATATGTGATTAATTTGTTATTTTTGGAATATGATATTTTCATTTCATCACGGGTACATACATCACAGATTTTTTTAATTCTTGCTTTTTAATATAGGGGTAATTTTGGACAAAAATAAAAAATCATTATTAAGTGAATTTGAATCTTTCCAATGTCTCATCCTCAACTCTCCCCAAGTTAAAAATGGCTTTCTAAAATGTTGCAAAAATTTGAATCATTTGGAATTATTTCCCTTATCCGGCAAAATATGATTGAGAGATCAATGATTGCCGTTTAGCCCTAAAATTTTATTTTCATTTTAAAAATAAAACCACTTGATCAATTTACATGATTTTTGGTGTCAAATATTTTCTTCCTCTCACAGGTATGTACACCAAGAATTGTTTGATACATTGTTCACATACTAAAGGAAATGATTAAACGTATAGGGATTTTAATAAAAAGAAAGTCGGTTCTAAATAACACGCTTTTGGAAGTTGAAGGTTCAATCCTCAGCGTGGGCAATTTTAAAGGATTTAAGACTTCTACCTGGTCATGGCTAACAGAACAAGAGCATGCCAACCTCTTGGATTAAATAAAGGGTTCAGTTCAAAATTCTGTACAAATTTCAGAATTTGACAGAAAGATTAATTTTAGAATTAAAAAAATTATTTCGACTATTGTATTATTATTGAGAATTCAACAAGATATACCTGAAGAAGTTTAAAGCTTACATCAGTCAAAACGTTGTGAGAATAATACTCAAGATTAAAACAATAGTCGAAATAATTTTTTAAATTCTAAAATTCAACAAGATTACTTTATATATTAGATAGACAGATGATGATGAATCAAAAATTAATTTTTATTTGTACTTTCGATATAAAATGAAACGATCAGCCAAATTTCTCAAGGATTTTGGTGGACCTTATTGCAATTGAGAATTATCTGCTTAAAGAAGTTGAAAAGGATAAAAATGAAATCGGCATACCTGCAAGATCAACTTGTGATTCGGGAAGATATCGTCCAGAATCTTTTAGCTTGTAGCTCCTCCCCATTACCATCCCCTGGGTGAGGAGATTGACAAACGGTTCTCGGTGTGCAACCAAACCCAAATCGTGAAGAAAATGGTTCACAAATCTGGCATAATATAAATGAAGTGTAGCTACAAAGAAAAAAAACAAGGTGGTTGTTTACATTGGTGATCTTTTAAACAGATGCATTTCAGGTGAAAACATTATTATGTACTTACGAGTCATGGCGAAATTAGTATAAATTCCAAAAATTATGAAAATTGATCCAGTAGAAAAATAATTACAAGTAACAATAGAATTTATCGAATCATTGAGTTTTAATGTATGTTTTAAATGTATCGTGTTGACAAGCAAGTTCTTGCATTTTTTTAACTTTTTAAATGAAGATGAACATTTGTTTTACTTAAAATTCAATATTTTTTTGTTATTATAATACAGAAGCACCAAACAACCAAACTCTTGTATCAAAAAGGGTTCCTATTACTTCAGTGAGGTTTAGAATGCATTTGCCGGATCCATAGGTGTTAACATCTAATAATAAAAGAAAAAGAAGAAAAAATGGTGACAAATTTTAATGGATTCCTGTGTTTCACACTCTGATAGCATAACTTTTTTTTTGATAGAAATCACTCAAGACAAGGTATGAACCCAATTGATGTAAGGAGCTAACAAGAACAAAAAATGATTATCAAAAAGACTGGAGACGCCTACTAACTTTACTCTTAAAAAGACCAAGGGCTGTAGGTAGGAAGAAAACTCCTATACCATTTTCCTCTAATGCATTTTTGTAAACAATACAATACAATATATATACAGTGAGAAGGAACACAGGCCTATACACTTGTGATTAGTCTCTCAATACACATCATCTCTAGATTTGTAGTCGAAGCAAAGTGGGTGATTCCTATAATGTTTGTCTAGATTGGCTTTGAAGGTATTGAGTGATTCTGCAGATAACACTTTTTCCGACACCAGGTTCCACACGTTCACCACACACTGGAAGAAGAAGTGTGCTAGAACAGACTCAGCTGCCCCTTCCGATGTCGCTGCTTATCCAAACACAAGGAATGCCCATGAGTCCTCCAATCTTGTTTCACAGAAAGCATCTTAAAACAGTCCATGTTGCATTCTCCATGCAAATATTTGAAGATCTGAATGGCATCACCTCTCATTCGACCGAACACCAGAGTTGGAAGATCCAGTTGCTTCAGTTGCTCCTCATAGAACAGATCATGCAGATCTGGAACCAATTATGTAACCGTTCTCTGCACTGCTTTTATGGTTCCAATGTCACACATATATCGTGGTGACCATATTGATGTGGTATATTCTAACTTTGAACAGATTAGCTCTTTATGGAGAAACAAGAACATAATATGCCATACTTTTTTGTTACAAAATTTGCAGATGACTTGTTGATACAAGTAAAAACCAAGAAAGAAAAAATCCAAGGTGGGGGTAAGGAAATAGAAATGGTGGTAGAAAGAAGGAGGCAATAGATGCTGTGTGAGAGGAGGAGTAGGAGTGTGTAGAGTAGTAGTAGATCAACGTTACTTGTTGTGTGATTCAAGAAAGATTAATATGAAGCAAATTTGGTTATTCAAATTACCATGTTCTTTGCCGCCAATGTACAGATCTACTGGCATTTCTCGAGAGACAATTTCAGGATCAAATATAAGGCTGTCATTTTTAGAATCAAGATATCGCAAAAAGTACCAAGAAGAGTCCACAAACGTATCCATGGTGTCTGTTTCCCTCTGTGCAGGACCTCCACATCTGTAAATAGAAATAAGTAAAATAAAATAGAAAAAGAAAAATGAAATAAATTTAACAATATGTACTTCAGTATATAACACAATATTTTGTTGAGATTCAGTAGCTATTCAGGCTATACTAATTGGTATTTATCCAGAATTCGTCTATATTAAAAATAAAAGCTATAGAAAAATTTTTATGATGTACATACCTGTGATGGAACAAAAATGTCATATTAAATTTTCCTCGCTTTATTCAGAATTTTTTAAAATAATTTTTTTTAACTTTTTTTTTTTCATAAATATGATTACATTTTAACCACTGTACACTCATTAACCCTATCCTCGAGTGGCCTCCGGGCCCTTGGTAAATGGTGTCTCCTTTGTTAAAAAAAAAAATTCCAAAAATCACATAAACTGATCAAGTAGCTAATTTTTAACTGAGAAAATCAAATTTTATGAGTAAGCAAAATAGGTTGTCTTGCATCGCCATCTTGAAGAAACAAGACTAGATAACTCCACAATAATTCAAACTTACAATATCAGTCTTGTAATGCCTACAATTTCCCATTAATTGCTTAAAATCATTTTAAAAAAATCTGTTTAGAAATATAAAACAAGTTAATCAATTTATGCGATTTTTTTCAAAATATGATACTTTCATTGTCCCCAGCATGTACATCATACAGATTTTCCTGTAATTTTGTTTTTTAATATAGAGCAAATTCGGATTTATCCCCTCCCCACTAAAAAAATGACACCAAAAGAAATAGTTACAGCTGTATATATTATTATAAATAAAAATGCTTTTCAACCAATGCTTTAAAAAAATATATATAGAGAGGCTGTTTTTTGATTAAAATATCATTTTAAAAAATTATGAATAAAGCAAGGAAAATTTGGCCAGCCAAGAAAACTTGAAAACAAGACTGTTGAGAGTGGTTGAGAGACAGCTGAACCATGAAGATTAGAAGATGAGTTTGCAAAATGTCAAAAAACATTTGATTCTTGGACAAGGAAAAAATGGCATGGGGAGAAAAAAAGTGAGACAGATTGCTTAATTGAAATACGCACTCAAGAAATAATCATTAGAATAAAAAAACAAAACAACATTTATTATCAAATCTTCAACATATAAATATGTTGCATTAATTGCTTTTTTTTAAAATATAAAATTAAATTAATTTGAAAATTTATATAAATAAAAAAGACAAATTTATTTGAACTTCAGACCCTTGAATTGCAAATGATGGTGGTGGTGGTGGTGGTGGGGGGGTCTAAAAACTTTTACATGGTTTTAAATATAAAAATTTAGCTATCAGTAACTCTTGCAGATTGAATGAAAAAAGAAATTTATGGAAAATCGAATGCATTTAAGAACAAGCCAAATATTGTTGAAATTAAAACATTTATTTTTAAATGTTTTTAACGTCTCTTTCTCTCTCTCTCTCTCTCTCTCTATATATATATATATATATACTTGTTTTTACTCTTCCTCACACCCAAACAAGCGCATATTGCCACCTGGAACATAAGAGGCTACTATTTGGGATCATGTCTAACAGAGGACTGTGGGAAGTTGAGCAGTGAGATCTGTTCACATTACATTTAAACTTCTGCAGTTTAGTACAGTCAGGAAACAGGGAGGGAATTTCAAACAGTCCAAAATAGAAGATTTTCTGGCATTTAGGGACCTCAACAGTGAAGGGGTGGGCTTTTGCTACTTGTTGGATTAGTTGGGGGTATGTACATAAAGGGAGCACAAGCGCTATGAGCTCAGAGCACATTCCATTAAAGTAAAACAGGTATAGATGAGTGACATTGTGACAAGGGGGCAGAGTTTAGCCAACAACGTGGGACCTATTAGATTTGAGACTCATTTTTGGATCCTGTCTAAGAGTTGAATTGAACAAATATCTGTTTTGATAAAAATATTTTCAAATATCCATCACAGGAAAAATGTATTTTGGAAAAAGAAGTTATTTTGAGTCATGCTAAATGTTTGTGCAAAAACTTTCTTTTGTAATTTAGTTCTAGTCAAGTCTGACTCTTTTTTTGAATTCCAGTTTCTGCCCTGTAGACAAGATGGCAAGCAAGATATAGTTCTTTCTGATCAATGATTATTTTCCTCTCAGATAACATGAAGGTTAACCTTTCCCAATGTTAAGAATGGTTTTTGTGTCTATTTGACCATGTCTTATTATCCAATCAAAATGCATAGCAGAAACTCAACATCAAAAAAGCAAACAATCTTGAATATTGTATTATTTGGATTCTTCAGACTGCTGTTCTCATTTTGAGTGTCATTTTTACGATTTGGTCGATGTAACCGCCGACCTTTTTCAGGTGTATCTTGTCGAACTTGAGAATGTTTCTGTTGAACTCAGGAATCTGCACGGAATTTCGATTTTATAGGTAGTGTGCTCTCGTTTTGTCAGCCATGACTAAATAGAAGTCCTAAGTGATTTATTTTTTTACTCTCATTCAACCCAAACAAGTCACAGTGCCACTTGGACGTAAAGCGGCTACTATTTAGGATCATATCTACAGGGACATTATGTAGGAAGTTGAGAAGTGAGATGTCTGAAAATCACTTGAACTTCTGTATGCCAGTACAGTCAGGAAAACAGGAGATCAGAGGGAATTCCAAAGTCTAATTTGAGAAAAGAAACTATTAAAGTAGGAGGCTTTCTGGCATCTAGCGATCTCTACAGTCTAGACGTCAAATATTGCTTATTGTTGCGTGTATTTACATTGATACACAAATGCTATAAGTTCACGAGAGCACTATTAAAATATTTGTAAAACAGGCATATGGATTGCAACATTGTGGTAATGGAACAAGACTTGGAGCTTGGTTGATAGTGCAGAATCTATTAGGTAGGAGACTTGTTTTTGGTGCGAGAGACTAGTGGCAGATGCATTAGCCCAGATGTGGCAGCAATACTTCATGCATGGGCAAATAGTGACTTTGTAAAGATAAAGGATATTCTCTGGTGTGAGTAATTTTCTAGCATGGTAGAGAGAGCCCACCTTCTTTGTAGCAACCTTGGCAATGTATTTGTTCCAATTCATGTTGCCTGTGAATGTCAGACTGAAGAGTTTGAAAGATGGACTCTCAGGTAGGGTGTTATTAACCATAACAGTTGTTGGTTGAGAAAGTTTTTTTGTAGTTATTATAAGAAAGAAGCTTAGTCTTAGTAAGATTAAATGTTACCACCCATTTACAGCCCTACGCAACTAGCAAATGAAGATAGATAAAAAAAAATGACTTACTTTGGGCATTTTACAGAATGCCAGTCTTGCAAATGAGAAAGGAGTGCATTAGATTTTCCCAAAGATGTTTCAACTTTTGGGAGTTCGACAGGAAGATCTTCAAAATGGACAGGCACAATCTGTAAATATATTCATAATTGCTATTTAAAGAACTTATGATATCGCATTTAAAATATATGAAACACATCAAATTACATATCGAATGCAGCAGCAAGTCCTGGGAACATGTTTACCAGAAACAACAATTGCGAATAAGAAATACACAATCCACTATAACCATGCAATTCCTATTAAACCTGATATAATGGAACAAGAAAGAAAAGAGCAACCTTAGTAGAAGGCAGAGTTCCCAATAATGCTGGGTTAAACAGAGCTGAGAGGGAAATATAATGAAATACCGAGGTTTTAAGTATGACATGAAAAGAAATTGGAATCTTAGGAAGATCTCTATTATTCCAGTAATTATAGGAGCAACTGGATTCATGAAAAAGAATTTCAAAAACTATGTGGCAAATATACTTGGTGAACTAAGTGCAAGAGGGATATCAATACAAACAATTGCACTTAAAGCAAACAAGGCACGGTTAGAATCTTAAGAAGATCTCTTGGTTGGAATATATGAGATAGCAGGTGAATGTTTGCCATCCAGTAGAATGCCTCATCCCCAGCTTGAACAAAAAAAGAAAATTGATAAAAAGAAGATATTATTTGCATTCATCAGATTACTGTTCTCATCTTGAGTGCCATTTTCACAACGTTTCAGTTGATGTAACCTCCAACCATATTCAGGTGTATCTCGTCGAATTCGGGAATTTAGATGGAATTTCGAACGGAAACTTTTATTTACTTCATAGGAGTAGCATGCTCTCATTCCATCAGCCATGACTGGATAGAGGTCTTAAGTCATTTGCAATTGTATTTTTCGGTCGTCCATACTGAGAATTGAACCTGCAACTTTCAGGAAAATATCACTTTCACAATTGATTTTTACAAGTACTCTAACCACATCAACCAAAACGTTGTGAAAATCACACTCAAGATGAGAACAGTAGTCCGATGAATCCAAATAATATGGATAAGCAATTCTCATCTCAAAAATTCAGAAATGTATTTAAAAAAAAAAAGAAAAAAAAAAAGAAAAAGAAGATCAATCATCAACATAAAATCTATTACTAATAGAGATTTGGTATCTGTCGTAAGCGAAAACTATACTAGTACTTCTTTTAATTGTAAGAAGAAGGGTAGTGTATTATATGTTCTATTGTCATGAGACCATCCTCCCAGGCATTATCTTCTCTTTTTGGAGAGGGCAGGTAATATAGTATCTATTCTGCTGTTCTCTTAGGCACAGCTTGGTTGATTTTAGAAGAGGGGCAGTGTAGTTGTCATTGTGAGACCAAGAATTATTGATGAAGTGAAACGATGTCGTATGATGATGGTTTAGTATTTGCCTGAGAAATAACAGATGCTAAATTAAAGACATGGAGTTATGCTATGGAAAGTATAGATGAATGTTACCAGAGCCAAAGTTATGATTAATGGCTGTTGGAAAGCTTCTAAAAAGAGGAGAATTCTCCAACTCTGTTTGTGGGAAGGAAGTCTTATGCAATTCAATTTTTTTTTTTTTTTTTTTTTTTTTTACAAAGGCATCACCACATTATCAAGGCCCAGAGGCCACTCAAGGATAAGGGTTAAAGAGTGTACAGTAGAAGTTGGTCAATATAGTAATCATTAGTAATGAAAATTTGGTAAATTTAATAACTTATATGGAACGGCTCATCAAGAACTTATTTACTTTAGACTTGAACACAACCATATTGTAGTCAGCCGGAAAGCAGGAAAACGGAAGACAATTCCACAGGCGTGCAGTTCTAAGAAAGAAGCTTTGTTCATGGAATCTACGTTTAGGTTTAGGCACAGATAAAGAGTGGGGGAAATTATTGATAGTGTTTACAGCTAGACGAGTGTTTCTTGTGAAAGTTTGGCGAGGGGGGACCATAGATTGAAGCTCAGTTGAACACTTTCCATGAAAATAACGATACATCAGAGACAAACTCACAACATCTCTTCTGTGAGATAGAGGTGGCAAGGAGGAGAAAAGGACATCTCCTACGAGGCTACGAAGTCTATTTTGAACTCTATCAAGGCAGGACAAGTCCTTTCTAGCAGCTCCTGCCCAGATGTGGCAACAGTATTCCATCCTTGGACGTACCTGGCTCTTATATAGATAGAGAATAGCATCAGCAGTGAGATATCTACTGGATCGATAGAAAGATCCCACCATTTTTCCAGCGGCCTTGGCAACAGATTTGATATACGTGTTCCATTTAAGATCAGGAGTAATGGTCAAGCCCAGAAGCTTGTCAAAACTTGAGGCCTCCTGAAGACGAGAGCCATTCATTTCAATTGATGACAAATGTGGATTAGAATGTTGATGATGTAAAGAGAGAAGCTTGGTTTTAGATGCATTAAAAGTAACCAGCCATTCCTTTCCCCATTGTACTACGTGCTCAAGATCAGAGGAGAGAGAATTGGAGAGAACTTGCTCGTTTACTGTCTTAGATGTGCTACCATAAATGGTAGTGTCGTCAGCATAAATGTCTACAAATGATGTAAGGATATGATTTGGAAGATCATTAATGTAGATCAGGAAAAGAGTTGGGCCCAGGATGGATCCCTGAGGGACACCGGCATTAATACTGTGAGCTTCTGATTTTTGCCCCTCAACTACTACTCTTATGAACCTATCAGAAAGAAATGATTTAATAATTGAGAAGACATTTCCAGCTATACCATAGCTAGCGATCTTATGAAGTAAACCTTTATGCCATACCCTATCAAAGGCTTTAGATATGTCAAGAGCAATTGCCCTAGAAAGATTGCCACCGTCGAGAGATTTGCTAATCCTATGCGATATAACTGTAAGGACATCTGCTGTAGATCTAGCAGAACGGAAACCATATTGAGTGTCACTAAGAAGGTTATTTTTGTTGAGATGTTTGATTACTTCTGTATTTAACACAGATTCCAGCAACTTACTCATGACGCACAGGAGACTTATTGGCCTGTACTGAGAGGGGGATGAGCGATCACCTGAATTCTTAAATACAGGGCATACTGATGAGATTTTCCAGGGAGATGGGAAACTATTCTCCTTAAGACAACGTTTAAACAGTTTTGTAAGTATGGGCGCTAGTTCAGGTTGAAGTTTTTTGAGTACTATAATTGGAATACCATCAGGGCCAGTTGCTTTACTGGAATCAAGGTTTTTGATTAGCTTGGCAACATCACGTACAGATATACGCATATCACATAGCGTGTTTTCTGATACAGGAGGAAATATTGGGGGTTAGCAGTCTTGGTCGCAAAGGGTAGAATTAGCTGCAAAGTTCTTGACAAAGAGTTTGGCTTTGTCTGATGCTGACGAGATTACCTCAGGTCCATTGATAATAGTTGGGATGGAGCACACGCTTCTGTTCAGGATTCTGTTTGCTATTTGCCAAAACTGGTGGGAACCAAGCCGCTGCTCAGCTACTTTGGACTTAACAGATTGAGCATACAACTCTCTTGCGTTCCTTATTACTTTCTTACAATGGTTGCTGGCAGTCCTGAAAACGGCTTTAGTTTCCATACATCTATTACGTTTGAAGCAGTGGAAAAAGTGATTTCTGTGCGCAATGGCAGCAGCACATTCTGGAGAGAACCATGGCTGGCTGTTAGGTTTTTGCTGAAACTTTTTAGAGGGTATGAAATGGTCAATACCTACAATTAACCATTTAGTTAGGTCTAATACTATAGAGGACACATCCTTTACCTGTAAAGTCAGGTGGCTTCTCATCCTGATCCAGAGATCCTTTCTCAGCCAAACAACTGACATCTTCCATTCTTTATATGTAATCATTGGTATAACCGATCCAAACATCAAATCCATATCAGTAAAAAGATATTGTACACCTGCAGTGTGATCGATGGTTGGCAACTAGGATGGTGATGTGATTCTCCACACTTACCTACAAAAATTGGCTTCAAAAACTAAAACTGTCCTCACGAAGGATGCAAGGAGATGCTAATTCTAGCATACAGCAACATCAATAAGTTTTTCTCTCCAACACTGTCATCTGCAGAAGATGAACTAATATTATTTTCATGTCCAGAGAATAAAAGCAGTATTATCTATCTAGAACATTCTACCAGAGAAAGTCACCATATCCAGGGTTAAAGTTGCCTTGGACAAAACATTCAAAAGGAAATGCAAATTACATTCTTATCTATCTATATATAAAAGTGAAAATGCTTGTGTGTGTGTGTCTGTGTACATTTCCCTATCAAATAACTGTTAATTTTTGGTCTAGAGATTCGAGATTTGACATAAGGAGTATTGAGATTTGGGAAAATCTTTTTAATCAGTTTTCAGCCAGAAATTTGGCTGTCAGGGGTCAAAATTCAACGATTTGACCTGTGAAAACTCTACCCAACTCCTCCGCCAATTTTGGGTCTAAACACTTGAAATTTTAAATGTAGGTTACTTGGACATAGATCAAACTTTTAATTTGATTTGAGCCCCAAAAAATAAATGTTAAGGGGTCAAAATTGGGTTCAAAGTTAAAAAAAAAATTGACCTCTGCAGTCTCTACCAAATTACTCAGCCAATTTCTGGTCTAAATATTTGAAATTTTACATAAAGTTTATTCAGAGATAGGGCAAGCTTTTTAATCGAATTGGGTCGAAAATTTGAGCTGCCAAGGGATCAAAGCTTAAAAGATTTGACCTTTGCGATGTCTAGAAAACTACTCAGCCAATTTTGAGTCTAAACATTTGAAATTTATACATAATGGGTATTCAGACATGCAAGCATTTTAATCAGTTTTGGGGTGAAAATTTGACTGCCAAAAGGTCAAAGTTGAAAGAGTTGACCGTTGCAGATTCTACCAAATTCCGCCGCCAATTTGGGGTCTAAAGACTTGAAATCTTAGATGTAGGTAACTTGGACATGGGTAAAACTTTTTATTTTGATTTGAGATCAAAATAATAAATGTTAAGGGATGAAAATTGGGGTCCAAGTTAAAAAAAATTGATCTCTGCAGTTTTTATGAAATTACTCAGACAAATTTAGGTTTAAACATTTGAAATCTTACATAAAATGTATTCACACACAGGGCAAGTTATGAACAGTACATAGGGCCCGAGCAAAGATGGGCTGAACTGCTAGTGATAACTAAACTTATACATTCATTCCCAGAAATTTTCATCTCTCTGTTGCAGATATTGATGGTATGAGAAAGCAAGCCTTGTTATGGATGTTAGCAGCAGAAATGCGTCATTGAATTCCTCCATGCAAAAAAAAAAAAAAATTAAACCGATCAACATTCACTTATGCAGTTGATGTCAGCACAGTTAGGAGATGGGTTTTTCGATTTCAGAGTGGCAACAGAGATGCGAGTGACAAAGACTGCTCTGAACTTTTATGACTGAGACATCATTCATCGAAAATGGTGGTGACTATGTAAAAAAATTAATTTTGGAGCACAAAAGGTTACTCATTTTAATAATATTACTTCATAGTTTTTGAGTAAAAAAATAGGAGGCCTTACTTTTGGAACAACTCTCATATATACATTTCCCCAAAACCTCTAGTCTTGATGGAAGGGGAGACTAAAACTTGCTATTATGGTTTCAAATGATATGAAATAACAGCAAGGGGAGACTTGATTCAAAATATTTCTCATATGTTATATACCCCCTTCTTTTGAAAACAGGGCATGATTATGAATATCTCAAAAATTAAATAATCTTTATACACTGTGAAATTTACTTTATGTATGAAAACCAAAGAGGAGAGATATAACAGATGAGAAATATTTGGAATCAAGTCTCCCCTTGCTGTTATTTCAGATCATTTGAAACCATAGCAGCAAGTTTTAGTCTCCCCCTCCATCAAGGCCAGAGGTTTTGGGGAAATATCAGATATTTTGTGTTAAAATGCTTTTGACTCATAATGTGGGAGGAGGGGGGGGGGGTGACTCCAATGATTTCGACGATCGTTTTTATAACCACATTTATAATAATCAACTAATCAGAAGCTTCCAAAGTTACTATAAAAAATGTTGAGTTTTGGATTCAATCAGTTCGCCATCACCTCTATCACAAAACTGCATTTGATTCTTTGCCGCCATCTTTATTACTAGGAATTACTTAACACTCAAGATCGGGACTACATTGATTCTTCGCCGATTTGATTTACTGCCGCCATCTTTGTTCAACATAATGTCTCAACACTTAACATTTTGTAATTCATATGCAAAACTAGGAAAACAAATGACAATGATTGAAACATTTTATGGCTGTAAAAAAATACCGAAAATAGGCTCTGGGTGATGGATGATCTCTTTAATGTGCGACCTTAAGGGCAAATGTTAAATAGCCCACTACACAATTCAGATCATTACCTTTCCAACAAGCCTTCCCTTGTCAAATTCTGATCAATAGTTGCTGAGATTTGGAACTTATAAAATTGGGGAAAAAGGTGGTAAATATATATGTGTGTGTGCGCGCGGATATATCTATACTGGTAGCCAAATTAAATATTGAAATGCTCATATCTTTGATTCTATGGCACCAAACTACATGAAAATTTGCAGGCTTTTTGAAGATTATAGTTATCACAAGTGCTTTCAAGATTATAGTTATCACAAGTGCTTTCAATTTGACTGCGAATCATATTCAGATGGAATCCATGGAGTTGATGAAGTGAAAATGGAAAGTTAAAAAAGTGAAAAGCAAAAAACACAATAAATTGTATCGAGTGATCGGAGGTTAAAAGTATATATGTATGGAGTATCCTGTACCTCTATAAGGCCACCATTCGCTCATGTATGGAATATTGTTGTCACATTTGGGCTGGTGCATCTCCTACTAGTCTCTCACTCCTAGACAAGGTTCAAAAAAGAGTCGCCAATCTGATAGGCCCTGAACTGGCATCTAAGCTTCAGCCTCTGTCCCATGGACAAAATGTTGCATCCCTCTGCCTGTTCTACAAGTATTTTAATGGTGAATGCTCTGGCGACTTGCAGACACTTGAGCCCCCACGACGTAGACACCCTTGACAAACCCGACAGGCAGCTAAATCCCACCTCCACACAGTAGAAATCCCTAGATGTAAAAGATCTTTCTACTCCAGTAGTTTCTTCCCCAGAACAGCTAGACTCTGGAATTCCATTCCAGGTCCCTGCTTCCCCAACTGTACTGACATGCAGAAGTTCAAGTGTAACGTGATAGTAGCCCCCCTACACCAAAGTGGCAATGTGCCTTGTTTGGGGTGAAAATTTGATTAAAAAAAATAAAATAAAAAAAAATAATAAAAAGTCAATTAAAAGTTGGTTAAAAACTAAGTCGTTTGAAAATCGTGGTAACTATGAAACTTTAATATTTTCGATTTTGATATAAAAAAGATTATACGAAAAAAAAAGAGTCATAAAGCAAATATCTCTGTTGTATTTAATAATGTCTGTTCGAATGAAAAAATGCTGCCTAAATATACTATAATATATATATATATATATATATATATATATATATATATATACGAGAAAGAAATAAAAACTGAACCATTCACAAAGGTAATTATTGCATAGTAAAACATTCAGATATTATTACTTACATCACAATTGGCACAATGTACCAAAGGAATTGGTGTGCCCCAATACCGTTGCCTTGAAATAAGCCAGTCTTTCAGTTTGATACTGACAAGATGGCCACCAAAATGATGATCCTAAAAATAAAAAAAAAGTAAAATCGTATAAATATTGTTAAATTTTGTTTCTATTTCAGTGGCGAATAATATAATTTCTATAAGCAAAAGGATTAATAGGACGCCGCTTACAATAATCAACATACTTATTATTCCGATCAAATTTCACCTTTTTATGTCTTGTAGCCGAAAAGTAATCAGCAGCCATCTTACCAAAGAGGCAGACATCTCTCATATTTGTGTAGATTTAAAAAGGAGGTCACGACATACTGTTATTATTATATCAATGAGAGAAGACATTTGTAAAGTTGATAATTCTATATGACAACACTTTCATAGATGTTTACAACCTACATAGTCTTTTTTGTGAGAACTTGATTTGACAAAAAGTCAGGGAAACCAATGCCAAAATAATTCCAATGTATATAGATCTGTAGGATAGGAATGTAATTCTAATGATTGGATTTAACATAAAAAAAATTACTGCAGTTTCACTTTCAAAAAACAAATTTCTTACTATTTTGTTCTAGCTAGGAATGGGATATCCTACTGAATGCCAGACATTCAACGACTATCTCATATTTTCAACTGAGAGATTTTTTAAAGATTCTAACCATCCCTTTAAGTTCAATTGTTTGTATCCCTTTTGCACTTAGTTCACCAGGTATATTTGCCAGGTTGTTTTTGAAATTCTTTTAAATGAGCCTGTTGCTCCTATAATTACTGGAATTATGGAGATAGTAGAGATGCCTAGATGTAAAAGATCTTTCTAATCCAGTAGTTTCTTCCCCAGAACAGCTAGACTCTGGAATTCCATTCCAGGTCCCTGCTTCCCTAACTGTACTGACATGCAGAAGTGCAAGTGTAACGTGAACCGACATCTTGCTGCCCAAATCCCAACATAGTGCCCCAGTAGTTACTGCCCCTGATAGTAGCCCCCTACACCAAAGTGGCAATGTGCCTTGTTTGGGGTGAAAATGTAATAATAATAAAAAAAAAAAAAAATCCAGTTTCTTTTTATGTCGTACATTTGTATTTCATTATCTTTTCCCTCCAAACTTTTTTAACCAAGCATCATTGGGGGACACTGACTTCTACCAAGGTTGCTTCTTTCTCCTTTTTGTCTCATATCACTATGTCAGGTTTAATAACTCTGCTTTCTAAGATATGCAGCTATAGGTATTGCATGGTCATAGTAAATGTTGTACGACTTATTTCCAACTATTCTTTCTGGTACGTGTTACCAGGACGTGCTACTACACTGGATATTCAACCTTTTTACAGATCATCCAGTGCAGATATTTACACACCTCATTGTGTTGCATCATATCGTAGCCATCTCCATGCCAACCCTTACAGCTGAATGTCAGGTAGCTCACACTCTCTACTTCTGCATAGCAGAACCTGCATTTGTTGTCATTGCTGAAACCACTTGTCTTCTTCAAAGCATTGATCATCACAGCGATTGGACAGCCATTATAACTGATCATAGTGCATTGATCATCTTTTTTAACCAGTCTATTGAGCCTTTCTTATCTTCATAGTTCTGGTTGAATTCATAAAGAAAATACTTGTCATGCTGTTAGTTGACCCATTCTTCCAGTTTTTTTTTTAACACTAAATCAAAAAAGACTGAAACAATGATTCATATGAATTACATTTGCAAAAATATAAATTCTTGTAGGTATAAAAAAAATACAACAAATTACAATTTTGTATTATTGCTTGATTGAAATATTTATTGAAAAATTTATTTATAATATTTATTAAAATTTTTTAAAATTATTAAAATCCATAGGTGTTGGTGATGGAGCTTGTACAGCATAATGGGATTTGAAATAAGTGCATTTTAGGTAAAAAGGCTATTACATAGTTATATCAAATTTAGTAAAAATGTTAAAAATTATGAAAAATGATTGAATAGAAAAATAATTATCAGTAAGAATAAAATTTATTGAATAATACAGTTTTATCATATTTGATGTTTAAGACGTCTTATAATCCAAGGAAGATAACTGCAGTTTTTATGATTTTTAATAAAATAATTGTAAGCTGTTATTTCAAAATAAAAAATGGTGGACCGTTAATGTGCATGCTTTTTTTTCAGGGGGAAAAAATAGTTCTAGCAAATCTTCTACTTGATCATTTTTCATAATGTTTGAAATTTTTACTAATTTTGGCATGTTTTTACCTAAAACCAATTTATTTGAAATCCAAGCATCTTGACAATTTATTCATTAAAATGAGTTTTAAATAATCAATATGCAAATTAGCTATACGATTTACTTTGTAAACCAGAATTTTGCTGTATACATGAATTGAATAGAGCATTGCAGTTAATTAATGAATGGTGTTATCATTTTCTTGACTAGTGAAACGTTGTAGAAATTCCATGGTGCTTTTTCATCAATCAATGTACTATTAAAAATTACTATTGAAATAATAAATCTCTGTCAGGGTCAATACTACTTCTTCCATAAAATTATTGTCAGTTTTTTATTCTTGAAATAAATAAAATGCATATCTTATCTTTATTTGTTTTTCATTTTAGTTGACAGGGCAAGAGTATTCCATTTTAGAACAATTCACTTTAAAAGGGGTAAAGTCAGAATTATCTTAGCGACATCAGATTAATAACCAATCAACATCTCTGCTGTTTCAGATGATTCATTTTCTTAAACGCATGTAAAAAGTGATAACGTATATATGAACATGGAATACCTTAGCATATTATTATATGACAAGAAAACAATAATAATAATCGCGTTTTCTTTTTATATTTTTCTTTTTATTTTATTTAGGGTGAAAACAGAAAGCATAAATCAGGGAAAGAAGATAAAAAAAACCACAAAACAGCATAAATAACCTTGTACGATTTCCTTGTACTGTTCCTTGTGAACGCATCCGATGCAGTGTAAATGGGGAGTGGGAAAAGGAGGAATCTAATAGAGAGAAAAGATGTTGCAACTTCCATTGAATGTAACCGATTTTGGCAGTGAACTCTCACCGGGAAAAATATAGGAGTGTACGGTTATCGAGTAAGTGTAAGGGTAATAGGCCTATAGCACAACTCAGATTCTGTGCTGGAGTTTGTGCACATTACATTTGTATGTAATGTCTTGATTTTTAATCCTATTAAGGTCAAACTCACATGGGAAAAAATGAGTTAATTTTATTCATATAGAGAAGAGATAAATTTGTCGCACTACAGAAAACAACATTACAGATTTATTTTAAAACTTATATTGAAAAAATCAATTCCGGTAACTTGATTATATAGTAGAGCTGACATCTATTCAATGTAGCTGCCTTCAGCCTCAATCACTACCTCGATATGGGTCTGAAACTGAGAGCCTGCTTTTCCACAAGCGCCAGTAGGAGCTCAGCGAATACCTAGCAGATGGTGGCAATCAGGCTGGCTTTGGTGTTGTGGGAGGTCATGTTTGTGATGTTCTCGATGTATGACCAAAGTAGTCCAGCAGGTTCAGATCGGGGGAGGAGGGAGGCAGTGAGAGATGGATACAAAGTCGTAGCACTCCTTCTGAAGCCAAGCCTGGGTCTCTTTGGACTTCTGGGCTGGTGCTGAGTTCTGCTGCCACATCCAGAGTCTGCCAGTGGCCACCTGATTGCACCAGAGCATCACCACACTCTTCAGCACATCCACGTACACTTTGGTGTTGACTTTAAAGCTGACTTCGAAGATGTGAGGTAGCATGATGTGACCATCACTTGAAACCCTAACCAAAGACCATAACCGTGGCTGGAAACTTTGTTTTCATCACTCTTTCAGCATGTCCCTATTATTCGTGGCAATCCAGCAATGTATTTTGAGGGTGCTGGCAATGGTCCTGTTGTCATAACTTGGATAGACAGAAAGCATGAGTTGTACAATGGCGCATCTCTGATCTCGCTCGTTAAACATTATGTCACTTTCAGACATGATAGAAGACTCCTATTGCTCTTGGGATTTGTACACAACTGACCAACTAGTAGATGGTCTGCAACAAAAACAGAAAACTGGTTTTCATCAAATGGAAATGGAATCATGTTGTCTTTTCTAGGGTGACAATTTTATCGTTCAATCCTGTATATAGATGACAAACACAAACAATTGACCTAAAGGAAGGGTTAGAATCTTAAAAAGATCTTTCGGTTGGAATATATGATGCACCATCCCTAGCTTGAACAAACTGATAAGAAAATTGGGCGCTAATGCACTTACTGATCCGCGCTATTTTTTAAATTGTATTTCCAAGTTTAATTAAAGTTTTATGATATGTTTTTTTTATTCAATTGTAAGGTTAATGTACAGAATAGGTACAAAACACCCTCCCCTCCCCATGTTAAGAATGGCTTTTTAAATAATAATGTTATTATTTCAGCACGGATCAATAAGTGCATGAGTACTATATAAACAATTAAAAATGAAATTATCTGGAATAAAAATAAGGAAAATTTTGTTTTTTGTAATGGAAATCGCTTCAGACAAGCTATGAAGCCACTTAATATTAGGAGTTAACAAGAACAAAAGATGATTATAGCAAAGACAGGAGATGCTGATTTGGTTGCAGTTTTCAAAAAGTAAGAGTAAAACAATCAGTAGAAAGAGAGTTCCACAAACTTGCAGTTCACGAAAAGAAACTACTGGATTAGGTAGCTATATTACAATGAGGTATCAAAACAGCAAATTGATGAAGACCACTAGACCAATGAGTCAAACGAGCTGGAACAAAGGAAGTAGAGAATAGATCAGACAATTCTGAAGAACATGTGCTATAATAGCATTTGTAGAAAAGACCGAGACTAACAACATCACGTTTGCAAGGCCAAACAAATTACAGATACGTTTCTGCAATTTACCAAAACCCCTCAAATGGGACACAGATTCACCAGCCCAAATATAGCAATACTCCATATGTGGTCTGATAGTTGATTTGTAGAAATAGAGAATAGCGACAGGTGTGAGAAAGTGTTTAGAGCGATAGAGAGCATCGATTTTATGAGAAGCGGAAAGAGCAATGGATTTAATATATGAACTCCAAGAAAAATTTGATAAGAAAGATCAACACGTTTCAGTTGCTTTCTCCTCAAGAGCAGAACCATCTGTGAGAAGCTTAGGAGGAAAAAATTAAGAAAATTGTGACAGAGTTTGCCTACTGACACATCTCGATTATAATAACATATATTATTGTACATTATTTAACTAGTGAGAGAATAAGGGTAAAATTAAAAATTAGTAACAAACTTACCCGTGCATATTTGGTAATCATATCAAAGGCTTCCTCTTTTTTCAAACCATTGAACTGCAGTAAAAATAGAGATTAATTAGCATGTCAGTTAGCAAAGAAAATTTTTTTCTTTTCATGCAAGCTGTACTAATCATCATATATAAAGGCCCTGTGGCTGAGTGAAAAGAAGAGACTATTGAAATTTATCAAGCACAGCTGAACTAAAGGAAAAGCAAAGCAGAAATCTTACATGATGTTTCATATAACCTTAGTGCTAAGGTCTTGAATCTCTGAATACAGTGATACTCAGATGAAATTTAAATTTTGAAAAATGAAGAAACCAACTAAATAAAAAAAAACGTATTGAATATACATATAGTAACTAATTGTTTATGAATTTTACAGCATATCAATCATTGGTATTAATCAATCATTGGTATTAATCAATCATATGGATTACTTAATTTTAAATCAAGTAATTTTTTAAAAAAGTTAGGTTTTAAGTTGTTTAATCAAGTGCTTAGTTTGATTGTGTTGTTGGATATGCGGCATATCAACCCTTTATGGATTCAGCTACTTTGGTAACCGTTTTTATGCTTAAAGTTATTTATATCTCCAAATATTTATTCATGGTATTTAATTTGGTTGTTTAATAGAGAAATCTGATGTTTTTGTTTTTGGTTTTGCAGAGTTTGCAAACGGAAAAAAAAATAATAATAACATCAATGTTTGGTGCATTTGAATCAGGAAGCCAATATCTTAAGACAGCCTGATCTGGTAGCACCAGGCCAGAAAGAAAACAAACAAAACAAAAAAGGATAGTTATTGCGAAAAATTCAAAGGGGAGATAACTCTGACTTATAAAATTAAGTTCTTATTTTACAGGTTAGACACAAATAGCAATGAATCTGAACCATCAATACTTTAGTCTGATTTGCCAGTGAAATACAGAATTTTTTTAGTTTGTTTTTATTTAGATAAAACAAAATTTTATGTGAACTGCACACCCGTGAAATGATATTTTAATTAATGTAGATCTGTAACCCCTATAGGGCTGGCACAGATGCACAGGCTTGGAAGAAAGGTGTAACTGGCTCTGATCCCTGTGGCATCACCTTTTGTCTCCGTCTAGTGGTGGGATTTGTCTCCTTCGCCGTAGTTCGCTCATCCGTCTCCAATCTTGGTCCAGCTTCCGATCTGAAAACAGACTGCACTTCCAAGCATCGACGTTTTCCAAACAAACAAAAGAAGTCAAAGATTAACTTTTTTCATAACGTAAAATAATTATTGCCTTCAATGTTACAAATAGTATATACACAATTGCGTTAATCACTTATACAAATTTTAGCGGCTGGCGTTTGCTAACAAAGTTCTTCGTCAGTTATCGTCAGTTTACACTTGGGAAAATGTTCAACTTAGAAAAAGAAAACAGAGACGCGTCTCAACCAGATTGCAATTGGGAGGGGGGGGGGCCCGAAAACGCGTGGTAGAATGTCGTTCAGATGTCTTTGCTTAACGTTATATTAGAATCGGTCATCTGTAACTCCGCCCTCTCAATATGTTTCCAAATTGTCGTCAACCAATCAAAAGCCGTCCTTTTTCTGGGTTCAGTAACGTTCCGCTTTCCAAAGGTGGGGGAAGGTCCAAGTATTTCCCACCGACCTCTGAATGCCCTGACACAGAAGAAAAAAACGAAAAACAAAAAAAAACAACCTTTAAAATTGTCGAAGGGAAAGAAAATAGGTTTTCCTCTCCTTATTTGAATTCATTGGTGGCTATCGCAAAACTGAATTATTATTTCGGTAAAAGCAATAAATATCCATGTCCCGTGGATTGGCGACTTTTATAGTTTCACTATCAGCTGTCGTATTCCTTAAGTCGAATTTTATGATCACCAGTCTGTCTTGCAATAATCAATTTACTTGCCTTCGTCCTTCAAGTGGTTTTCATCGTCAATTACGACTTACTCTGGTCACTTTACAGGCGATTATCTTATCTTCTTTGGAGGTCTGTTAATTAACATAAGTGCCAACCTTTCCTGCTTGGGAATTATTTTTATGACTTCCATTTCACGCGCAGGCACCCTTCGACTATCCATTTTTTTTGGGGGGGGGAAGAAAGAGATCATTTAAGAGCACATTCCTTTTTTTCATCATCATCACCATTATCATCGTCTTCATCATTTGATTCAAACATGCGAAATCTGAATTCATGTTAAAGGGACCACCTAGGAGACCGGCTGTCTCTCAATCCACTAGCAAGGTCCTCCCAGCAGTGTCCGGTTCCCCATCTGGTTACAGATTTATTATCATAGAGCCAACACGGTTTTTCTCTGTGCTTTGTTATTCACAATTTCCTTACTATTCTCTGCTAAAAATATATGCTCTTTTAACCCTTATCCTCGAGTGGTCTCCGGGCTTTAATAAGTGGTGACTCCCTAGTAAAAAAAAGAAAAATGTCTGTAGATTTACTACATGCTTTTTTTTTAATACTATTTATTGTACATTAAACATTCTCATTACTATAGCTTTAAGCTATACTAGCAGGCTGCTCGGTGTTGCCTGGTCATAAAATACGCTTAAATATGATATTTTAATTCATGCAAATTATGTATTAATTATTAGAGACAATTCTCTATTGATTATTATATTGAACAAGTAGTGAGATCAAAACTAATATATATATATATATATATATATATTTATTTATATATATATATATATATATGACTTGGGTGCCATCAGCTAGAATCAAAACCAAAAAATACACCTCTCCACCCTCATTTCTTAGCCCCTCAAAATTCAAGCAAAGGCGGTCACACATTCCAGAGTTTTATAATTCGATAGATTATGAATTATTGACTAAAACAAGTTCTGCAATTGTTGGCTGTTTACATACAATCTCTTTCTCACACAGAACAAGAGACAGTAATTGATTAATTACAATCATTATATACCCCCCCCCTCCATCTTGTTTTTTTACTCTTTTTCACTCCAAACAAGACATATGGCTACTTGAAATGGAAGTGGCTACTATTTGGGATCATGTCTAATAGAGAACTGTGGGGAGTTGAGCAGTGAAATGTATGCTCATATTACTTTTAAATTTCAGCAGGTTAGTACAGTCAGGTAAGCAGGAAACAGAATTCCAAAGTCTAGCTGTCCAAGGGAAGAAACTATTAGAGTAGAAGGCTCAACAGTGAAGAGGTGGGATTTTGTTGCCTATCGGGTTAGTGTCTGATTGTTTTTAACTTTCCTTCTCTTGTATGTTATGCTCATTTCAAAATAATAATATTGTTTATAACAATAATAATGAACAGAGTTTGCTTTCGAGCCAAGAGTGTGGTATCTGTTCTCATGCTGCACTTCGCCTTTTCTGTCCTCGGTCAATAGAGAGAGATCCTTCATGACTGAGACAATTTTAATTTTTGTTCCTATCCAGAGTACCCCTTTTTGGGAGCTAGATTTTCCCCACATTAAAAACCGACTTTGTGTCTAACTCTGCCCTTATGGGGAGGCAAGTAAATAGAAACTACAGAGACAGAAAAAGAGAAGAGTGGAGAAAGTAGCTGACTTGCTATATAAAGTGTAGTGTATGAACAGCTTAGTCAGATATTTTTGGGAGATTACCTTGCTATGTCAAAAGATGTTCATATGTATAATACATCCGACATATAATTGTACAAATACAAGATATTTTAACTTTTTTAATAATGAGCAATCAACCAATGAAATAAATGTTTTTATGCATACGCAATGTGTTTTTACGCTCCCTTTTATCACCTTTTCTGTTTCTTTTCATGGTCGCTGTTTCATGAGTGGCTGTGGATCATCTCGTCTGTTTAACTAAGATCAATAAAACTCTTTTCATGAAGAAATACAGAGTTTTATTGAAAGTTTTGAGAGAATTTATTCTGGAGAGAGAGAGAGAGAGAGAGAGAGAGAGACTAATGCTATCTTAGTTAATTATTTACTTCTTAACTTTACTTTCTATCTTAGTGAGATGAGTGACACAAACAGACAGAGATCGAGGTAACATTCGCCGAGATAATCATTTTTCTACATTGTGGGCTGTGTCTCATTTGCATGGCTTCCCAGAGAGAAGTGATCTAAAAACCTTAGTTTTCTTTCACTCAAAAACTTGATGTCATTCATCATATCCTCATATCATTTGACTGTTTTGTCTATGGCGTTTTATCTTTGACTTAGCACTCATTTTTCATTCAACCCTGGGAATGATTTTGTTTTACCGATCTAAGTTTGTCCCTTGTCAAAATTTTACACTTGCTAAATTAATTGCTATTGATGTAGGATCGCTAATATGTAACAATATGACAAATAAATAATGCTTACTTCATTAGAGTTGATGAGTATCATTTGTTCATTATCTGTTGAGAAGACGTTTACATAATCCAAGTTGAATCTTGTAGCAAGACTGGCATCTTTTGGAAATAAACAAGGAATTCCTGAAAAAAAAAAAAAAAAAAATGCTAACAATTATTTCAAAATATAAAAAGCATTGTTAAAAATATAGAATGCAAAAAAAAAAAAAAAAATGAAAAATTATTTTGCAAATAAATTTTATTAGAAAAGAAAAGGTCATTCTATAATACTACATACCTTAAACAAGAATAAGTTTAAAGCTCTTAAAATTCATACTAGGACCATTCACATAACAAAGTAATAATCAGTCTATATGATAATCTTTTCAGGTTGGAAGGTTCAATCCTCAATAAAAGCAATGCAAATATAATTAATAATTATTACAGATTTCTACAAGGTCATGGCTGCTGAAACAAGGACAATCTACTTCCATAGATTAAATAAAAAGCTTCGTTTGAAATTCTGTACGGATTCTGGACTTCAACAAGATGCACCTGAATGTCGGAGGTTACATCAGCCAAAACGCTGCGAGAATAACATCCAAGACGAGAAGAGTAGTTCAGATAATCATCAAAATGAACGTCAGACATTCAATTGATTTCACATACATTCCAATTAAGAGTTCTTTTTAAGATTTTTTTTAAATGGAATTGTTCGTATCTCTTGCACTAGGTTTATTGAGTATATTTATCAAGTAGTTTTTTAAATTGTTTTTTATGAGTTCGGTTGCTCTTATAATTACTGGAATGAAGGAGATTTTCCGTACATTTCAGTTTCTTTTTGTGTCATACATATTTTGTTATCATAAGAACTTGGTATTTCATTATCTTTTCCCTCTCAGCTCTCTTTAATCCAGCATCATTGGGGGACACTAACTTCTAATAAGGTTCTGGTTTAGGTTTTAATTTGATCCACAAAACCAAACTGTTAAGACGATAGAACTTCAATCAAAGGGAGCTAACTCCTTTTTTTTCAGGTTAAATTGCCGCCTTCCTTTTATCTCTGCTATGCGAGTTCTCATGTGGAGACTCGAGAACGGAAGGAGACAAATGCTGGCAGGTGTTAACAAGAGGATGACTTTGAATCTGGATAAATGATAATAGAGATATATTACTTCTGTCTATGATAGTTGTGATACATAAACTTAAATAATATCCGACTAAGACTGATGGATGTAATTTGTATTACCCTATGTGTTGCTTCCTTGTAAATAAAATTATGTCTAGTGAAGTGTAAGTATCCTCATTTATGCTGTGACTTTCAAGTCACCTATATGCTATACACACGCACACACACACACATATTCGTCTTTGAGCATAATCTTCTGCAAGGTATGATATGCTTCACCCCATTCATAACAACCTATTAACCTGCTACACCTGATAAATCATGTCTTCAAACAGATATCGCATACTTGAAGAATAACTCTCCACACTTACGTATAAAAAATTACGTCAGAGTAAATTTGTTCTCACTTGAAATCATGTGACATGACTTGATTCCAGAATACATCATCAGTGGGAATATAAATCTTCACTCTGCTCTGTGGAACAACCTGCTAGATGAGTTTGTGACAATGCCTATCACATACAAGTTTAAAAAGTTTAAAGTGGCCTTGGATAAACATTTCGAATATATGTATGTAAATATTTTTTTCTATCTTTCTTAAGAATAAAAACACTTAACAGATGGAGACAGATGTTGGAAGGTGGTAACAAGGGATAACTTTGAATCCGAGTTTTTTTTTTGTCTTTTTAAAATTTTTTTACTCAGGTTCACCCCTCGCAAGACAGATCGCCACTAGGATATAAAAGTCTACTAATTGGGAATATGCCTAAGAAAGATTACCAAGATGTTGGTTTACATTACATTTAAACTTCTGCATATCAGTACAATCAGGGAAGCAGGTAACAGGAAGGAAATTCCAAAGTCTAGCTGTTTGAGGGAAGAAAATATTAGAGTAGGAGACTTTCTGGAATTTAGGAACCGCAACAGTGAAAGGGTGTGATTTTGTTGCTAACCATGTTTGTTAGGGATCTGTAGGTCGAGGGGGTACAAGTGCAACGAGTTCATCAGAGCACATTCCATTAAAATATTTGTAAAACAGGCACAGAGATGCAACATTGCGGTGATAGGACGAGGTAAATGACGACGGAGATACATTACTTCTGTTCGTGATAGATCTGACGCAAAACTCAATATCGGACTAAGACTGATAGATGCAATTTGTAGCATTCTATGTGATGCCTCCTTGCCAGTAAAATGTCTACAAGTCAACTGTAAGCATCCCCATTTATAACATAAACTAATCCAACATGTTTTAGATAGAGATTGCTAATATATTTTGATACCGGAATCAACAATTAATGTATGTCTTGATCTGGATGTATTTGAACTGACTTGGAAAACAAGGGTTTATCTTACCTATGCGGCAGTCATTGAATATATCAAATTCATTTTGCGGAGATACAATAATTGGAAGTTCTGCTTTAGTGAAAGGATGAATGGCTTTTAATGACAACTGTACATCTACAATAAAAAGAAACGGTGAACAATGTGGATGGGATAAACAAGGATGTCAAAGAAATTAAATAAAAATTATACAAAAATTATGGTCGCATTGTTTTGGATGCTCTATTTTAATTTTATTTGGATGATCTGTTTAACAGCAGAGCAACCTTTTATATTATTTAAAGTCAAAAACAATGTATACAGGATATTTAGAAAAAAAATGAATGACATCACTTTAACATTATTCTGTATGTGTATATAGATTCAAGTCAGAAGTCATGATATATTTGTGACGAAACGAAGATACCATATTCCAAAAATCATGTAAATTAATACAAGTAGTTTTATTTTTATGAAGAAAATCATTTTTAAACAATGGGAATTTGTAGGCATTACAACGCAAATCTAGTATAAATTATTGTTTTTGAGGTTTTTTTTAAATGGCAAACGAAACAGTCACTCGTTTTTTACATGGTTCATTAATGTTAGTAAAGTTTTTTGTAACATAATACTTACAGGTTTTTGACTCTCCATTTTCTGTTACTGTAATTGATTTCTGAAACATTCAAATAAACAAATATATGTAAATTAATTTACTTTGAGTTTTTAAAGTTAAAACATTTCTAAATAAATATGATGAATTGGGTCATCCATTCAGCCCAGATTAAAGCAGGAAAAAGTGAGTTTGCAAAGCCAATTAAATATACCGGGTGACCCCCCCCCCCCAAACGGGCCCCAACTCTAATTAGCTCCCGTTTCTTAGTGTTTTGTCCGAATGAAATGAAACTTTGGTCATAACTAGTTTATTATATTCAAAACATCACATCAAAACACTAGGGTCTTTGGCCTTTTTTTCTCCGTTGACTATAAATGCCCAGAAAAACAATTGAATGTCCTCTGTTTTTTTGGGGTCACCCTGTATAAAGTGAATTTGCAAAACCTGTTAAATATAAAAAATAAAAAGACAAAACCCTAAATTAGTCTCTTTCTGCTCGTTATATTCCCCTCCTTACTTTTTTGACCATAGATTAAATATTTTTACTACTGTGGTGTTATTCCGTTTTGTTTATAACAGACTATTCCACCTGTTTTATTCTTTTGACTGTTGAGAGAAAGGGAGAGGAGAATCTTGTGGGAGTGAAAGTAATAGAAACGGTATAGAATAAGTCTTTCTAAAAATATATCAGTAAAAAAATGTTTAAGATAGTTTACCTAAAAACAAAGATTACAAATTAATGAGTCCTCTCATTGCAATGAAAAGATTAGTAACAGTGCCACCTATGGTGATAAACTGTTTTCTCTAATCTAATAATCATTGAAGGGGACATAACTCTTGTTGGAATGATCAAACTGAAGAGAGTTTATTGCAACTCTATCAAGTAAACAGATAACAAGAGATGGTTTTGTTGTTTTAACGATCAATTATTTGACATAAATAATCTGTAGTCTGGTTTCTAGGTAAATCATTTATAACAGCATTTTTTACTGGTATATTTTGAGGAGGGGATTTCGGATAATATGGGTCTGAAGAGAATAAGCACCCTTACAGGGCCTTCTTCCCCACTTGACTAAGGTGAAGCTCCATCGTCTGAATTGGCACTGAAAATATAAATCTTATAAACTGTGTAATAAATGCAAACAAATAAAATTGTTGCTTTGAACGTTTCTTTTTGCGTCTGATGCATTTGTTGTTGTGACGTCATGCATGCAACACTAATAAAATTTTTGTTTTTCATAAGAGATAATTACATTTTTTTTGCCCATCAACATATTGCACAATGTCCTTTTGTGACCTTTAATTCCATTTAATCAAAAATAGATATTCATCACTTATATATGATGAAAATTTTTCTCAAAAAACATTCTGCTTAAAAAAATATTTATGTTTTCAGTGTTTTACATGTGGCATGTATTTGACAGCTTTTTAGAAATTGACTTACAAACTATATGGCCAGGTCTTTATCCCTTTTTTTCTATCTCAAATTCTTCCGTATCATTTTCTCCAATGCTTTTTTTATATTCTCTTGCCAAATGATCCTGCTACATCAACTGTTCTACTTCTATTAACCTTAAAACTCTCATTCATTCTTCCAATGTGACCAATACAACAAAGTCTCCTGTTTGCACATATTTCACTATACTGTCCAGATTTCATCAAATCTAAACCTGTCTTAATCATCTATCATTCATCATTCTCGTATCATTTCTCTCCATGCAACATGTCCTCAACTCTCACTTGTTAAGTTTCACTTCCATACACGGCACACGCAGACTTGATAGACTCAGTTATTGGTCAACAATAGTAACACTCTGGTGGTTAGTAATGGGACCTGAATATTTTCCATCCACTCCTAACCTTTTGTTCTCATACTAGCACCTGCTCCTGCCTGTGCTCCAATTGTATCACCAAGGCAACAAATTTTCTAAACAACCTCATCCTCAAAATAAAATCCTATTTTTTAAAAAATAAATGATGCACAGTCAGATTTTTCATAGATAACAAAAGTCTTGCAGTGTGATCCAACGGTCGTCTTCATGATCACGCTACAATAAAAGAAGACAAGAAAAATACTTGATGTGAATCATTTAAGCTAAGTATATGTGAGTGCGTGTGTGGGATACTGTCGTGTAATGTAGAAAAGGGAATTTCAAACTTCGCCCGTCGTTAGCTGTTTAGCCACGTCTCGGCCCAATCTACTCTCGTCTGGTTTTAATTCCAATCCCTCTCAGGAGATCTCCATGCCGCCAACTGTCCCAAACTAGCAACTGTTCTCAACTGTTGCAAACTGAATTCTGGCCGAAAACTGCGCCTAACTCTTACAAAACTCACTGCCACTACCAAAACTGCACGTAAACCAACTCTAAATATATTGTCCGACCCTTTGAACCAATCACTGCCACACCTTGATTAACAATCCCATTCAGTTTTCTTTTGTGCATCTTGGTGAACAACTTCTTTTCCATTGTTTTTTCTACTAATCTTTGTTCTAATGACCAACTTATGTTTTTCTGTGATAGTTTTTCCTCTTTTTTAAAAATTCCTAACACTTTGGGGGAGGGGGCAGGGAATGTTGATTGTATCACAATGGTAAAAATTCCAGTAATTATCAAATATTAGAGGGCGAGTAATCCAGTGAGAATATTCACAATAAGAATAAGTCATGCAAATAGTATAATATAACGTACGTCTGAAATGTTTAAAGACCACTTACCTCATGAAATTGTGAAGAATTTAAAGGATGAGTCGGTGCCACAGCAAGATGACTTGCACCAAAGATAGCAGCTGGTTCTTTCGTGAAAATGCTCAAACGATCAGACATTTGGTCATTTTTATTCTAAGAAAAGAACAAAGTAATTCAAGAATTAATTTTCATTGAATACTAGCAGATTTATGCAGTCAACCAAGCTTGATTAGTTTTAGTTATGACTTATTTCTATTAATTTGTTTACATACTTATCTATTATTCTACACACTAAACATTCCGCTTTGTCTGAAATGAGATTTCATATTTCAAACTCTCTTATATATGCCCAAGTAGATTTACTCATTATTGCCTGGGTATCAAATATGTTGAACTCATAGCAGTTGGTATGAATCTCCTCATTCTGCTCATTCAACGACTGCATTCTACAAATGCTCTTCTAACAATTCATTTACAAAAAAAACATACATTATATATATATGGTGATGGTGTAGTGATTGTCACTTCTTGACAGAAGAAGACCATCCTTCCCTTGCTTTATTGTTGATTACTCAATCATTTTCATGTATTTTTGAAATATCTTCTTTTTTTTTTTAATTATATACACATATATACACTTATACACACACACACACATATACATGTGGAGATGTGATCAAGATGCATCAATTCCTATTTTCTGTGCGAACGAAGGTGGCTCTTCAGACCAACCCTGCTCTTACACAGTCTGTTGCAAAGGTCACACTTAAACTGAGATTGAGGGATGCCAACTGGTGCTGCTCTACTGTGGACGCTCATATGACGCTGCAGGCCTCCACTCGATTTACAGACCACAGAGCAAACAGAACATCTGTGCCCTGCAATGTTTTCCACATCAAGGAAAGATTGATCTCCATGTGAACGCTTGTGGCTAGCTAGGCCAGCTCCAGATAAAGTCATTTTACTGCATAAATCACAGGTGTGGTTCTGCATGAAATCCTCCGACAGACCTGATATATCTGACAGATTTTTCTTCCGGATATCACGCTTCATTTTTGCATGCTCATACTTTTTCTTCTCAAAACTATCACAACCATGATAGACCAAGGAGCGCCACTTTTTACGATCATTGGAAGCACTTTCCCAACTGAACATGTCAATACCAAGAGCTTTAAGATTATCTTTGATGTTATCCTTAAAGCGTTTCCTTGGTTTATGTTGTGGACGCTTTCCTTGTGCAATTTCACCATAGAACAGGTGCTTTGGCAATCTATCGTTGTCCATCCTTGTCAGATGTCCAGCCCACCTCATCTGGTTACGTATAATCAACTTCTCGATACAAGGTACGTCAGCCCACATGAGAACATCCATATCAGGTATAAAAGTGCTCCACCTGATGGCCAGAATGTGTCTCAGGAATTTCTGGTGCACTCTCTCCATGACTTTTATGTGTCTACCATAAGTTGTCCAGGCCTCAGAAGCGTAAAGCAGGGATGGTAAAATACAAGATTGATAGACACTGATCTTTGTATGAATAGTTATACCCCTGTCAGACCATACTCGCTTCTCTAAGCCACCAAAAGCCTTAGTGGCACGCTGTATCCTATAGTTGACCTCAGCATCCAGGGTTCCATCTCTGGCGAGAGTACTACCCAAATACACAAATGTGTCAACCACGGCAAGTCTCTGGTAATAATAAAATTTCTATATTTTAAATTTAACTTTTTCAAATCACAAATTTTAAATTCCTAAATTATGATGTATATATATGTATATGTGTACGTTTTTTATATACATAAGTTTCCATAGCCATGCATTTCTTGTTAACTGACTTTGCCAAGGATAGAACCCTCAACTACATTGTCTGTAGTCTGATAGGAACAGCATGGGAATGTTGCTATTATATTCAAATTCACTTAAGTGATAGCATTTTCCTCCCTTGCATGCAAATATCTGCATTAAGTCGTTACTTTTGACAGAATGCATATTTATATATTTTTAATATTTTTTTTTACATACAGAAAAGTAAACCATGGATGGAATTTCCTAACTAACTTGATTTAGGCAAGGATTGAACTCACAACTACTTTGCTTGTAGTCTGACGTTTTGCTATGAAGACTTCCTTTAAAATATGTTTTTATTGCTTAAATATTAAGTTAATTATTAGTAAATTATTCTCTGTATGTAACCCAGCAGGGGCTAAGTCATACACATGGGCAAAAAAAAAATGCACACTAATCTTAAGTCCAGATGGCTACACATTTAACTCTGTCTAGTGGTGGACCCTTTAAGGATGGGCAAACCATCACTGGTCACTGGAAAATACCGCTCTGATGCTCAGGGCCCGCAAAACGTGCATGACTCTAAGTCCGTGTGGCAATGCTGTTTTTTGCACTTTGGTCGGTGGTTTGTTGTTAATATACAAAGCATTAATAAAAATATATATCTTATGGTGATCTATCTCTAAAACCCTTAAACCTTCCTTGATTTCTAAGATTCTTATGTATTTGCAAACCTGCAAGAAATGGTCAGCTCACATGTCCCAAATTGGTGACCATGTCCTGCCAGACTACATTCATAATCTCCATGAAGTGATGCATCAGAGAAAAACAGGACAACTTCTATGTAATACTTTGCACTTCACTTGGTTGAAATTTAACCATACGATTAAAAAACTTTAAAAAAACACTTTTTTATTTTGTTCTAACTGAAGATGGGGGCATCCTACTGGATATCAGACATTCACCTGCAATCTCATACATTCTAACCGAAACATCTTTTTAAGATTCTAACCGTCCTTTTAAGTGTAATTGTTTGTATCTCTCTTGCACTTGGTTCACTAGTTATATTTGCTAGGTTGTTTTTGAAATTTTTTATCATTCAGTTGCTCCAGTTGTTCCTATAATTACTGAAATAATGGAGATCTTCCCAAGATTCCAGTTTCTTTTCATGTCATACATAAGACCTTGATATTTCGTTATCTTTTCCCTCTCAGTTCTGTTTAACCCAGCATCATTGGGGACACTAACTTCTACTAAGGTTGCTTCTTTCTCCTTCTTGTCCCATATCATTATGTCAGGTTTCATAACTTTTTTTTATAGGTATGAAGATGTCAGAATTGCATAGTTATAGTAGGTTGTGTATGACTTATTTCCAACTTTTCTTTCTGGTATATGTTCCTAAGATTTGCTGCTACGTTCGATATGTTTCAGAAAAAGATATATTTTTTGAAGTAGCTGAGTGGTCTTAGCTACATAATCAAGTTATACAGTCTTGTAAGTTGCTGATAATATCCTTAAGCATTAGGCTTTTGATGTATCTCTCAATGTCTTTCCCGGGTTCCTATATTCGTCTGTATTTATGGCTTACACCAGCCAATCATATTGTTGTGTGGACGAACCAGGATGTATTCATATTCATTACATCAGATTTATATAAAATTGACAAAGCAAATCAGAATTAAAACATTTTAATTTATAATCAATAATTTTTATTCCTTTTTTATCATTTACTTAAAAAAGATGTGACCCACCATGATCCATCCACATTCTGAAATAATCCAGAGAAACAAAAAAATGAATGACTTGAGAATTTGTGTAAGAAATTAACAAACCTGAATGCTGAATTCAAAATGGCAGCCATTGCATTTGCCAATCCAATTTTTCTGCAGTTTGATGATGTCCTGCCATAAATCCTCATTCACTTCAGAAAGGCCATCCCAAAGAGACTGTGAATTTAAAAAAATAAAAAGAAAGATTTGGTAACATTTTGTATAAAACTGTTTCGTAAAAAAACCCAAAAATCTTTAATATTTTTTAATTCTTTTGATTTTACTTATTCTGTTATTTCTTATTTCATTTTATTCATTTTAAGGAATTTTTTGCCTTACATTTAGATGATGTGATGTTTTGTTCTTTTCTGGATTTCCAAGAAATAAGAAAACTATTTTCAAACTAGAAATTATATTGAGTTCTCTCCCTTGACATCTTTAGAAATTTATGTATATTTAAATTAAATTATACATTTTTAAACATATCTGTTTATGTGAATGTATGTGCGCCTTGCCTCCACATTAATTATACATTATTATTTGTTGTTTATTATTAATCAATTTGTGTTAAGTAATATAAAAATCTAAAAAAAATCCTATGAAGGAGAAGATTAGTCAAGCAAGTTGAAAAAATGAATAAAAATAATAACCATCTTTAGTTTACTTACTTTAGCATAAGTAGTTGTTCTCAGGTACCACTGTCGGAGGGATCGCTTTTCTACTTTAGCCCCAGAACGCCAAGAACATCCCAGTTCATCGATTTGTTCATCAGCCAAAACTGTTTGGTCTACAGGATCCCAATTAACTAATGCCTGCAATGAAAGATAACTAAATGAAAAATTAGCAAAAAAGAAAACTAAAATTAACTTTAAATTTTTTGCTTTAAATTTTTTTTTTTTATTATGTGAAGCAAATTTTTGTATTATATCCAAACTTGTTTTAAATCAAGAGAAATATACTTAAGCACATGTTGTAAACTTATTGTTGAATAAATTTGTTATCCATTTGTGGGTTAAACTCTCCAGTAAAGGTGGTAATAATTGTTAGAGCAATACTTTTCATAAAAAGAATTGAGCTCCCTCAGTAGCCGATAATGTAACCAAATATAAAAACATAATTTCCCTTACTTTCATTGTCATGAAGATAGTATTTGGGAAAGATCTCTGAATGCTGTTGTAATCATTGGATTTCAATGTAGAAACAATCACCATGTTGAACCATGTCGCGTTTCATCCTTGTGAGAATTCATCAGCCTGACAAATTCTCACGAGAATGAAATGCGGAATATTCTGTGTAGCTTGATTGCCATAAATATATTTTCATAGCTTACTATATATAAAAAGTGTTTCATGTTTTAAATCATGATGAACTGGGATGTTCTTGGCGTTCTGGTGTTCAGAAAATAATGATCAATTTCAGAAAAAAAAATTATTAATTTATCAAAATTGGAATAAGAATTCTAGACATACAGTTTAGTTTAGTTACATTGAGATTTTAATCATAATATAGTCACATAAAATTATTGCAAATCCGTTCTGTTCAGAGGAAATTAATTTTGCCTACCATGGGACAGGTATTTCTCTAGTATATATATAATCTGGGAAGTTTTTTAACCTTTAAAACTATATAAAAAACTTATTTAATTTTTATATTTTTTTATCATTCATTGGAAAACTATTTAGTCAGTCATTTAATCACTTGCAATTAATGCATCAATTTGCTCTCTCAAATTCACAATAGTCCTAATGTTAATTTAAAGAATCATCAGTTGTTTACCATGAAACACTTTTTATATGTAGTAAGTTATGAAAATATATTTATGGCAATCAAGCTACACAGAATATTCTGCATTTCATTCTCGTGATAATTTGTCAGGCTGATGAATTCTCACAAGGATGAAACGCGATATATTCTGTGTAGCTTAATTGCTATATATATTTTCATGACTTACTATCTAGCTCTACCTATGTATTGAGCACTGTTGAAGTAAATACTGAAAATTTATGCATAAGATTATATCTTTGTATTATTATTTATGCGATTAAATGAAGTAGTCATATATATATATATATATATATATATATATATATATATATATATATATATATATATATATACATACACTACAGGTTAAAAACATCAAAAAGTAAAAACCATTGAATTTCAATGAGGTTGTTTATAGTGCTCAATAAAAAGAGAAAAATATAATTTTATTCAATTTAGGTAAACAAAATTACCATAAGTTGCTACACTAAATTTACTGTTTCAGTTTTAAAAGACATTGTCAGGCGTCAATAAACCTCCAATCTTACTCGAGGCCAGTTATTTAATGAAAATGAAAATTATATATATATTAAATATGCATCTAAAACCAAGCTCCTATCTTTACATCATCAACACTCTGATTCCCATCTGGCATCAATTGAAATGGATGGCTCTCGTCTTGGGAAGGCCCCATGTTTTGACAAGCTTCTGGGTCTGACCTTTACTTCTGATTGGAAATGGAACACGTACACCAAGTCTGTTGCCAAGGTCGCCGGGAAAATGGTGGGATCCTTCTACCGCTCTAGAACATATCTCACTGCTGATGCAATTCTCTATCTATATAAAAGCCAAGTACGTCCAAGGATGGAGTACTGCTGCCACATCTGAGCAGAAGCTGCTAAAAACAGCCTATCCTGCCTTGACAGAGTACAAAATAAACTTTGTGGCTTAGTGGGGGATGCCATTTTCTCTTCCCTGCAACCTCTCTCCCACAGAAGGTCTTTGCGAGCCTGTCTTTGTTTATCATTATTTCCATGACAAGTGCTTGTCTGAGCTCCAATCTCTTGTCCCCACCCCTCACCAATTTTTCATGATAAACACCCGTCTACTAGCTGAAACCACTGTCAATAATTTTGCCCACTTTTTATCTGTGCCTAAATCAAAACATATATTCCATGAACAAAGTTTCTTTCTTCCGTTTGCCTGTTTCCCAGTGAGCTTTGGAAGATTGTCAGTGAAAGAAATACAATCGCCAAAAGATAAGCGTTTCATTATTTCTAGCACCATTTTGAAAAATACCTCGCAAATGCGACTGTTTCACTCACAATGTAGAGCCCTGAGAGGTAAATTCTTTTTTTTTTTAACTTTGACCCCAATTTTGACCTCTTTACACTTATTTTTTGGGGCTCAAATCAAATTAAAAAGTTTGATCCATATCCAAGTAATCTACATTTAAAATTTAAAGTGTTCAGACCCAAAATTGGCGGGGGAGTTTGGTAGAGTTTTCAAAGGTCAAATCGTTGCACTTTAACCCCTTAAAAACCAAATTTCTGGCCGAAAACCGATTAAAAAGATTTTCCCAAATTTCAATACCCCTTATGTCAAATTTCGAGTCTGTAGACTGAAAATTGACAGAGTTATTTGGTACGGAAATGTAAAAACAGAAACACACAGAGACAATTTCACTTTTATAGCTATACTAGCATTTCAGCCTGGCGTTGCCCGGGTGTTTGGAGGTGTATGTTGAGCAAAAAAAAAAAGTGGTCAATTTTTTTAACTTTGACCCCTATTATTACCCTTTAACGTTTATTATTAATTAATTATTGTCAAATTCAATTATTAAGTTAGATCCATGTCCAAGGAACCTATATCTAAAATTTCAAGTGTTTAGACCCAAAATTGGCGGAGGAGTTTGGTAGAGTTCTCAAAGGTGTAATCGTTGAACTTTGACCCCTTAACAGCCAAATTTCTGGCCGAAAATGGATTACAAAAATTTTACCAAATCTCAGTATCTTGTATATCAAATTTCGAGTCTGTAGACTTAAAATTGGCAGAGTTATTTGGTAGGAAAATGTACACACACACACACACACAGACATTTTCACTTTTATATATATATATATATATATATATATATATATATATATATATATAGATTCTTTGTCTTCCAAAAAATTGTACATTCTGTATTGTAATGCAACAGATGTTTTAATTAATTTAGACTTAGTTTTTCCAGCGATTACATTCATGTATTTCTCATGTTTTGTTTAACATAATTTAATATAGTGAATTATAAAATATTTAATATAGTGAACTATAAAATGTTTAATATAGTGAACTATAAAATGTTAAATATAGTGAACTATAAAATGTTAAATATAGTGAACTATAAAATGTTTAATATAGTGAACTATAAAATGTTTAATATAGTGAACTATAAAATGTTAAATATAGTAAACTATAAAATGATTAATATAGTGAACTTTAAAATGATTAATATAGTGAACTATAAAATGTTTAATATAGTGAACTATAAAATGTTTAATATAGTGAACTATAAAATGATTAATATAGTGAACTATAAAATGTTAAATATAGTGAACTAAAAAATGATTAATATAGGGAACTATAAAATGATTAATATAGTGAACTATAAAATGTTTAATATAGTGAACTATAAAATGCTTAATATAGTGAACTATAAAATGATTAATATAGTGAACTATAAAATGCTTAATATAGTGAACTATAAAATGCTTAATATAGTGAACTATAAAATGTTTAATATAGTGAATTATAAAATGTTTAATATAGTGAACTATAAAATGTTTAATATAGTGAACTATAAAATGTTTAATATAGTGAACTATAAAATGCTTAATATAGTGAACTATAAAATGCTTAATATAGTGAACTATAAAATGTTTAATATAGTGAACTATAAAATGCTTAATATAGTGAACTATAAAATGTTTAATATAGTGAACTATGAGATGATTAATATAGTGAACTATAAAATGCTTAATATAGTGAACTATAAAATGCTTAATATAGTGAACTATAAAATGCTTAATATAGTGAACTATAAAATATTTAATATAGTGAACTATAAAATGTTTAATATAGTGAACTATAAAATGTTTAATATAGTGAACTATAAAATGATTAATATAGTGAACTATAAAATGCTTAATATAGTGAACTATAAAATGATTAATATAGTGAACTATAAAATGATTAATATAGTGAACTATAAAATGATTAATATAGTGAACTATAAAATGTTTAATATAGTGAACTATAAAATGTTTAATATAGTGAACTATAAAATGCTTAATATAGTAAACTATAAAATGTTTAATATAGTGAACTATAAAATGCTTAATATAGTGAACTATAAAATGCTTAATATAGTGAACTATAAAATGCTTAATATAGTGAACTATAAAATGCTTTATATAGTGAACTATAAAATGCTTAATATAGTGAACTATAAAATGTTAAATATAGTGAACTATAAAATGCTTAATATAGTGAACTATAAAATGTTTAATATAGTGAACTATAAAATGATTAATATAGTGAACTATAAAATGTTTAATATAGTGAACTATAAAATGTATAATATAGTGAACTATAAAATGCTTAATATAGTGAATTATAAAATGCTTAATATAGTGAACTATAAAATGCTTAATATAGTGATCTATAAAATGCTTAATATAGTGAACTATAAAATGCTTAATATAGTGAACTATAAAATGATTAATATAGTGAACTATAAAATGTTTAATATAGTGAACTATAAAGTGTTTAATATAGTGAACTATAAAATGCTTAATATAGTGAACTATAAAATGCTTAATATAGTGAACTATGAGATGATTAATATAGTGAACTATAAAATGTTTAATATAGTGAACTATAAAATGTTAAATATAGTGAACTATAAAATGATTAATATAGTGAACTATAAAATGCTTAATATAGTGAACTATAAAATGCTTAATATAGTGAACTATAAAATGTTTAATATAGTGAATTATAAAATGTTTAATATAGTGAACTATAAAATGTTTAATATAGTGAACTATAAAATGTTTAATATAGTGAACTATAAAATGCTTAATATAGTGAACTATAAAATGCTTAATATAGTGAACTATAAAATGTTTAATATAGTGAACTATAAAATGCTTAATATAGTGAACTATAAAATGTTTAATATAGTGAACTATAAAATGTTTAATATAGTGAACTATAAAATGTTTAATATAGTGAACTATAAAATGCTTAAGATAGTGAACTATAAAATGTTTAATATAGTGAACTATAAAATGTTTAATATAGTGAACTATAAAATGTTTAATATAGTGAACTATAAAATGTTTAATATAGTGAACTATAAAATGTTTAATATAGTGAACTATAAAATGCTTAATATAGTGAACTATAAAATGATTAATATAGTGAACTATAAAATGTTTAATATAGTGAACTATAAAATGCTTAATATAGTGAACTATAAAATGTTTAATATAGTGAACTATAAAATGATTAATATAGTGAACTATAAAATGATTAATATAGTGAACTATAAAATGCTTAATATAGTGAACTATAAAATGTTTAATATAGTGAACTATAAAATGATTAATATAGTGAACTATAAAATGTTTAATATAGTGAACTATAAAATGATTAATATAGTGAACTATAAAATGTTTAATATAGTGAACTATAAAATGTTTAATATAGTGAACTATAAAATGTTAAATGCTTATTTATATGTTTCTTGAATGATACGAAGATGATGACCATGTGACTTGAACCAACAAGTCCCAACATGTGTGCAACTAAATAGAAACGATATGATCTGCATATTATTTTTTTTTAAAGTTGTTTTTTCTAAAACATGTTCAAATATTTTTCGAAAACATGTTCAAATATTACCTCTTTTCGATAAACAAGTCTGGCTTCATACATTTTTAGAAATATGTACTGCGTCCATTTGTAATAGGAAGAATCACAACTGGCAAATTCCTGTGATAGAAAAAAAATAGAAAAAAAAACTATAAAAACAATTGAAAAAATTCAAATGCGAAAGAAAGAAAGAAAAAAAATATTGTTTGTCTTTTTTTTAATAACATATCAACCGTTTTTGTCAAAACACAATATCTACTGAAAACGATCCATTGCATACAATTAATTGAATACAAATTGCTATTTTACCCATGTTACATATTAGGGATTCTATGTCAGTGGTGATTGAGCTAGCTAGTGTAGATTTTAACATGGGTCACATTTAGTGCATATTAGGATAACTTTAATTTGTGAATAGAATCATTCCAAGAGACAGATGATGTAAATTTGAGACAGGGTGCGGAGGTCAAATAGTAGATAAAACAGTCTGATATGACAAATGACGTCATAGTTTTGAACTGAGAGAAACAAAAGTTTTTAAATCTCTCCATAGAAAAGATGCAACTATAAAATAAGTGAGAATATAAGGATATTATCTTGTTGGGGGGGGGGGGCTACCTTATCTAACAGTATTAGTACACTTATAGATAAGTTTTTAATTGAGAAAGTTCAGTGGAATAATAGATTATAGGTAAGTATGAGTGTTGTTCCAAAAGAAAAGCCACCTAATTTTTTATTAATTCAAAAAGTTAAAGCTCTACGAAGACAAGAGTGGTATTATTAAAATCAGTGACTTTTTGTGTTCCAGAATTTATTTTTCTACACAGTCAACACAATTCTCAATGCACTTTTGCCAGGAATTGAACGATGCATCTCTGCTTCTGATGCACGTCCATGACAGGAGTTGCTTTCTTAGAATCTCATACTGTCAATATTTGTAACAGAGAGATGAAACTTTCAGGTTATGAATGCACAGTCATTATAACAATGCAATTTGCAATTCCCTTTGATCCAGTCGAGAATAAAAAATAGGAGGCATTACTTTAGGAATCCTCTTGTACCAGTTCACCTCAAATTGCTTATCACTCACTCACTATCCAGATTTATTGTTCCCTTTGACAAAATGTTTGTCACTGCCTGGCTATCCTTATGCTAAACCTCCAATGATCACGAATGGAGAGATTGATTGCGTCCATTTGCCACTGTTTACAGTTTTACTTGATGGTTTCTTTCCAGATTTTCTGATAAACGCATCATGTATGTCTTGCTTCATATCAACCATTTTGAGAAAGCCTTTAAATAAAGATGAAACTCTGATGAACCTATAAACAATTTTTGGTTTTCCTTTTTAGTTGACCATCATTTGCAATACAGTAAATTTATTGGAATGAGTCGGCTCACTAACCCAGGATGCCCTCGCAAGTACAAGCAAGCATAACCTTGTGTCTAACTTTGCCCTCAATAGGAGGCAGACAAATAGGGACAAATAACATTTTAATCCTCTCTCTCTCTATATATATATATATATATAATATAAAGCTGAATGTCTGTGTGTGTGTGTCTGGTCACGAATAAGCTCCTATATGGTTGACTATTTAAAAAAAACTGATTACATATAATGATAGAAGATGCATCGAGACACAGGAATGAGTATGCTTGATCTGGCAGAACGGGGGTTCATTACAATTGTGGGGTCTGCGTTCGCACCTGGTCCACAAAGTATGGAAATAAAAATTAAAAAAAAAACGTTTACAAGTGTTTTTATATAGATGTACATAAGAATATTTTGATAAGTATGTTTTAACTTAAATAGGGATGGTATAATAAAATTGTGGGGTCTGCGTTGGCGCCTGGCCTCCATAGAATGGAAATAGGCACAAACTTTAATAAAGACTTTTCATATCTATCTGTGTAAGTATACTTTGATAATTATGTTTCAGTTTGAAGAAATATGGTAGAATAAAATTATGAGGTATTCGTTCGCACCTGACCTCCATAGAATCGAAATATGTCACAAAGTTTAACAAGGTTTTTTAATATAGATCCACAGAATATTGTGATAAGTGTTTCAGTGTGAACAGGTATGGTATAATAAATTATGGGGTTTATCTATTTTATTTTTACTTTCATCATATTTTGCTTTGGTTTTGATACCCCTAAATTCAACCCAAATTTACAACCCTTCCTTTTCATAACCTATCATACTTTCATAAATCAGAGTCCATTTTCTGTAGACTGTTTTTGAACCCAGTCAACGACGGGTACTTTTGCTAGTATATATATATATATATATATATATATATATATATATATATAGAGAGAGAGAGAGAGATAAAAGAATAACAGTATAGCTACATTCCAATGAAAAAACAGCTATTCCAGCATGTTAAAATTTCAATACATTTTTTACAGATCCGTTTCGTTATGCAGAACCAATCAGTTATTATTATATCAATACCGACTTTTCCGTGCATATATTCCTAAGTAAAAAATAGAAATTCTCTCTCTCTCTCTCATATATATATATATATATATATATATATATATATATATATATAAAGAGACAGAGAGAGAGAGAATAGACAGATAGAGAGAGGGTAGATAAAGACAGAAATAGAGAGGATTTTTAAATTTGAGAACAACAAAAAAACTCACCCTTTCCCAGTCAAAACTGCAGCAAAGATCTTCAATTTGTTTTTTCATACTTTTAATATTACTGCAAATTGATAAAAAAAAAAAATGAGTTCATTATCATGATGATCAAACTACTTTCTCATGTTAGTGTGCAATTTGAATGCCTTCATCTTGGGCAGCCATTTTTTAAAAATGGCTGCCCAAGATCAAGGCTTGATGACCAATGCTTTTAAAAAGATGTGTGGTCTCAGCAATTACAACAAGTGCAAAAAATAGAGAGTGTGAACCACCTGATATCCAACTGTAGAGTTCTGCTAGGGAACAACTACTATACAATGCAACACAATGGAGTGTGTAAATATTTTCACTGGACCTCAAAAAAAAAAAAAACTTGAATATTGAATGCAGCAGTAAGTTCTTGGAAAATATACAAGAAAGAAAACAAATTAAAAGTAGAATTGTCTGCAAAGACCCATGGCATAGTGGATAAAGTACTTGGTAAAATTCAATTATAACTTACACTCCACTGGAGGTTGAAGATTCATCCTCAATGTGGACGACACTCAAAATACAATTGTGAATTACCTAGGACTTCTATCCAGTCATGGCTGACAGAATGAGAGTATGGATTATAAATATTTGTTTGAAATTCCATGCAGATTTTAGAGTTTGACAAGCTACACCTGAAGAAGGTTGAAAGTTATATCGACTAAAACATTGTGTGAATAACACTAAACATGAGAACAGTAATCCAAAAAATCCAAATTGTACAAAATTTATTGCTAAATGTAACCTCACTTTTTAGGACTTTCTAGTAGTAATGTACAACATTTCCCATAAGATCACTGAAGTTAAACAATGCTGAGCCTGGTCAGTATTAAAATGGGTGACCATTTGAGAATACCAGGTGCTGCATGTACTCTTTGGTATGCGGATATGTATAATACCTCTGGGAGATGAACACCCCCTACCTTGCACAGTTCCAGGTCACCTTTGGGCAAGGTGTAGCATCTGTTAGCCCTCTTCTAATATTCTAGAGGGTTACCATACAGGAGGTAGATGAAGCTCTGCAGCTGTAGTGAAGGCAACCCACTTAGGAGAAAAACAAAAACTAATAAAAATCCAAACCAGATAGAAAAAATCCATTAGTAAAACCATTTTTTAATGATGGTGTCACAAATAAAACACCCAATTTTCACAAGCCAGCACGGAAGTAGTAAAATTTATTGAAAGATATATTTAGATGATTAATTCCTATTTCAGTCACATAAATGAATTCACTTGAAGAACACTCATTCATATTGGATTATTTTTGTCTTTTTACTCATAAAAAAGTCATTCGCTTTCAGTATCAGCAGCAGCAGTAGTAGTACATTTCATCAATAACAACAGCGCATAAATTTGCATAATCACGCTCACCTCATACTCAAACGACTTCATGATAAGCACCCCCACTTAATCCTCTGTGTTATCACACTTATAAAACTACTAGCAGAAAGACCTGGCGGTTCCAGATGTTTCACCTTCCCATATTTTATTGTCATCGAAATCGATAAAAATCACCCATTTTTCAATCTTCCCCATGGTGACTTAATCCACAATACATTGTAGTCTACATTGCACTGTAGAGAACCTACTGTTGATTTTTATAAAATTATTTTATATAATGTCTTGAATTAAACTTTAAAACGCAAAAGTCAAGTATCATGGTTCAATTATGCTTCAAACAAACATTTATTTCAAACGTGCCCCTGTCATATCAAAGAATCTACTGTTGATTTTATATGTTGGGCCTTTTCTACTTGTGCAGTGATAAAACTTCTCAAATGCACTTGTGATGTTAGGCTGTATAAGGTGTTAACTTTAGTCAAAATCGTCTCTTCCTTCTTTTATCAGATTTTTTCGATTCTGATTATCAATACTTATCAAAGACATTCTGTCTAAAAACACTGCCAGACATAAAATGTAGATTTGTATGAACTTGTTTAGGAGTCTATAGGGAATTAACCCTCTCACACACACACACATAGAAAGTTCCTTTTATATAATAGTAGATATTATAAGAAATATCCTATCAAAAAGAGAATAAATGGAAAGTACTTTCTCACGTTAATGTGCAATTTGAATGCTTTTAAAAATGGCTAAGATCAAGGTTTGATGACCAGCGGTTTTAAAAAGATGTGTGATCTCAGCAATGACATCAAGTGCAGGTTCTGCCACACAGAAGTAGTGTGAGCCACCTGATATTCAGCTGTAAGATTCTGCTGCGGGCCAACTACTATATGATGCAACACAAATAAATATTTCCACTATACCAAAAAGAAAAAAAGTTGAATATCAAATGCGCAGCAGCAAGTCATGGGAACATGTTTACCAGAAAGAACAGTTGGAAATAAGTCATACACCATCCACTATGATTATGCAATTCCTACAGCTATGTACTCAGAAAACGAAACTATTAAACCTGACATAGTGAGATGGGGCAAAAAAGAGAAAGAAGCAACCTTAGTAGAAGTTAGTGCCCCCAATGATGCTGAGTTAAACGGAGATAATGAAATGCCAAGGTCTTATGTAATGTCTTGTGTAAAGAAACTGGAATCTTAGGAAGATCTCTATCATTCCAATAATCATAGGATCAAATGTATTCATAAAAAAGAATTTCAAAAACTACCTGGCAAATATACTCTGTGAACCAAGTGCAAAAGAAACCCAAATGATTACACTTAAAGGGGTGGTTAGAATCTTAAAAAGATCTCTTGGTTGGAATATATGAGATAGCAGGTGAATGTCTGGCATCCAGTAGGATGCCCCATCCTCAGCTGGAACAAACTGATAAGAAAATTAAAAAAATAAATAAAAGTGAAGTCTAACTGGAAATAATGGAACATGATAGTACTAGCAGAAATACCCAACGTTACCCGGGTGGCAAACTGATACCATCAAATATAATAGGAATTATATATTTATTATGCACTCATTCCAGGTTTGTATACGTTATTTTCTTACCTGTATGTCCAATTGGCAGGGTGTTCACCCCTTTCGATTGCAGCATTCTCGGCTGGAAGACCAAATGCATCCCAACCCATTGGATGGATAACCTGAGAACAAGAAGAAACGTTTACCAATCAACATAAGTGAAACTGTTATGTAATATTTAATGAAGATAAAAGATAAAAACATTTCATATTGTGTAGCGGACATTAGACCACATGACTAAAGAATGTTACTTCCAAATAATTTTCATACTTAATCCACTTTGACATTTCTTCTTAGTGATATTAATAGGAAGTGGGGGGAGTTTTTTTCTCTCATTAAGAAATGAAACCAATTTAGTAAGAGTCCTTTTTGGCTGTGCATCCTTATTTAGCCCCTGCCATGAAACCATAAGTATTATATGATTTTGAGGACTTGGAGTGCTTTGTTTTTTTTAAATATGACTATTTTAGTACCTATTTACAATGCCTCCCCACGGGACAGAGTTAAACACCAGGGTCGTTTTTTAACTTGAGAAAAGGTACAAAAATAAAAAATTGTCTCAGTCGTGAAGAACTGCTCTCTACCGAAAGAGAACAAGAAATGGAAGAACAGATACTACACTTTGATCTTGACCCGAAGGGCAATTTAGTAGAAGTACTTTGAAATCTATAAATAAGCAAAATATTTTATGGTCAACGGGTATTGTTAACCCTAACCCTAACTCTAACCCGACAGTCAATGGGTATTGTTACGTCAAGGTTAAAAACTAGTCAACGATAAGTGTTATATGATTTTGACCCAGAAAAAAAGCAATTCTTTCCCTTTTGTCAGAATTGTATTACTTACATTTTTACCTTGGAGGCGTTTATACCGTGCCATTGTGTCACTGATAGTGTAAACACGGACATGTCCCATGTGTAATCGGCCGCTCGGATAAGGAAACATTGATAACACGTAGTACTTTTCTGGAGACGCAACCTAAAGAAAATTAACATTGTTAGCAAAATAACCCAGAGTAAAAAAAAAATTAAATCAAATAATGTAAATTCTTTATATTAAAACTTCTATCTCTCTTCCTCACTCTCTTTATCTCTTTCTCTTTCCTATTTTTCCATCTCAACCCTCTCTTTCTCCTTTGCGAAGCCTATTTCTCTTTTTGTTTTAATGTGTTGAAAAAGAAATAATGGAATTCATTTATCAGAGCTATCTCTTTTAAATATAATACTGTAGTCTTACATCTATTGCTCCTGGACAATGCAAAGTAGAACAAAACACAATGATATACTTGATCCTGGGTTATTTTCATCTCCTCACCCCCATCATCTCCTTTGACAATATTATAAAGAGAAATGATGTTAATAATGAAAATAGTCCAAAGAGATTTACATGTAATACTTGTTATGAACTGAAAGAAGCAAGAATCTTTGGCTCTACTTATTGATAGTTCTCTCTACATTGCTTGCAACACATGAATAAAAAATATAAAGTGATACATCAGCTGTGAGATTTACGACCGTAGTGACATGTCTGGTTCAAAATAAGCACTCATCATTATATTCCCAAGTGATGGGGAACAAAAACACATGGTAAAACACAGATTTATATATAGAAGACATTTTTATTATGATAAGCGATTCAGAACTTCCATAAAACAACTCAATGGACCAGGGGTGGGTGGGGGGTGAACACAAAAAACATAATCATGATACCATAAGAAATGAGTGAATGACTAAAAAATAAAGCAACAAAATCACACCCCTTCACTGTTGAGGTCCCTAAATGCTAAAAAGCTTTCTACTCTAATAGTTTCTTCACTTGAACTTTGGAATTCCCTTCCTGCTACCTGATTTACTAACTGTACTGATATGCAGGTTTAAATGTAATGTAAACCAACATCTTGTTAATTTTTCCTTGGCATAGTCTGAAATAGTAGCCCCTCAAGTCCAAGTGGTGATATACCTTGTTAGGGGTGAATGTGAGTTAAAAAAAAAGAACCTATTATGCATGAAAAGTTTGATTGTTCGATGCAGAGATGGGGAATATTGAGGTTGGATAAAAGAAAATGTAAAGTACTTAACTGGGTGAAACAATCGACAACCAGAAAATAAAAACCAAAGAAAAAAGAATATGATGCCTTCAATCATAAAGATTTCCAAATGATCAAAAAACAATGTTATGGTTCATGTATTGTTGAAGTTTCTCTTCCTTTATTGCTCACTCTTTCCTCTTCCTTTCTTTTCTTTTTCTCTTTTTTGACGCTATTTTCTTTCTCATGTAACTGTTTATTTTAGTCTTTTCCTTTAATGAATTATTCTGAGCGTCCTATACGTAGTCCCACTTGTGCAGGTTGTCCCATGCTTTTGCAACTTTCGCTTGGGCTCGCTTTCTGGGGGTGTTCAAAGCTCAGAGGTCTTCTTTCGGTGCTGGAAGAGTCTCGTCTTTGTCGTCTTTGACTGATTCATTCTACCTACGCAGATGAAAGAATGCTGGTGTTGTTTGTCAGAGACCTGTTATAGTGGCAAAGTTTGTGTGAGATGGTAGTCACTACAGCACCTCCTGGTGTCCAAATAGGGGATGCCGTTTGATGTTAAAAGATAATCTTGGTCACCAAGATAACAACATAATGATTATTAGTGGTGGTTAGGGTAGGATTTGATTATTAAAGGGGATGGCTCAGCAATAAATTGTTAACATTCGACTTGAAGATGACCACACTGTAGTCAGCTGGAAAGCAGATCCGTAATGTGGCTGCTACTTTTTAATTGTGTCGTTACAGTTCAAACCTCTCGGACCCACACACACTCTCCAGCACCACCACAAAGAAACAAACAAATAAAAAAAAAAAAAGAGGAAAGAAACAAAAATTCGACTCAGCATTTTTTTTTAAGTTCAAATAAAATGCTTTTATTCATGGTTTCTCCCAAAAACAACACATTTCATTCTTTTTCCAAAGTCTTTTCATACATAATGTACTTTTTTAAAAGTCTCTGTCGCCATTCGCCCTTGACTTCCACACATCTATCTTGACCAGCACGCACTTGCTTCTCCTGCTCGATCACCTGCTGTCATTTTTTCTTTTTCTTGTGATGCAAGCTCGCAGATACTTGCTAATTTGCATATGTGCTAAGACAGCTGCTGCTGCTAATATTTTTGAAAGTCAGCTATCTTACAGCTGGTGCTGATATTTTACACGCGTTTATATGCGCTCTGTTACTGGTCAGCAGAACAGAGCTCCAGAAGATATCGCACTTCTGACGCAATCCTCTATCTGTATAAGAGCCAAAATTCTAAGATCGAGTACTGTTGCCACATTTGGAAAGGTGCTGCTCAGATCATCCTTTCCTGCCTTGATAGAGTACAAAACCGACTTTGAAATCTAGTTGGCAATGTTCTTTTCTCCTCCTTGCAACCTCTTCCTCACAGAACAACCATTTCTAGTCTTTCGCTTGTCTAGCTATAACCGCTGTCAATAGTTTTTCTTTCTCTCTATCTATTTAAGACTAAACAAAACTTTCACAAGCAAGATTTCTTTCCTAGAACTGCCTGTCTATGGAACACAATACTGCAGGGCTGTTGCCCAGCTGACTACAACATGGTTGTTTTCAAATCTAATATAAAGAAATTCTTGTTGAGCTGCCCTCTTAAATTATCAAATACTGACCAATCACGACCATAATTACCAATAATCATGGTGTTGTCTTACTGTTCACTTGACACTTTTTAACACTTATCCTTGAGTGGCCTTTTGACCTTGATAAGTGGTGACATCAACAAAAAAAACAACAAACTTTCATTTCGCACCTGTACATGTATGTAGACTATAGTCATTGTCAATACATGTTTAAAGCATAAGAATGTCTCAAAAGTTTTTTTCTTTTCAGATATACAACATACATAGAAAAGTCAACATTGTTGTCTTTGATAAATTTTTTTTTTTTTTTACATAGGCATAACCACTTATCAAGGCCCAGAGACCACTCGAGGATAAGAGTTAAGAGTGTACAGTAGTCAGTTGAACAATAAAGTAATCTTTAGTAATGGAAATTCGATAAATTTGTTAACAAGTGGAACGGCTCATCAAGAACTTGTTTACGTTGGACTTGAAGACAACCATATTGTAGTCAGCAGGAAAACAGAAGACAATTCCACAGGCGTGCAGTTCTAAGAAAGAAGCTTTGTTCATGGAATCTACGTTTAGGTTTAGGCACAGATAAAGAGTGGGGGGAATTATTGATAGTGTTTTCAGTTAGACGAGTGTTTTTCACGAAAGTTTGGTGAGGGGGGGACCATAGATTGAAGCTCAGTTGAACACTTTCCATGAAAATAATAAAGCAGAGACAAACTCGCAACATCTCTTCTGTGGTTGGTTGGTTGGTTGGTTGTTTGTTTTTGTTTTACGGCATATCAACCTTTTTCAGGTTATTTAATGCCGAATCTAGTTACTTTGAGGAACGATTTTTAATGGAGTATATTTTTTTTTTTTAAGTCAGATTCTATTTAACCCATAGTTGGGACCTTAACAGGTACTACCACTCTGGGTCAGAGTGGACCTCGGAGCAATGGCAATTAAAGGGTGGCTCCACACTCCCCAAGGCCTGCAAGGTGGGGCTTCACCATCGGATATAGTTTTAGGTCAATCTCTTCTGTGAGATAGAGGTTGCAGCGAAGAGAAAAGGACACATATGATCACATCAATGATTCTATCTTGTCCTTTTTTTTGTTCCTAATTTACATTGTCCTGGTCTCAAGCCCAAGATTTTACAAAAGATAATATCCTTACTAGAACTGTTCTGAAAATGTTTGGTTTCTAATTTTTTGTTCACACTTTCATATCATACATAAATAAAATATAATAGTTTGAGAAAATATAAATGGATGACTTTGTTATAAAAGCAAAAATCAAAATACTGAATTTCACCAATGGTATCTACTTTATTGTTATGTCACAGTAATGAACATATCCAAAAATTATGAAAAATGATAAAAGAGAAAACGAATTATTAATGAAAATAGTTTTTGAAGACAATTAGCGAAAAACATCTGGGCAGAAACTGCTAGAAGCACCTTATCCTGCCTTCACAGAGTTCAAAATAGACTTCATAGCCTAGTGGGGAATGCCCTTTTCTCTTCCCTGCAACCTCTTTCCTGCAGAAAAGACATTGCAAGCCTGTCTCTGCTTTATCGTTATTTTCATGTCAAGTGCTTATCTAAGCTTCAATCTATGGCCCCCCCCCCTTGGCCTGACTTCCATGAAAAACACTCGTTTACCACTATCAATAATTTCCTCCACTCCTTATCTTTGCCTAAACTTAATTGTAGATTCCAAGAAAAAAGCTTCTTTCTTATAACTGTACGCCTGTGTACCTCTATTCCATTTTCCTGCTTTCTAACTGACTACAATATGGTCGTCTTCAAGTCCAACGTGAACAAGTTCTTGATGAGCTGTCCCCTTAAGCAATCCAATTTACCAAATTTCCACTACTAACAACTACTACGACATTTTCCCATTGACTACTGTACACTCATTAACCCTTATCCTCGAGTGACCTTCTGGCTTTGATAAGTCGTGCCTTCTTTGTAAAATAAAATAAAATAAAAAAAATTAAGTTTTACTAAATTGATCAATGGTTTTACAGTTTTCAGAAAATATTTACCTCCCTTTTTTTTACAATTCAAAACTTAACTTTCATTAATTGCCTTTGAAAACTAATTCTATATTTTGATTTTCAAATTGTGCTATTATAATGAAGAAGAACCAGAAATACTTACATTCTGTTTTGAACAATCCAGTTCTTGGATCCGTGGTTTCCAGTAATTTTCTATTTCTTTTCGTTGTTCATCCTTAAAAGTACTTTCCTATTAACAGAAATAAATTAAAAATATTTAAAAACAATATATATATATATATATATATATATATATGACAGTTTAATCTCCACAAAATACTGCTTCAAACTTATGCATAACAGACAATCAAAAGTTTTATTTTCTCAAAACTTTCAACATTAGGCTTTCTTCACTTGTCATTCAACAAAACAAAAACATTCGGTTTTAGCCAGCTAATGTACTTCCTAACTTCGAGTGAAGTGTTTCCGGAAGCAATGACAAGGCAAATCAGTTTCATCACTTTTATTGTTCTTCAGTATTTCTATTGTGAAGCAATTTATTGAAATAAAATATAAGAAAAGGACATTATTGAAAAGTATACAATAAAAAGTAACAAAATCATACAGATAAAATATAACACAATTAGTCCTTATTTGCATATTTTAAATAGTTCATTACTTCCAAAAATTTTAAAAGTAAAAAATAAAACTAATTTCAATAATTTTAATTAAAATAAGACTGAAAAAACTTTTCAATGATTATTAAATAAAAAAGAAAGATAAAAAAACGTACTAAAAAAAGAGTACATATACAGGGGGGGGGGATATATGTATGAGAGAAAAAAAAGCAAAGGAACGAATTTGCCTTGTCATTGCTTCTGGTTATGCCGGAAGTAAGGAAGTACATTAGCTGATTACAACCCAAAATTCTCACCCATTTTCCTGTTTTGCTGAAAATTGTTCTGTTGAGAAGAACGATATCAGCTTTCTTCTTTTTCCAATGAAGACTTCTTATGATGGACCAAGAACATGTTTTACCAAACATTCTGGAGAAAATTCTACAAAGAAAAAATAGATAAGTAAATGTAGGTATATCACACATAAAAACTATTAAAAACTATTAAAAACTAGTTAAACCAGTGTCAATTCTACAATTCTATGATTCCCATTTTATGTCCGATTTGTTTTGTTGTGTACGATCAACTCATTAATAATATTGTACTGATTGCTGAGACAACGCAAAACAGATATTAACAACTAAAATAATTCAGTTGTGTATTCGTAATAGTAGTCATATTCTCTTTACTAAATTGTACTGATGGGATGATTCCAAAACTTTTCCCAATTTTCATATCAGAATCAGAAATTTAGAACAGAATCGGTAATTGTATCAGAAGATACAATTACCGATTCCGTTCTAAATTTCCGATTCCGATACGATTCCAATTCTTTTAAAATTAATATATATTTTATTAAAGGTTTGTTTTTTTGTAAATTTTCAAATTTCTGGGAAATTTCTGTGTATATTTTTTCTCAAATACTTTCCTTGTAATTGATTGAAAATTGTAAGACAACAAAAGATTTATTTTGATTATAAAACACAGGCAGATTGTATCAGTTCATTGCTACTATACAACATGCTACTTGAAAGTTTTCATAAACAGTTGAAAATATTTGACAATTGGCAGGCAAAATGAGAAAACAATGTGAGAACCAATATTTAACAACACCCTTACCATTGTTACAAACGAATTTCTAAATAATGTTACTATTTAGAAAACTATTTTTAACATGAGGGCATGGGTTTTGTTAACTATTTTGTGCTTTCTTTCTATGAATGAAGTTAAAATTTTATTTTAATTATAAAAATTTGGTGGGTTATTAAATTGATTTGCTTTGCTGTAAACAAAAACTAGATGCAAATAATAATAATAATAATAATAATAATAATAATAATGACAAATTTTTAGATTAATACTCTCAGCTAAATCCCCATTCCCCCCCCCCCAAAAAAAATTTTTTTACTCTTATAGGTGATTACATGTGAAACCCTTAAAAATCTTGACGGAAAAAAAAGCAATCATTTTAGTTTTTAGAGTGGAAGATCACTTTCAAATATAAATTTAATGTAAAATAATTTGTAATTCTTTTTTAGGACACCAGATTTCAATCCGCCATTTTGGTTTGCCAAAATATACGCCAGTGCACCAAATTTCATTCTGTCATAAAAACAAATTTCTACAGAAAAAAATTCATTTTACATTTTTATCTAGTGAATAAACATAAAATTACATATGAAAAATGTTTGGCTTCTAAAATAAAATAACACTTTTTGATAAATCTGTGTGGCGTAACAGAAAAATATTTTTTCTAAAGAATAAAAATGAATAAAGTTTATTTTTACAAGATTCTTTATGCATTTATCTAGCCAATAAACATAAAACTATGTATGAAAACCACTATTTATTAATGAGATTGTGTATTATTTGGATTGTTGAGACTATTGTTCTAATCTTGATTGTTATTCTCGCAATGATTTGGCTGCTGTAACTTCTGATCTTTATTAGTTGTAGTTTTGGTAAATGGCGGAAAAAATGTCTTTTTTTTTTCTAACAAACCATATTACGTTTCTGAATTTTGGAGATGAGGATTGATTATATGTATTATTATTCATCGGACTACTGTTCTCATCTTGAGTGTGATTTTCACAACGTTTCGGTCGATGTAAACTCCGACCTTCTTCAGGTGTATTTTGTCGAACTCAGGAATTTGGACGAAATTTCGAGTGGAACCCTTTATTTACTTTACGGGGGTAGCTCTTGTTTCGTCAGCCATGACTGGATAGAGGTCCTAAGTAATTCGCAACCTTCAGGAGAATATCACTTTTACAATTGATTTTTCCCAGTACTCTAACCACTGTGCTACGAGTCCTTACGGACAATTCTAGTATGAATTTTAGGAGCCTTAAACCTACTTTTTTTTTTATTTCTAATTGTAAATATCACCATTTATTACTAATTATTTCTATATGTTAATGTATATCTATCTCTATACTTATTACTTGTTTTACTTATCACTTGTATATATTATCTATTTTTTATAATTACTGGTTAACATATCGTATTGAATTCTATAGTAGGTCTACTTAGCAGTTTCAGTTGATATAAGTTATGAAGCGCTTGTCTAAAAAACTTCAATGAATATGTAATCCATATGACATCAGGACAGAATTCAGGAGTGATTCAACTCTCCGGAAACAGCTTGTGAGAGAAAAAAAATCATGACTAAGAACTGTGTATATGAAATTTCAACGGACGACACGTTTTACCTCAGTATAGTTTCCAAATTACATGGGATTTCATATACACAGTCCTTAGTCATGACACACAAAGGACACGACTCAGAAACTCACCACAGTTTGTATACCATATATGAAGGGGTTGTCTGAAAAACGAATATGTAATCCATATGACACCAGGACAATATTCAGGAGTGATTCAACTCTTCGGAAACAGCTTGTGAGAGTCAGGCCCCCTACAGAAAAAATCATGACTAAGAATTGTGCATATGAAATCCCGTGTAAATGTGGAAAACTATACAGAGGTGAAATGTGTCGTCCGTTGAAAGTACGGTTAGAAGAACATTGAAAAGCCGTAGTACGTGGCGAGACTGAAAAGTCCGGTATAGTTGACCATATCTGGAAGGAAAAGGGAAACCATCTACCATTATGGGACAAAATAAAAATTATAGAGAGAGGGGAACAGTGGAGAGTAAGACGACTGAAAGAAGCAGCACATATTCTGGGAAATAACCAACTGCTAAGTAAATCTAGTATAGAATTCAATACGATATGGGAACCAGTAATTATAAACAATAGATAATATATACAAGTAATAAGTATAGAGATAGATATACATTAATATATAGAAATAATTAGTAATAAATGGTGATATTTACAACTAGAAATAAAAAGTAGGTTTAAGGCACCCAAAATTCGTACTAGAATTGTTCGAAAGGACTCGTGGCGCAGAGGTTAGAGTACTGGGAAAAATAAATTGTAAAAGTGATATTCTCCTGAAGATTGAAGGTTCAATCCTCAGTGTGGGCGACTGAAAAATACAATTGCAAATTACTTAGGATCTCTATCCAGTCATGGCTGATGGAACAAGAGCACGTTATATGAAGTAGATAAAGGGTTCCGCTTGAAATTTCGTCCAAATCGACAGAAACATTCCCGAGTTCGACAAGATACACCTGAAGAAGGTTGGAGGTTATATCGACCGAAACGTTGTGAAAATCACACTCAAGATGAGAACAGTAGTCCGATGAATAGTAATACATAAACCATAGTCGTTAAAATTCAAAATGTGTGATGCGTTTATGAAATGGAAAGATTGTTGAGTTATTTCCCTTTTTGTAACAATTTGATGTTTTTTTTTTTTTTTTTTTTTTTTTTTTTTTTTTTTTTTTAGAATTTCATAAACACAGTAATCTAAACAATCATATATTATAAATCCTCATCTCAAAATTCAGAAACGTTATATCAAATCGATTATATTTTATTGTGATTATATTTCGGAATTTTTTAGATGAGGATTGGTAATTTGTATTATTTGGGCTATTATTTGCATCTTGGATGTTATTCTCACAGTTCAACTTATGTAACCTCCGATCTTCTGTCAAGTGCATTTTGTTAAATATAAGAATCTATATAGAACTTTGAACTGAGCCTTTATTTAATAAACGGAGTAGATTGTTTTTGTTCCATCAGTCAGGTAGAAGTTTTACACCAATAAGTTTATTCAGATGAGAACAGTAGTCTGAATAACACAAATTATCAATCCCCATCTAAAAAATTTTGAACTGAAATTCTTGGAAGTTGATTATTCTTGTTCTATCAGTCATGACAGGGAAAAACGTATTATGTAATTATTTTGTTTTAATATGTAATAGTATCACTTCCGGGCGACTATCTGTGGATGAATAATCAATTGTTAAATATTCTACGCTTCCCCAGATGGATTGTTATGCACTTGCAGTTGCACTGCTAATTAACAATTTCCAGGGCTAAATTCAACACATTGCTGTTAAAACTCGCTTATTATTTAGCAGTTTTTTGTTTTTGTTTTTAGTTCTGAAAATGCGTGTCTACCAATTTCACTCGTGATGTAAAAATGCTGAGAATTGAATACGATTAAGTAATCTCTTGCCCTCGTGGGGAAACAAAGTAAATATTTTTTCTTTCACAATTGCTGCGCGCTGTTGCACGTGAATAACAAATGCGCGACCTTGATAAATCAAATAAATTTTGGGTAAAGGAGTCAAACCATAAAGATGATTCTGACGAAAATATTGTCTCTCATTATCTTAATAATAAAAATAACAATAAAAAATTACCAGATTAGCAATAATAAAAAAAAAATAAACAAAAACATTTCGTTCGTTTTCCCAATAAGTTTCTAGTAGTAGACGACGTTGCTCGGTTGACGAGTGTTTTTTTTGTTTTTTTAACGAATCAATTTCAGATGACGTTAAAATAAAATACAATAAAATGGAGAAAAAGAAAAAAATCATTAAACATTAATGAATACTTACGGATTTGTTCCTTTTTTCCCCTAAAAAAAAAAAAAAACTGACAATAAACGTTACTTTTAAAATTCAATTTCTGCCGGCGTGAAAAATAACGCAAGGGACATATTTTCGTATATCACTGTAAATACGTAAAATAGCATCTAATTTGACAACTTTGAACTTGTAAAATAATGCAATAAACTAATTTTAATATCGCTATAAAAAGTGATTGCAGAAAAATAAGAAAAAGAAAAAATAGTAAAATCATTAATAAATAATTTAAATCTATTTTAAGTATTGTTCATATGTATTGGCCAACGACCATTACTTTTTTCGGTAAAAGATTTGTGTGCACCGTTTTTGAGATTAGCTTTTTTCAAATTCTTATTTTATATTTTATTTAAATTTACGTTATTGATATTTACTTTAAAATCAGAAGTTTAAAAAACAAATGGGAGATAAGTTTCAAACCTAATTATTTTTCAGCAAAAGTTAACGTAAAAAACTTGTATATAATTTATTACTTAGTGCCCCTTTTTGAGAAGCTGGATTTTGCCCACATTAAAACCGACCTTGTGTTTTACTCTGCCCTCGTGGGGAGGCAAATAAATAGGAACATTAATGCATGCATATTAAGAATTGCACTTATGGCGGCATTTAAAATACAGAAAAGTCTGTATGGTATACACGTAGCAGTCACGAAATGAAGATGAAATATTCCAAAAATCACGTAATTTCATCAAGTAGTTTCTTTTATTCAAGAAATTCTTTCATCGACCATGATTAAATCCGATAAAATAATTTTAATTAAAGATATTATTTTTAAAAATATTACGGTACCTTATTCGAATAAGTATGGATTTTTATTTATTAATTTTTTTCAAAAGTGATCCGCGCTATTTTTAAAATCGTATTTCCAAGTTTAATTAAAGATTTATGACATGTTTTTTTGGTATTATTATACAAACACCGTGACAGCGTTAGGGTTAGGGTTAGGATTAGGGTTAGGGTTAGGGTTAGGGTTAGGGTTTAGGGTTAGGGTTAGGGTTGGGGTTAGGGTTAGGTTTAGGGTTAGGGTTAGGGTTAGGGGTTAGGGTTAGGGTTAGGGGTAGGGGTAATTCGCTGTCACGGTGTTTGTATAGTTTTACCGTTTTTTTTATTCAATTGTTGAAGTATAGAATAGGTACAAAACACCCCCCTCCCCATGTTATGAATGGCTTTTTAAATAATAACGTTATTATTTACATCCGGATCACTTTCTGCACTAGTACCTGAAATTGAAACCAATTGTAAATCAGAGTCATCTCCCTTTGGTTTGAGAATTCTTTGTTGTTCTTCACAATCCCACGTGTAATTTTGTTTCAAACTTAAAACTTTTCAAATAATTGTTTTGATTTTTTTTTTTACAAACACAAAAGGTAAATTTACTTGTTCGAGTTAATTATCCAATGATGAATGTAACAGGTATTTAAAAAAACAAAAACAAATTTAATTTATTTATATTAACACTCAGATAACAGATGAAATAAAAGACGATTTGTAACATTTCGAATTATTTTCATCTTGGTTGTTTATATTCACAACGTTTCGGCCGATGTAGCCATCAACCTTCATCAGCTGCATCTTTTCAAACTTCGGAACCAGGAAATAATTTCGAAAAGTTCGATCGTTTATTTACATCTGTGTTTATTTTATTGTTTACCAACGAAGCGGAATTAATTGTTGAGCCATTTTTTTTGTTTCAACATAAACGGAGCAAATAATCAAGATTCGAAAAAGTTGAAAAAAAAAAACAACAAAAAACAAAACAAAAACAAAAAATGCAAATATATAACAAATATGTTATCAAAGGCAAGATAAGTTACTTTTCTACCTAACTGGATATGTTTTTTTTTTTTTTTTTTTTTATTATTTAATGCAAAGTGTTTATTCGGTTCGAAAAACGAGTAATGTTGAACATGAACACTGCCGGCGAACAAGAAAAGATGGCCGCGATGTCTTTAAAAAACTTGATAATCACTTCAAAATAAGAAATGTAACAAAATGGTGTTAGTAACCCAACCCACTCAGTAATGTTACACTACAGTGACATTGGGTGGCTTTCTAACGCCATTTTGGAGTTTGTTTTACTGTACACATAGATTCGAAAAAGTTGTCAAAAAACAAAAATATAACAAATAAATGTTATCAAAGCCAAGAGAAGTTGCTTTTCTACCTAACTGGATAATTTTTTAGTGTTTTTATTTAATGTAAAATGTGGTTATAGTGCATAAAGGGAAACCCTAACTTTCAAACACACCAGAAGTTGGCACCGCAGGTATGGAAACACAGAATCGATACATTGTATATTAGGGACTGCCAAACGATTGTGAAGATTGGACCGCATGTTTCCATGACGTCAGACCCTCGGTGGCCGTGACTATACGAACTATGGAAAAGCAGAAGCGACTTAATGATTTTTTAAAACCTTTGTTTATCTTCTTCAAACTGCAATTAATAATTAATCTTTGTTATAATTTTGTTAGGTTTTAAGATTTACACAGTTTAACGATTAATAATATTATAAACATTTGTATATTAAATATGAAATATGGTTTTACTGAATGTTCATTTGGTTACCTACGGGGCCCCATATTTTGTTCGGTAAAAAGAGACAAACAAAATATGAGGTGGGTGGGGGCTACAAAATGCTTAATATTGTGCAATAATATTTTCAAATTGGTTTCAATCTGGTGATAAAATAGCTGACAAGAGTCATGTTTATATTAAAACTTAAAATTAAAAAAAAAATTTTTTAAACACAATTAATTAAAAATCTATGTTGTAACGGAACATTTTGAAATAATGGAATTTTAATCGTTGTAATCTTTTAAAAATTAATTAATGTTTACAAAGTTTCTTTTTCTTGGCAATTCAACTGATTATAGTATATATTAATTCGAAAAAACGCTACTAAAAAAACATAATAATATTAAGTTTATATCAATTTTTTAATTGCAACTTTAAGGTAAATTTTTGTTCAATATGTATATTCAAATTTTAAAAAAATAAATATTTTTTACTTATTTGGACTCTTATGTTTCATAATAAATAGAAATTTCGATAGATTTAAATATACTTTGTTCGAATTTCGAAAAAATAAATATCCATCAGAAAACGAGGCATTAGCTTTCTTCGATAAACTTAATTCCCTCCATAAATCATTAACATTTACTATAGAGGATGAGAATGACGGTTGCTTGCCTTTTCTTGACGTTTTAATTGAACATGGTAAGAACTCTTTTCTTACGACTGTTTATCGTAAGCCGACATTTACCGGCCTCTACAAAAATTGGCATTCATTCGTCCCTACTTCAAGAAAAATAGGGCTCATTCAGAGATTAGTGTATAGAGCCCTTAGAATCTGTTCTTGTAGTAAACTGGATTGTGAATTAAAGAAGATTAAAGACATTTTTATTCACAATGGTTATCTGGAGAAATGGTTGATAATATTATTTATAATAAAATTAAAGCTCACAATTCTCCTCCAGTTTTTGGTCCCTCCAAGTGTCCTGTTTATTTAAAAATCCCTTGGATTGGTGACCCTGGTCAGTGTTTGGGTAGACTTGTTATCAAGTCTGTATCAAATTGTTTCCCATCTGTTGCTTTTCGCTTGGTTTATCGTGTTAAGTCTGCATTTCCTTCAGTTGTGAAGGATGATTTACCCTACATCACAAATAGTATTGTGATTTATTAATTCAACTGTCAGTGTACTGTCTATGTAGTTCGAACTCGTTTAAATTTGTAGACAAGAATAAACCAACATGTTCCAGCAAGCATCAGACTAGGTAAGCCTCGTCACCCCTCGTTTACCTTGGAATCTGCTATTGGCCAGCAGCTCGCTGAAAATCCAGCATGTGCCAATGCATATGAAATGGACTGGTTTAGGATTTTACACTGAGCTGACTCTTCGAATCACCTGAGGATTCTGGAGTCAGTCTCTATCCTTTCACGCAGGCCCTCTCTCTGTCGACAAGGAGTTCGTAAAATCTTTGGACTTATTTGGGGATATATTTTAAATTTTTACGTCCCCACACATATATTTTATACAATTGTATATATTCTACAACGTATAATTGACTCATATTTTTTTTTTACTCATAATCCCATTCGCCCTTCATTTAATTTTATATATATATATATATATATATATATATATATATTTTCTCATTTCATCCATTCGCCATACATTTATAAGTAACCCCCACTTAAGTCTTCGCTCTTGCGTGATGTTTGTTTTACACTTGATAGAAATTCAACGATTGACTCCTGATGAGCTTGTTGATAAAAGGGGCCCCTAGAGTCTTCCCGACCTTATTTAAAGCGCTATATATATATATATATATATATATATATATATATATATATGCGATTAAAAAAAATAATTGATAAAAAAGTTTACTTATTTCTATATATTTTTATTATAGGGAGGTGAAAAAAAAATAAACATAAAATATATTTGGAAATTGTATCGATTCTGTGCTTCCATACTTCAATTGAGAAATGCGGGTGCCAACTTCTGGTGTGTTTGAAAGTTAGGGTTTCCCTTTATGCACCAGCACCATTACCTAAAATGTTATTTGGCTCGAAAAACGTAGTGTTTATTGGTGTATTTGAAAAATACAAATGGCGGCAGATTCTGTTGAACATGTTAAGTTTGGGAAATGAGTTAAAACTAAAATATTATATAAAATACTATTAGAAACTCACTCAATATATGTTATCATGACATAGGCTGACATATATTCGGTGGAATTCTAACAGTATTTTGTATAGTATTTTAGTTTTAACTTATTTTCCCAAATTTAACATGTTCAACAGAGAGTCCACCGCCATTTGTATTTTTCAAATACATCTATAAACACTGTATGTTTTTTGAGCCAAATAAACAGTTTACATTAAATAAAAACACTAAAAAAATTATCCAGTTAGTTAGAAAAGTAACTTCTCTTGCCTTTAAAAACATTTATTTGTTATATATGTTTTTTGACAACAAACCCCCATTTTGTTTTATTTCTTATTTTGAAGTGAATATTGAGTCTTCAAAGACATCGCAGCCGTCTTTTCTTCTTCATCGGCAGTCTTCAACATTACTTGTTTTTCGAATCAAATAAACATTTTACATTAAATAAAAACACTAAAAACTTATCCACTTAGGTAGAAAAGTAACTTATCTTGCTGTTGATAACATTTATTTGTTGTATATTTGTTTTTTGTTTTTTTTTTACAACTTTTTCGAATCTGTATATAGTAAAAAAAAACCCAGATGGTTATTATATTTTCATAATTTTTTAATTGATATTTTACTCTATATAATTTGCCTGAAATAGGAATTAACCTATTCTTTGTACATTCATTGTCTGAATTGTTTTACAAATAAAGCAAATGTCAACTTTAAAATTATGTTTTCAGCTTCTTTGTTTTTCTTAAATTGTATTTTTCATCAATTAACTTATAAAGATATTTTAAACATTATTTTTTAGATATGTAAACAATAATAGAAATTATCAAAAGTAATTAATAAGTCTACCCATAAATGATTATATCAGTTTTTTTTATATCTTGTTAGAAGAACCAAAAGTAAAAAGTTAAGAAGAGTTGAAAACATCTACAAAAAGAAAGTATTTTTGTCGATTATGTGTGGGCTTGTGAGTGAGTGAGTTGGCCATAACTTTAACTTGTGTTGTTTGCCCAGATGCTTGTAGCCAAAGCTAAATTTAGTTTGTTTGCAAAGGGTCTGTGTTGTAGTGGTATGATTGACAAGGGTTCGTTTGGCAAGTTGAGTCTCACTGATGACTGTGTTTGAGTTCTTTCTTATGTAGCCAATGGCAACAGGTGTTTGGTTTCTGGGGACACATCTTTCTGATTGGTTAAAGTCTGATGTCAATAACTACTCGTGAATTAACCAATCAGTTTTAAGTATTCCAACCAATAAACATTGAGTATTTTACAAAGATTATTTGTTCCTAATTTTGTTGCTTTACTGCTGGAACAAGGGTGGCACAAATACAACCAAAGAAAAGTATCAGTATTATCACAAAAATATAGAATCTTACATTTTATTTGTAAATTTTCAATAGAATTTATTTTGAAATATTGTTAATTCTTTTAATCAGTTTTGTCACTTATCACAAATATATAGAATCTTACATTTTATTTGTAAATTTTAAATAGAATTTATTTTGAAATATTGTTAATTCTTTTAATCAGTTTTGTCACTTATCACAAATATATAGAATCTTACATTTTATTTGTAAATTTTAAATAGAATTTATTTTGAAATATTGTTAATTCTTTTAATCAGTTTTGTCACTTATCACAAATATATAGAATCTTACATTTTATTTGTAAATTTTAAACAGAATTTATTTTGAAATATTGTTAATTCTTTTAATCAGTTTTGTCACTTATCACAAATATATAGAATCTTACATTTTATTTGTAAATTTTCAATAGAATTTATTTTGAAATATTGTTAATTCTTTTAATCAGTTTTGTCACTTATCACAAATATATAGAATCTTACATTTTATTTGTAAATTTTAAACAGAATTTATTTTGAAATATTGTTAATTCTTTTAATCAGTTTTGTCACTTATCACAAATATATAGAATCTTACATTTTATTTGTAAATTTTCAATAGAATTTATTTTGAAATATTGTTAATTCTTTTAATCAGTTTTGTCACTTATCACAAATATATAGAATCTTACATTTTATTTGTAAATTTTAAATAGAATTTATTTTGAAATATTGTTAATTCTTTTAATCAGTTTTGTCACTTATCACAAATATATAGAATCTTACATTTTATTTGTAAATTTTAAATAGAATTTATTTTGAAATATTGTTAATTCTTTTAATCAGTTTTGTCACTTATCACAAATATATAGAATCTTACATTTTATTTGTAAATTTTAAATAGAATTTATTTTGAAATATTGTTAATTCTTTTAATCAGTTTTGTCACTTATCACAAATATATAGAATCTTACATTTTATTTGTAAATTTTAAATAGAATTTATTTTGAAATATTGTTAATTCTTTTAATCAGTTTTGTCACTTATCACAAATATATAGAATCTTACATTTTATTTGTAAATTTTCAATAGAATTTATTTTGAAATATTGTTAATTCTTTTAATCAGTTTTGTCACTTATCACAAATATATAGAATCTTACATTTTATTTGTAAATTTTAAATAGAATTTATTTTGAAATATTGTTAATTCTTTTAATCAGTTTTGTCACTTATCACAAATATATAGAATCTTACATTTTATTTGTAAATTTTCAATAGAATTTATTTTGAAATATTGTTAATTCTTTTAATCAGTTTTGTCACTTATCACAAATATATAGAATCTTACATTTTATTTGTAAATTTTAAATAGAATTTATTTTGAAATATTGTTAATTCTTTTAATCAGTTTTGTCACTTATCACAAATATATAGAATCTTACATTTTATTTGTAAATTTTCAATAGAATTTATTTTGAAATATTGTTAATTCTTTTAATCAGTTTTGTCACTTATCACAAATATATAGAATCTTACATTTTATTTGTAAATTTTAAATAGAATTTATTTTGAAATATTGTTAATTCTTTTAATCAGTTTTGTCACTTATCACAAATATATAGAATCTTACATTTTATTTGTAAATTTTAAATAGAATTTATTTTGAAATATTGTTAATTCTTTTAATCAGTTTTGTCACTTATCACAAATATATAGAATCTTACATTTTATTTGTAAATTTTAAACAGAATTTATTTTGAAATATTGTTAATTCTTTTAATCAGTTTTGTCACTTATCACAAATATATAGAATCTTACATTTTATTTGTAAATTTTAAACAGAATTTATTTTGAAATATTGTTAATTCTTTTAATCAGTTTTGTCACTTATCACAAATATATAGAATCTTACATTTTATTTGTAAATTTTCAATAGAATTTATTTTGAAATATTGTTAATTCTTTTAATCAGTTTTGTCACTTATCACAAATATATAGAATCTTACATTTTATTTGTAAATTTTAAATAGAATTTATTTTGAAATATTGTTAATTCTTTTAATCAGTTTTGTCACTTATCACAAATATATAGAATCTTACATTTTATTTGTAAATTTTAAATAGAATTTATTTTGAAATATTGTTAATTCTTTTAATCAGTTTTGTCACTTATCACAAATATATAGAATCTTACATTTTATTTGTAAATTTTAAATAGAATTTATTTTGAAATATTGTTAATTCTTTTAATCAGTTTTGTCACTTATCACAAATATATAGAATCTTACATTTTATTTGTAAATTTTCAATAGAATTTATTTTGAAATATTGTTAATTCTTTTAATCAGTTTTGTCACTTATCACAAATATATAGAATCTTACATTTTATTTGTAAATTTTAAATAGAATTTATTTTGAAATATTGTTAATTCTTTTAATCAGTTTTGTCACTTATCACAAATATATAGAATCTTACATTTTATTTGTAAATTTTCAATAGAATTTATTTTGAAATATTGTTAATTCTTTTAATCAGTTTTGTCACTTATCACAAATATATAGAATCTTACATTTTATTTGTAAATTTTAAATAGAATTTATTTTGAAATATTGTTAATTCTTTTAATCAGTTTTGTCACTTATCACAAATATATAGAATCTTACATTTTATTTGTAAATTTTCAATAGAATTTATTTTGAAATATTGTTAATTCTTTTAATCAGTTTTGTCACTTATCACAAATATATAGAATCTTACATTTTATTTGTAAATTTTAAATAGAATTTATTTTGAAATATTGTTAATTCTTTTAATCAGTTTTGTCACTTATCACAAATATATAGAATCTTACATTTTATTTGTAAATTTTAAATAGAATTTATTTTGAAATATTGTTAATTCTTTTAATCAGTTTTGTCACTTATCACAAATATATAGAATCTTACATTTTATTTGTAAATTTTAAACAGAATTTATTTTGAAATATTGTTAATTCTTTTAATCAGTTTTGTCACTTATCACAAATATATAGAATCTTACATTTTATTTGTAAATTTTAAACAGAATTTATTTTGAAATATTGTTAATTCTTTTAATCAGTTTTGTCACTTATCACAAATATATAGAATCTTACATTTTATTTGTAAATTTTAAACAGAATTTATTTTGAAATATTGTTAATTCTTTTAATCAGTTTTGTCACTTATCACAAATATATAGAATCTTACATTTTATTTGTAAATTTTAAATAGAATTTATTTGAAATATTGTTAATTCTTTTAATCAGTTTTGTCACTTATCACAAATATATAGAATCTTACATTTTATTTGTAAATTTTAAATAGAATTTATTTTGAAATATTGTTAATTCTTTTAATCAGTTTTGTCACTTATCACAAATATATAGAATCTTACATTTTATTTGTAAATTTTAAATAGAATTTATTTTGAAATATTGTTAATTCTTTTAATCAGTTTTGTCACTTATCACAAATATATAGAATCTTACATTTTATTTGTAAATTTTAAATAGAATTTATTTTGAAATATTGTTAATTCTTTTAATCAGTTTTGTCACTTATCACAAATATATAGAATCTTACATTTTATTTGTAAATTTTAAACAGAATTTATTTTGAAATATTGTTAATTCTTTTAATCAGTTTTGTCACTTATCACAAATATATAGAATCTTACATTTTATTTGTAAATTTTAAACAGAATTTATTTTGAAATATTGTTAATTCTTTTAATCAGTTTTGTCACTTATCACAAATATATAGAATCTTACATTTTATTTGTAAATTTTAAACAGAATTTATTTTGAAATATTGTTAATTCTTTTAATCAGTTTTGTCACTTATCACAAATATATAGAATCTTACATTTTATTTGTAAATTTTAAATAGAATTTATTTGAAATATTGTTAATTCTTTTAATCAGTTTTGTCACTTATCACAAATATATAGAATCTTACATTTTATTTGTAAATTTTAAATAGAATTTATTTTGAAATATTGTTAATTCTTTTAATCAGTTTTGTCACTTATCACAAATATATAGAATCTTACATTTTATTTGTAAATTTTAAACAGAATTTATTTTGAAATATTGTTAATTCTTTTAATCAGTTTTGTCACTTATCACAAATATATAGAATCTTACATTTTATTTGTAAATTTTAAACAGAATTTATTTTGAAATATTGTTAATTCTTTTAATCAGTTTTGTCACTTATCACAAATATATAGAATCTTACATTTTATTTGTAAATTTTAAACAGAATTTATTTTGAAATATTGTTAATTCTTTTAATCAGTTTTGTCACTTATCACAAATATATAGAATCTTACATTTTATTTGTAAATTTTAAATAGAATTTATTTGAAATATTGTTAATTCTTTTAATCAGTTTTGTCACTTATCACAAATATATAGAATCTTACATTTTATTTGTAAATTTTCAATAGAATTTATTTTGAAATATTGTTAATTCTTTTAATCAGTTTTGTCACTTATCACAAATATATAGAATCTTACATTTTATTTGTAAATTTTAAATAGAATTTATTTTGAAATATTGTTAATTCTTTTAATCAGTTTTGTCACTTATCACAAATATATAGAATCTTACATTTTATTTGTAAATTTTCAATAGAATTTATTTTGAAATATTGTTAATTCTTTTAATCAGTTTTGTCACTTATCACAAATATATAGAATCTTACATTTTATTTGTAAATTTTAAATAGAATTTATTTTGAAATATTGTTAATTCTTTTAATCAGTTTTGTCACTTATCACAAATATATAGAATCTTACATTTTATTTGTAAATTTTAAATAGAATTTATTTTGAAATATTGTTAATTCTTTTAATCAGTTTTGTCACTTATCACAAATATATAGAATCTTACATTTTATTTGTAAATTTTAAACAGAATTTATTTTGAAATATTGTTAATTCTTTTAATCAGTTTTGTCACTTATCACAAATATATAGAATCTTACATTTTATTTGTAAATTTTAAATAGAATTTATTTTGAAATATTGTTAATTCTTTTAATCAGTTTTGTCACTTATCACAAATATATAGAATCTTACATTTTATTTGTAAATTTTAAATAGAATTTATTTTGAAATATTGTTAATTCTTTTAATCAGTTTTGTCACTTATCACAAATATATAGAATCTTACATTTTATTTGTAAATTTTAAACAGAATTTATTTTGAAATATTGTTAATTCTTTTAATCAGTTTTGTCACTTATCACAAATATATAGAATCTTACATTTTATTTGTAAATTTTAAATAGAATTTATTTTGAAATATTGTTAATTCTTTTAATCAGTTTTGTCACTTATCACAAATATATAGAATCTTACATTTTATTTGTAAATTTTAAATAGAATTTATTTTGAAATATTGTTAATTCTTTTAATCAGTTTTGTCACTTATCACAAATATATAGAATCTTACATTTTATTTGTAAATTTTAAATAGAATTTATTTTGAAATATTGTTAATTCTTTTAATCAGTTTTGTCACTTATCACAAATATATAGAATCTTACATTTTATTTGTAAATTTTAAACAGAATTTATTTTGAAATATTGTTAATTCTTTTAATCAGTTTTGTCACTTATCACAAATATATAGAATCTTACATTTTATTTGTAAATTTTAAACAGAATTTATTTTGAAATATTGTTAATTCTTTTAATCAGTTTTGTCACTTATCACAAATATATAGAATCTTACATTTTATTTGTAAATTTTAAATAGAATTTATTTTGAAATATTGTTAATTCTTTTAATCAGTTTTGTCACTTATCACAAATATATAGAATCTTACATTTTATTTGTAAATTTTAAATAGAATTTATTTTGAAATATTGTTAATTCTTTTAATCAGTTTTGTCACTTATCACAAATATATAGAATCTTACATTTTATTTGTAAATTTTAAATAGAATTTATTTTGAAATATTGTTAATTCTTTTAATCAGTTTTGTCACTTATCACAAATATATAGAATCTTACATTTTATTTGTAAATTTTAAACAGAATTTATTTTGAAATATTGTTAATTCTTTTAATCAGTTTTGTCACTTATCACAAATATATAGAATCTTACATTTTATTTGTAAATTTTAAATAGAATTTATTTTGAAATATTGTTAATTCTTTTAATCAGTTTTGTCACTTATCACAAATTTGATGAGAGTAAGAAATTTATTTTGATGAACATATGAAAAATAAAATCACAATTTTGATGAACATAGGAAAAATAAAAATTACGATATCTATTGATCCATCAAAAATTCAAACTAGGGATTATACCAATGAAAATCCTTAATCCATGGATTTTCAAAGATAACCTCTTCATCAGAGGATAAACATTAGCAAAAAATGTATCACTAGTTAGAATAAATTTGAAAATATATTAAAAAATATATAAAAGAAACTTTTATATATTTTTCTTATATATTATTAGATATGTGATTTGAGACTGATTTTTCGACCCTATCAATGAATGAGAGGTTAGTGGAAGATATAAATTTGAAAATATATTAAAAAATATATGAAAGAAACTTTTATATATTTTTTCTTATATATTATTTTATATATTAGATATGTAGATTTGAGACACATTTTTCGACCCTATCAATGAATGAGAGATTATTGGTAGATATATCAGTTCAGATGAGGCAACAATACTCCATGCATGGACGAATTTTTGCTTTTAATAACTTCATTCTTAAACTCTTTTTGTTTGTTGAGTGAAGAATTGAAAAAAGTTGATATTAGAAAATTCGGCTCAATACATTTTAACTTGCTGAAAATATTTTTTTGTTTTCATTTTTGGAGAGTTATACTAGCAAAAAGAGAAGAAAATCATGTTTTAAGTAAAGAAAGTAAAAAAAAAAACGAACAAAAACAAATTCATATCAAAATATTCTAAAAGGACTGTTACAGTTTTTAAGATTTTGATTTTATTTCATTAAAGAAATTTATCTTTTTCAAAAATGGTTTTATCCCATCAATTTCATAATATTCTAAACTGAATGTTATATTTTATTTGTGAATTATAATATTTTGAAAATAATTATTTTAAAATATAGAATCTTACATTTTATTTGTAAATTTTAAATAGAATTTATTTTGAAATATTAATTCTTTTAACAATTTCAATTAAATTCAATAATTGTTTTGTTATTTAATGTTTTCTGTTGAGATTTATTGAACTTATTTTGAATTACTAAAAATGTTTGGTTAGAAAACAAGCATTAATTTGGAATAGTCTTTCCTTTTTTGTGAAAATGAAAACTAAAAAATACCTCCAGCAATTTAAAGTGCACTTGTATAAAAAATCTTTGCTTCTTTTATATGACAGGGATACATAAAAAAAAAAATGAATATTTTCGTTTGATTTAGAAACATAAATGAACAACAAATAATTGGTTTTAACGTTTAATTTTTAATTAAGTTACAAATTATCATGATAGTAAATATGTGTCAGCCATATTTAATCAGATTGAAACAATACTGACTTGGTTTAATGTCATTACACTTTGAAATCCAAATATAATTTTATAACCTTAAAATGGCTGAACAGTAAATAATTTTGAGTTTGAATTAAAGTTTAAAGACAAAATTAAATTATCATGGTTTATGCTTCGTCATTCAATGAACAATCGGACTCTACTAAACATAGAGACACACAAAGCATGCAAGATGACAGTACAAACTGTATGGACCCGATAGAAGAAAGCCGCCAGAGTATAGTTCCTGATGAAATTAGTGATCTGCGTTGATCTTCACGAATCCGAAGACGTCCAATATTTTTAGAAGAGAACTATGTGATGTATAGTAACTCTGATTAAGTTCTATTCAGAAATCGTACCCATACAAATTGAGGGGGAAAGAAAATGGAGAAAAAAAGGACTCCATCACTGCTTAGTGACCATTCGGCATAGGAATATGTATCTTGTTGAGATGCTCTCCGGTTACATACGAACTACATACATATATAAGGGTGCTTTATTCAAGTCTGCTAATTATTCGGTGCTTTGTCTCTGATGGGATCGTTTTCTCACGTGGATTATTGTTGTCATCTGCTTTTCCCAGAAAAAGCACCTTAAAGCCACACATGCTTTTAAAACATTAATTTTTTTCATGCGTCCCTGTTGTATGAAAGAGTCAAATTTATGTTTACAATTACAAATGAAAAAAGATGGTTCTTGTTCAGAATTCACCCTGTATTAAAAATAAAAAATAAAAAAAACATCCATATGATGTATGTACTCGTGACTAAACAAAAATATCATGTTCCAAAAATTATGTGAATTGATCGAGTAGTTTAAAATAATTTTAAGCAATCAATGGGACTTTGTAGGCATTGCAACAGAAATCTCACAAGTTTGAATTATTATTGAGTTATCTCCTTTTGTTATATTGATTTCAAAATGGTGGATTAGACAGCTGCTCTTCAGTTACATATAAAATTTGATTTTCTTAATTAAAAATAAAACTCCTTGATCAGTTTACTCTATTTTTGGAATATGATATATTAATTTCGTCATAGGTACATACATTGTATAAATTTTTCTTTATTTTTCTTTTTTAATATAGGACGAATTCTGGATGAGACTCGAAAAATTAATTTGGTTTTAATTTCTAATGTTCATGTATTTCTCAGAATCCTCCAAAATGGTAATTGCGATTGGCTTTGAAGGTAGCGCCAATAAACTTGGTATTGGCGTCATGAAAAACGGCAAAGTCTTAAGCAACCCAAGACACACGTATGTGACTCCACCTGGCCAAGGTAAGTCAAAATAATAAATTTGTTGCCAAATATTGGGATACTATCGACGTTGACCCCCCCCCCTCCCATCCTCGTTCCAAATGTTCGGAAAAAAATGTAATGTAGCCGTTACGTCGCAAACGGGCAAATAAATAAAACAGGAATAGAAAAATAAATCAAAATCCATGTCGTCATTTTTTCTTTTCTCGACAAAAGTTTTTTTATTACCGTCATAATTGTTTCGACATCACTTAAGTCTCTTACCATCGTCCATTTCACCTGGTGTACACCTTTCCTCTCCGATCTCACGCTGTAGCCAGTCGCTTCTTGCCTTCGCATTTACACGTCCATTTTCTTTGACGTCAACTTTGCTTCTTCTGAACATGTGCTGTTTTTTTTTTCTTTTTTACAAAGGAGTCACCACTTATCAAGGTCCAGAGGCCACTCGAGGATAAGGATTAATAAGTGTACAGTGGTCAATAGGACAATTTCGTAATAATCGTTAGTAGTGGGTTGTCCTTTTTCTCTTTTTGTTTTCCTTTTTTTCTCACGCACACTTCCTAATTTGCATATGTGTGTTTTTTGGCTACTGCTGAGTTAGTTTTAGAAGTGAGTTAGACAATAGTTAGGGAATTTTGACAACACTCAGAGTAGAGGAGTTGCCAAGTGAACACAGTTGACGACAGTTGCAGGTTAAACTCAGTCTAAGGCAGATCATAGCTTGGACCAGGTCAGGAGATGGAGATGACGATGAACTTGGCTTCGACAGAAAAATTAAGATATAGACCTTAGCACTTAGAAAGTAGTTTCCCATGATGGTGTCACACACACACCTAAAGTGCAACTAATATTTACAATAAGTGTTGGAGCTCGTATTTTCTTTTGTTTCTCTTGTTTTAGTTTATTTTTATATTTGTGAGCTAGTGCAATTTGCCAATGTGTGAGAGACAATGACATGGCCAGAACGATAAGAAAAGATGAAAGAAAAGAAATCCATGGAATATAACGTTGGGTTGACAATTGTTGAGCAATATAACACATGGTTTCACAATATATCGAGATCTGAGAAAGAGAGATTTGACATCTATCAATGCTATCTTTCACTTCACAACGTAAATTTTTTTATGGGGGGGGAGTATTTAGTTCTCTCCCACTGTAAGAATTGTGACACCAGGGTTGAAAAGTCAGCACCCCAAAGAGAGGCACTCTGACCTGCAAAAATGCCCGGGTAGCCCCATCGGCATTCCACGGTAAGGTCGTCTCAGGTAATTAGCAATAAACTAACCTCTTCTCAAAGAGAGAAGGCAAAGCCTAGGAGGGTGGACCTCCTAGAACTGCACAGAATCAGCATCATACCGCAATCAACAGGGACCAAGTCATCACAGGAATACTTATGTCTGTTAATTTTGTGGGCTGAGAATAAAAATCCCTAGCCTAAATTTTGGGTTTTTATTCAGAATTCACCCCAATCAAAAGTAAAATAAAATCTGCATGATGTACGTACCTGTGACAAAAGGAAAATATCATTTTTCAAAAATCACATAAATTAATCAAGTCATTTTATTTTTAAATAAAATAAAATTTTATTAATATTCAAGGAGTGATTATAATACCCGCCATTTTGAAAAACAAAATCTAAAAGAAAAAAATGGGAGATAATTAAACAATAATTCATACTAGATTTTTGTTGTAATGCCTACTAATTTCCATTAATCACTTAAAAATGATTTTTTTTTATTAAAATTAAAAATACTTTATTAGCTTACCTTACATGTTTTCTGGAATATGATATTTTTGTTTTATCACAAGTATGTGCATTATACAGATTTTTATTTATTTTTTTAATATAGGGGAATTCTGGATAAGAACCAAACAAACAATCATATTTGCCAAATAAAAAACAAAAAAAACAAACAAAAATAAATTTTATTGTATTTTTTGCATAGTCTTCAAAGGTGTTGTTTTTTTTTTATATGAGATTGTGGCTAACCTTTGGAGATCTGTAATTTTCAAACAAAGATTTGAAAAGGGTTTTAACTTGATGAATCCAACTTTGGAGATGAGTAAATTGGACTTGAAGATTTCACATGTCTATGGTAAAGCACATATCCATTGAGACCAAAACTTTTCACTTAGTTGAATTTAGAGGAAAAAAAATGGGTATTTTTAATTCTTAATTCAATAAAAAAAAATCAAATACTTGTGGATGAACAAATGATTTATTTAAAACTGATGAAAAAAAATCTCAGTTTGGGGAGGAGCTGCTAAGAGTACCCTCTCCTGCCTTGACAGGGTTCAAAATCTAAAGGGCGAAGAGACATAGAACAGACATAATGAGTCTATCTCTGCTCTATTGTTATTTTCTGAGCTTTTGTCTATGGTCCCCCTTCCCATAGAACGTTTGCCGCAAACACTTGTCTAACTATAACAACTGCCAACAATTTTCCTCGTCTATCTGTTTTTGAAACTAAATGTAAATTCTGTGAACAAATTTTCTTTCCTAGAACTATCTGTCTCTGGAACACAATATCGTGGGGCTGCTTCCCAGCTGACTGTAACTTGGCCGTTTTCAAGTCTAATGTAAACAATTTCCCATTGAGCTTGTCTTCTTAAACAAACAAACACTACCTAAGTTCCATCATTACTGATCATCACAGTGTTGTTTCACCAACCACTTGACTCATTAACTCTTAAAGTAATCTTCAAGTTTTGATAAGTAGTACTGCCCCTAGTAAATAAAAAAAAAATCAAATAAAAATTAAAGTCTGCCACACATAATAATCTGCATCATAACTTTTTGAAATACATTGAAATGGTAACTTATAAATGTTAAGGAAGTGTAATGCTATACATTGACACTGTTTTATTTAATTAGGTTTTGCTGACAAAATATAAATACATAAAGATATACACTACAACACGTATGATTAGAATATAAAATTGTACATTTGGATTCTTCGCTCTATTTTCATATTGAGTTTTATTTTCACATTTCGGTTGATATAACTTCCAACCTTCTTCAGGTGTATCTTGTCAAACTCCACAATCTTTCTGTTGAACTTGGGAATCTACATGGAATTTTGAACGGAATCCTTTCTTTAATTCATGGGATTAATATGCTCTCACTTCATCAGTCATGATTGGGTAAAAGTCCTGAGTAAGTAGATGTATTTTGCGTATCACCAGCTCTGAGGATTGAACCTTCAACCTCCGAAAGAGTGTAACTTACAACTGAATTTTACCAAGGATTTTATTCACTATGCCACGTACATTATATTTTGACCAATTTGCGTGCATTACATTGTTGTATCAGTTGCAGTTCTTGGTATTTTTCGATTTTTTTTGTGATTTTGACAGGATTTCTCCCCCGTGACACGGCCAAGCACCATCAAGAATACGCATTAAAGGTTCTTAATCAAGCAATGGAAGAAGCGCAGATCCAACCGAGTGATGTTGATGTTATTTGTTACACCAAAGGTAAAAGGTTTATCGTAGACTCACAAGTATGGCTTTGCGTTTTCAGAAAATTTAGAAATTTTAAACTTTAATTTTTCAAAAACCTGTTTTGTTCATCAAATCTGTTTAAATATTCAAGTAAAAGTAAATAAATTTTTGTTACACTTATATCGCATATGGCACAGAGGAAAACAGTTTTCCAAATAAAAATTATTCAGCATGTCAGGCAAAAAAAGTATTCTTACCAAAGATTAAGAAAATAATCGAGTACAATTTTAATTTAAAAAAAGTTGTTTTTTATCGTATTTTGCCGATTCACCATTCATAAAAGCAAAAATCGTGTAAAGTAAAGGGAAATAAATCAGTCTGTTATTTAGCTAAGTAATTATGATTGCTGGATCGGCAAAATACAGAAACTAATTTCTATCGTTAATTTAACTTCTAGTTGGTCATTTTTCATAATTTTTGGTGAGGATACTTATTTTTGCATGATACGTAATGTTATGGAATGTTATTTTTGTTGGGTTAATTAATAACCCCTTTATTAAGTTAATTGTGAAAACGTACCTTTTCTTTTTTAAATAAGTTCATAGTAGAAGCTATATTGATGATGACAAAAGAAACAAATCAATTAACAACATAACACTTTTAGCCTTTTACACACAGAGAGACGCAGAAAGGCAGAAAGGTCTGTTTATTTATATCTTTCAACACAAAAGAGGAAGAACACGTTGCACCTTTATATATATACAGTCAAATCAAAGAGGAGATAACTCCAAGTCACCCAATCCTGAAAGCACATCATCAGTTAACAAAGGGAGGCAACTCCAGGTTACCTAAGTCCTTACATTACTGGAATAAGCATCGAAGACAGACAACTCTTCAGGCATTAACAACCCAGCAACATTTATAAATTTCCAATAATTTTCACCTGTATCCCATACTGTATAAGTATCCAAAAAAAATCCAATGCATGGAAAACTTAGCTACCTGACATTCAGCTGTAAATTTCTGCTGAGGGACGGCTACTGTAAAAAACAGTTGGCAATAAGTCATGCACCATCCACTATGACTATGTAATTCCTACAGCTATGTACCTAGAAAACGGAGCTATTAACCCTGACATAGTAATATGGGATAAGAAGGAGAAAGAAGCAACCTTAGTAGAAGTTAGTGTCCCCAATGATGCTGGATTAAACAGAGCCAAGAAGGAAAAGATAATGAAATACTAAGGTCTTATGTAGGATATGAAAAGAAATTGGAATCTTAGGAAGATCTCCACCATTCTAGTAGTTATAGGAGCACCCAAACTTATAAAAAAATTAAGATTCTTCTGGCTTTGTTCACTTTACTATATAAATTTAAAATATCTCCCAGTTCATATCCACATAATGTAAGATGGAACGAGTAACCATTTTATTTCTATTTCAAAATGATCACCATTTTTTAATAAAAATGTTTTTTTCAAAACTATTTGATAAATTTTAGATTTAGGTGACATTTGCTTGGATTCTTTCTGCATTGTTGGATACCTGTCTTGCGTCCAAACTCAGATTCGCTAGAAAACTCTCTGTTCTTCCTTGAACGTGATGCCTTGTCTATTGTCATATCATTTATTTGCATGTTTAACGTGTTTTGCCTAAGGAGTTAACCTTTGCTCCCTCCCTCCTCTCCACTTCAATCATGCCACTTAAAGTAGAAAATTAATTATTAATGGAGACAGAAGAAAATTAGCAAAACTTAAATTTTGCTTAATTGGCCTAAGATTTTCCAACTTTTCAGAAAGTGATTACTTCCCTTGTATTGATTTGAATTCTCCGTTTTTTTGTTTTGTTTTTTTTTTGTTTTAGCAAAACGCAATTTTCACGAACTGTCTTCAAAAACTATTTTCATTAATAATTATTTTTCTACTTTTTTTATTTCATATTTTTTGGATATGTTATTCTATGACATAACAATTAAGTAGATATATTGGTTTTACTTGACGCAATTTTCACGAACTGTCTTCAAAAACTATTTTCATTAATAATTATTTTTCTACTTTTTTTATTTCATATTTTTTGGATATGTAATTCTATGACATAACAATTAAGTAGATATATTGGTTTTACTTGAAATTCAATTTTTCGATTTTCAAATTTCAAAGAAGCACCAAATTAAAATGCAAAAAATTCATCTATTCAGCAATCTGACTTATCTCCCTTGTTTCAGTTAACTTCTACCATTTCAAATTAGAAAATGGTGTAGTGAGAAAAACGATGTTTTATTTTTGTAAAAAAAATAGTTCTAGCAGATCTTCTATTTGATCATTTTTCATAATTTTTTGAAATTGGTACTAATTTTGACATGACACGTGTATATGTACTAGTATTTTTACTTAAAATGTATAAAAAAATTTTTTTTATATCCACTTATAATGCACAAGTGCCAGTTTTGTTTCATTTTATGGTTGTTGCTTTCATTTTTATTATTTCTTTTTGGTAGTTGAGAAAAATTATGAAGCTAATATTGTCGATCACAAGTCTGAATAAGTAAAGAATTTTTCAAACTGCTTCGACAACACTTTCACCATACACTTTATAAATGGTTGTACACTGCAGCATTGTCACCATATACGCACTTCTTTAGCATGGAACATCCGATATATTTACAAAGCAACAATTCGTCCATGCATGGCGTATTGTTGTCACATCTGGGCCGGTGCATCTACCATTAATCTCTGACTGTTAAACAGGGTCTAAAAAAAAGAGTCTTGAATCTAATTGAGTTTGCACTATTAGCCAAGTTCCACCGCTGTTCCATTGTTGCAATGTTACATACCTGTGATTGTTTTACAAGTATTTTAATGGAATGCACTCTGATGAACTCATTGCAATTGTGCTCCCTTGACGTACATATTTCCAAGCAGCAAAATCCCACCCCTTCACTGTTGAGGTCCCTAGATGCTGGAAAACCTACTCTAATAATTTCTTCCCTCAGACTGCTAGACTTTGAATTCCCTCTCTGTTACTGTTTTTCTTGCTGTACTAACCTGCAGAAGTTTAAATGTAATGTGAAAAGACATCTCGATGCTCAACTCCCCATCGTCTTCTGTTAAACACAATCCCAAATAGTAGCTCCTAACATTCCAAATAACAATATGCCTTGTTTCAGGTGAAAAAGAGTTTTAAAAAATATCAGCATGCTTTAAATGACACCAACATATCAGTTGTATTAACTTAACACATGTTACGATCAAGCATTTAACAACACACCTGTTTAAATAACTAAGAAATTTACCTGTAAACCGATAACTTTATGATTTTCATGTCATTATTACTAAAAAGAATGATGAAGATTTTCATGTCTCAGCAATTCATTTTGCGCCTTTAACAATGAAAATACTTTTGAACTAACATATAGTGGTATGACGGACAAAATGACAAATATACAAAGCTTCATAAGGAACATGAGTTTAAACTTTAATGTGACAAACAAAGAAAATACTTTTTCAATTTTAAGATGACAGGCCAAACAAAATTCTATTTTAATTTTAAGAATGACGGACTGACTGATGGACAGTGTCTGTTATAGAGATACTGCAATACATGTAAAAATAATTGTTGTGCCTCTATAATTGGTGGTTATTTTGCTCTTTCAGGTCCTGGTATGGGTGGCCCCCTTGTGTCTACAGCTGTTGTTGCACGGACTGTTGCCCAGTTGTGGAAGAAGCCAATAGTTGCTGTCAATCATTGTATTGGTCATATCCTTTAAAGTGTGTCGTTCACATCAAATGTTTTTGTTTGTCTGCTTTATTCAATAAAAACAATTTGAATTAATGTAGACTTAATTTTAAAAAAAAAGCAAGTAAATCAGTATCTTCATTATTATCAGCATCATATTCTTTCAAGATGACCAAACCAACAAAGTTTCCTGTTTTGCAAATATCTCTCCATACTCTTTAATTTAATCTTCTGAAGTCATCAAAACTAAGCCTGTTTTTAAGACTTGCATTATATATCCATTATATCATTCTCGTAATAGTTTTCAGTGCTTATACAATATGAGGCACAGAAGAAAATCACATTCCAAATAAAAATTCTTTGATGCATTTGCCATGAAAATAATGATAAAGCAGAGACAGGCTTGAGAGAATAGGCCATCCCCCATTAGGCTACAAAATCTTTTGTGACCTCTGTCAAGGCAGGATAAAGTGCTTCTAGTAGCTCCTTCCCAGATATAGCAACAGTACTCCATCCTAGGACGTACTTGGCTCTTATACAAGTAAAGAATTGCATAGCAGTAGAACGATCCCACCATTTTTCCAGCGACTTTGGAAACAAATTTGATGTACATGTTCTATTTCAGATCAGGAGTAAAGGTCAGACCCAGAAGCTTCTCAAAACATAGAGTCTTCCCAAGATGAGAGCCATTCATTTCAATTAATGCCAGACGGGGATCAGAGCATTGATAATGTAAAGATAGAAGTTTAGTTTTAGATGCATTAAAATTAACCATCTTTTTTCTCATTGTATCATGTGCTCAAGATCAGAGGAAAGAGAATCAGAGAGAACTTGGTCATTTATGGCCTTTGAAGTGTTGTCATAGATGGTAGTGTTATTAGCATAAATGTCGACAAATGATCTTAGGATGTGATTTGGGAGATCATTTATATAGATTGGGAGATAGTTGGGCCCAGCATAGATTCCTGAGGGACTCCAGCATTAATACTGTGAGCTTCTGATTTCTGCCCATCAATCACTACTCTTATGAACTTATCAGAGAGAAATGATTTAATAATTTAGAATACATTTCCAGCTATACTCTAGCTGGAGATCTTGTGGAGTAGACCTTTATGCCATACCTTATCAAATTGCCATAGAAGGGAAGCTTCTGTCGAGAGATTTGCTAATTCTATAAGAAATAACCGTTAGTACATCTGCTGTAGATGTAGCAGAACGGAAACCATATTGCATGTCACTAAAAAGGTTATTTTTGATGAGGTGATTGACTACTTTTCCTACTTAACACAGATTCCAGCAACTTACTCATGACGCACAGGAGACTTATTAGTCTGTACTGAGCGGGAGATGACCGATCACCCGAATTCTTAAATATGGGGCATACTGATGAGGTTTTCCAGTGTGTTGGAAAGTAATTCTCCTTAAGACAACACTTAATTAGCTTTGTAAGTATGGGAGTTCTAGTTGAAGCTTTTTCAACACTATAATTGGAATGCCGTCAGGGCATCAAGGTTTTTAATTAGCTATATTGAGCAAAGTGAGTCTAATCATAATACTCATTGTTTTATACAAAATTATTCAAAAGAGAAATATTTCAAAATAAACGTTTCCATTATGAAAAAAATATCCTTTTTTGTTTAGGATAATTGAGTTATTTCCCTTTGAGCAAACCCAACCCTTTTTTTCTTGTTTAATGGTAATAAAAAAAACTCATACAATTTCATTAATACTTTTAGTAATTTTATCACAAAAAATCAATTTTATAAATTAAAAAAAAAAAGATTTAAACATAGTTTTAAAAATTCATTTTTAAAACTTTTTAATAAATGTTAAAATCTTACTTGACTTGGTGATATTCACCCAGGATGAATATAGCATCCCAAATGAACACATATCACACACAATGATTTGTAGAGGCCAAGATAGTGAAGGGAAGCCAGTCCCAGGACCAGCAGTGAACACCATAAACCTGTGGAGCAGAGCTTGTTTGATGTCAGCTTTGATGGTGTATAACCATGTTTTTAGTTGGCTTCCTAGGCATCTCTGCCAATCTTGGAGTTGTTGCTTCATTGATGAACTCTCTAGCGTAACAATACGTAGCATGGCCAAATCAGCAATATTCCAGTACTCTAAACCTGTTGTAAGATGGGTATTCTTGCTAAAATAATAAGAGTTATGTAACTAATTTTTATTTTTAGTTACTTATTTAACATGTTTCCATATTAGTAAACTTCCAAACTAGTTTAAATAGTAAAAAAAAAAATTATATAGCAAAGTATGCTAGTTTATTGCCAATAACATGATACAGCAATACCAAATGAAAATTGGCTAGTCAAAATCAAAGTTTGAGCTATCATGATAGATGGGTGGACATTGTGTTTTACAAATGTTTATGATTATTTCTTCTTAACAAATGGCCACATATTGAAATGGGGCGGCTTATTACAGGTGCCATGAATCCAACTGTACTTTATGTGAGTGGAGGAAATACACAGGTGAGTAGAAAAAAAGAACATTCCTTTCATTTGTATATAATTTTATTAATATATATATATATATATATATATATATATATATATATATATATATATATATATATATATATATTTGAGCCATTGCTCAAAGGCAGCATGCTTCCGCAGGTTTAACCGACATAAGTCCAGTTAAAACAGACAAAAGTACATAGAAGCTAGAAGTAACGTTAAGAAAGAAATAGCGACAGCTAAGAGGGAATTTACGGAAACCACTAAAAAACGCATCGAAGCACAAAAACTAGGAACTCGTGACTTCTGGAAAATCTACAACAGTGTAGTAAATAATGGGCAATCAACAATTCCCCCACTAACCAACAATCATGAGGTTCTTTGCTCAGCAACCGAGAAGGCTAACATGCTTGCCAGTCGGTTTGCCTCAAACTCCACACTGGACCCTCTAAACCACCCCCTACCTCAATTTCCTATGCGGACAGACGCCACGCTAGACGATCTGATAATCACCCCTGCTCAGGTGCATGCTATCATAAAAAACCTTGACACTTCCAAAGCATGTGGACCCGACCTCATCCCAGCTGTGCTATTAAAAAAGTGCTCAGCCGAAGTAGCTCCAGTTCTCTCAAAACTCTACAACAAATGCCTTAATGAATCTTGCTTTCCGAGCTGTTGGAAAACTGCTTCTGTGGTACCAGTATTCAAGAATTCTGGCGAAAGAACTGACCCATTAAATTATCGCCCTATTAGCCTCCTCCCACTTTTTGCCAAAATATTTGAGACCTTAATTAACCATGCTCTAGTCCAGCATCTTACAGATGCTAAACTTCTGACCGACCATCAATATGGATTTAGACAAGGCCGTTCCACGGCAGACATCCTCACTGTAATCTCTGAACGCATATACTGGACAAAGCGGGAGAGGGCAGAGCGGTAGCTCTAGATATATCTAAGGCTTTTGACAGGGTATGGCATGAGGGTCTCCTCAGGAAGATTAGATCTTACGGTATCACTGGTAGAATACTTAACATAATTAAATCCTTCTTAGATAAGAGAAAAATCCAGGTTGTCCTCGACGGTCGTACATCTAAACAATATGATATAAATGCGGGAGTGCCCCAGGGATCTATCCTTGGACCTCTGCTGTTCCTGATATTCATAAATGACCTCCCCGACAAAATAGCCTCTGAGATGGGTATATATGCTGATGACACCACACTCTATAGCAGGTATGACAGGAAAACAAATGAACATATATCTAAAGTAATGGCAGAAACACTAGAGGATGACCTCCAATCAGTAGTGGAATGGGGACAAAAATGGATGGTAACGTTCAATGCCACCAAGACAAAACTGGTTTCATTCAATAATTACAAGAAACCTTCTCTACCACCTATAGCAATGGCCAACGACTCTTTATCTGAGAGTACGTCTCTCAAGCTCCTTGGCCTAACGTTCACAGGAAACATGAGTTGGAACAATTACATCAAGGGCATTGCCAGGGCCGCTGCAAGGAAGGTGGGCTCTCTCTACCGTGCTAGAAAACTTCTAACACCCGAAAGTATCCTGTACCTCTATAAGGCCACTATTCGCCCATGTATGGAGTATTGCTGTCATATTTGGGCCGGTGCATCGGCTACTAGTCTCTCGCTCCTTGACAGGGTTCAAAAGAGAGTCGCAAATCTGATAGGCTCTAAACTGGCATCTAAACTTCAGCCTCTGTCCCATCGTCGAAACGTTGCATCCCTCTGCCTGTTCTACAAGTATTATAATGGTGAATGCTCTGAAGAACTGCAAGCACTTGTGCCCCCACGACGTGAACACCCTCGACAGACTCGACAAGCTGCAAAATCCCACCCCCACACTGTAGAGATCCCTAGATGTAAAAGATCTTTCTACTCCAGTAGTTTCTTCCCCAGAACTGCTAGACTTTGGAATTCCATTCCAGGTCACTGCTTCCCCAACTGTACTGACATGCATAAGTTCAAGTGCAACGTGAACCAACATCTCGCTGCCCTAATCCCTACATAGTACCCCAGTAGATGTTTCCCCTGATAGTAGCCCCCTACACCAAAGTGGCAATGTGCCTTGTTTGGGGTGAAAATGTAATAAAAAAAAAAAAAAAAAAAAAATTTGGTAAGGTTATTGATAATTTATAATTAAAAATTAAAAATCCGTTTCATAAGAAGGAGCACAACAAAGTCAATAAATTGTACAATCGTTTCGGAAACGATGTTTTTTATTGTGACAAAACAAGATTATCTCCCTTCATTTTGCATATTTATATTTTTATTTAAACCTAAATTAAACGATGATGAAATAAGAAAACCGTTAGGAACTTCATTTTTGGCGTTTCAATTTGAAATTAAGCAGTTAGAGCATGTAGAAGCTACAGGCTTCATCTAAATGAATTGCTCTAAGGATTATTACGGCTTTCAAAGGATGAACCATTAAAAAAATATATATATACTTATATTTGTTGAAATTCTCTTAATAGCATCTTATTATAACATTATACATAATCTAAACCTAGCTTTGTAATTTTATTCTAACGTTTACTTTAAACACAGCTTTGTAATTTTATTCTTTTATTATTAACCAATATTAATTTACTTATCTACATCATTAATTAACTATTTTTCCTTATATTTTAATATTTTCCAGATTCATCTGCACTACTTAAATGCTAGGTTTATTTATGGTGTCTTTTATTTAAAAAAACAAAACAAAAAAAACCCAACCAATATTTTGCTGATGAGGAGACTTTGTTTTCATAAAAAACTATATGCTAAAATTATTGTCCTTGATTCAATGTCTGTCACAATAAAAAACATTGTATCCGAAACGATCGTACAATTTATTGGCTTTGTTGTGCTCCATCTTATGAAACAGATTTTTAATTTTTAATTTAAATTTTGAGTTATAAATTATCAATCAACTTACCAAATATAAAAGTAGCTCTATTTGCCTATTGAGCTTTGATACATCAGCTTTACAACGAGCATTATTCTTTTCCTGTATTTTAATTAAATTAGTATTTTTACTATAACATTAAAATACACTCTGCTCTATAGAAAATTGCTCTAACCCCATTTATATATATATATATATATATATATATATATATATATATATAGGAAAGTATTTCTTTCAAAACTCCACATATTAAAGACAATCCACTTCTTTTGTGTTTCCTTTTTGAAAATATGTTTTAACATGTTTTATGAATTCTTTATTCTTATTATAAGCTCTATTTCTTATTTGATTTTATTGAGCTTTTACATCTGGTTAGGATTAATTTATAAATATTAAGTCTTTAATATTCATAATATATTTTAAGTTTTCTATTTTGGATTATCTTTGTAAACTTAATTGTAATTCTTATTTCATTTTATATATATATATATATATATATATATATATATATATATATATATAAAATGAAATAAGAATTACAATTAAGTTTACATCACCTTGCAGCATTGAAACTGAGCACCTAGGATTAAATTCTTTGTTTTTCCTTCGATGGACGTACTGTCTATTATCACTGCCTAGCCTATTGAACTTGCTTTTGTTGCTCAAAAGCACTTTTCACCAATATGAAGAGTCATGATATTCATTGCCTCTGACAAAGTCCAGACGGAGCTTTCTGTTCTTTACAGAAATCATTGGCTTGCGTCTTACAACATATCCTCGCAAATTAAATTCCTTTAATCTGTTCTTGAAAGTAGAAAGAGAGCACTTTTTAACAAGATTGCACTGTTGTTGGATTTGGGGAGCCGTTTCAAATCTGTTTCTTAGGCTGCGGATCTTGATAGCATTGTCTTTCCTGTTAGAAGTAACTCTAGTACGACCAGATTTAGGGACATCACAGACACTGCTGGTGTTTTGGTGCTTTTGCACAGTCTTTGGTACCGTTTTTTCATCACATTTCAATCTGTGGCCGATTTCTCGATTGGATACACCAGAAAGGTGGAGATTAATGAGCTCCTGGCGATCACTAAGAGAAAGTCGTGGCATATGGACTAGTTACTTTGTATAACCTGGAACAACAACAATTATGATTAGAGATGCTTTGTTGCCTGTTGGTGGATATTTTAAACTGATTTAGGAGTAATAATTTAAGCTGGTTTTAAGCGAATTTGTTGCTGTGAACTGTCTTTTTGCTTCCTCAATTTGAAGTTATTTTTTTAAATTGACGTGAACGCTAGAATATTTCAATTAAAAGTCAAATATGAACAGGTAAAACTATAGTAGAATAAAAGGCGAATCAAATAAGGTATAGGTTGTTTAAACAGTTATATTAAATTTAGCTTACATTTGCAGTTCGGACTTTCTTTTTGCTGGCACTGTGTGTGTGTATATATATATATATATATATATATATATATATATATATATATATATTATTTGTTCTTTACACACACGCATATATATATATATATATATATATATATATATATATATATATATATATATATATACTCGCAGAGAGACCTGATGTTTTCCGGGATTGAATGATGATCAATGAATGTTTCACACTCCCATATTATTATTGTCATCTAAATCAGTGAAATACCATATTTTTCAATCAAATCAATTGATTACCTGACTCTGGTGGGGTATCCATCACGGTGCAACGAGAGGAAGCTTCACATGTCTCCCTAGAGACCTAGTCCACAATACATTGTAGCCTACATTGCACTGTAGAGAACCTACTGTTGATTTTATAAAATTATTTTTATATATAATGGCTTGAATTAAAGTTTAAAATGCAAAAGTCAAGTATCATGATTCAATTGTGCTCTAAACAGAAACATTCATTTCGAACATACCCCTATCATATCAAAGAACCTACTGTTGATTTTATATGCCTGGCCTTTCTGCTTGTGTAATAATAAAAATTCTCAAATGCACTTGTAATGTTAGGCTGTATAAGGTGTTAAATATATATATATATATATATATATATATATATATATATATATATATATATATATATATATATATTTTATTTGTTTTTAAATAAACAGTAATGTGTTGCTGCACAATCATGAGCATGTTTCGGTCAGCTAGTTTTTAGTTACTAGAAACCTCATCAGGCAATCCAGCTTATATGGAAGCAAAGTTTGCAATGAATATCTCGGGTTATCTTCTGGTAAAAGTCATTAAGAAATAGAAACAAGGGGCAAGATTAAGCAGTGTGTAAACAATATTAAAATGGGTGTGGGAATAAAGTAGACAGGGTTGGAGTTTAAGATGAAAACTGAAAGACAGAAAGAAATGTTATCTGCATAAGTGTTAGTTGTCTTAAATCCTAAGTTAATTTAGGTGTGAGTGGATTTTATTTGAATTTCAGAATATTCACATGAAAGAAGTTTTAGATTTAAAGAAAGGGCATTCAGTTATTGAGTACTTCTAATATGACCTAGATTCTGCCATGGTTGAATGGGCAGTGAGGAACGAGAGGGGTACCATATTATTGATTTTAAACTACCACCTAAACTAAAATATATAAATCATTACACTTGAAAAATATCTGCACATTTAACGTGTGTTTTTCAGGTTGATTATGGAAAAATAGCAATTATATATGGTTAAATATCTAGAGATTTATAAAGAATTAGAATTAGTGATTTAGTAAGCAATTGTTAATTGAATCGGAATTGGGAAAAATATTGGAATCGTCCCATCATGAATATATATGACTAAAATTACATTTAAATCATATTCCAAAATAAAAGGTTGATATATTTTTATGGATGTTACAAAACGATTATTTCAAATTAATAATTATAGATTATAGATTTTCACATTTTTTAAAACTTATACAGGAAAAGAAATTTTAGTTGTAAGGAATAATTTTTTATATTCTTCAATGAAAAAAGATATCAAAATGATTGAATTTGGTATTAAATAATCCAAAAGGGGTTGATATGCCATAAAAAAAATGGTGAACCACTTATAATGCATAGAGGAAGAATCCCTTATTACAAGAGATCAATCAAAGGAATGTTGTATTTAAACTTTAACATTTATTTCATATTAACAACAACTCTCTTTTTTTTTTGTTTTAATTTTGTTTTTTTCTACTTCAGGTTATTTCTTATTCAAAACAGCGTTATCGAATATTTGGAGAAACGATTGATATTGCTGTTGGTAATTGTCTCGATAGATTTGCTCGTGTTCTTAAGGTAAGTCCTCGTCTTAGTAGAGTAGAAAGTGGACGTTGGGTTTACTCTCGTCAGCCTAATGACTTTCATTTCCCTTATTTTGTCCTTTAGTTCTTGCATTCTGTGAGCAATGTTTTTGACAAAGGGGGAAGAATTGCTGTTTTCTGGGTCAGAACTGCAGGTCTTTGGAACTCCCTTCCGGGATTCTGCTTTCCCAACTGTACTGATATGCAGAAGTTCAAGTGTAATGTGAACAAACATCTTGCTACTCATCTCCCTTCATAATGCCCCTACTAATTAAGTCCCTGATAGTAGCCCCCTGCTTCAAAGTGGCACTGTGCCTTGTTTGGGATGAAAATTGAATAAAAAAAAGAAAAAAAAAAAGAATATATCTAATACTTGGCTAGTTTTTGATTTTTAAGTATTATTTTTTCTTTTTTCTTTTAGTTTCTTATACCAAGTGGCTTCATGGCTTGACTGGGTCAATTTAGATAAAAAAAGTCATTCATATTTTTACTAAAAACCATTCTTGATGGATTTTTGACTTTTTTTTTTACCTTTAATAATTTTTAAAAGAAATTTTTTTTTTTTTACTTTTTTTCGCCCCAAACTATTGGATGTAAGAGGCTATTATTTGAGATCATGTATAACAAGGGACTGTGGAGAGTTGAGCAGCGAGTTGTTTGTTCACATTATATTTAAACTTTTGCATGTGAGTATAGTCAGGGGAACATGAAACAGAAGGAATTTAAAAATCTACCAGTCTGAGGGAATAGACTATTAGAGTAGAAGGCTTTCCAATATCTAGGGACCTCAACAGTGAAGAGGTGAGATTTTGCTGCTTGGCAGGTTACTCAAGAATATGTACATCGAGAGAGTGTAACTGCTATTCAATTAAAATACTTATAAAACAGGCACTGGGATGCAACATTGCAGTAATCAGACAGAGGTTGGAGCTTGGCTGGTAGTGTGGGACATATTAAATTGAAGACTCATATTAGTGGTAGATGCACCATCCCAGATGTGACGAACAGTACTCCATGGATGACCGAATCATGGCTTTGTAGAGGTCTAGGATAGCACTGGTTTGTATTCCTTAAGTGGCTACTTATTTTCTCGTCTTTAAAATTCCAATTTCTAAAAAAATCATTCACAATGATAGTATTTATTTTTAGAAATGAGCCCCCCACTTATAAAGGCTAAAATACCACTCAAGGATAAGGGTTAATGAGATGGATAGATTAACAATTGGATTACAATCAATACTTTGATATGGTTTGGTATAAAGGTTTATTCCATAAGCGTGTTTGCTCCTCAAATCCTTTCTCTCTGATAGATTTTTAAAAGTAGTCATTGATTGACAAAAGTTTGAACTGCAGAGTATGTCAATGCTGATGTGCCTTAAGGATCGATTCTAAACCCAATCGTCTTCCCAATCTTCATCAATAATCTCCAAAATCGCATTCTGAGATCATCTATTGACATTTATGCAATCGAAATAACCATCCATGACAATACTTTGAAGAGTCCTAACAATGAGGATTTTTCTGATTCTCTCTCTGAATTGAAACATGTCGTGCAATGCAGAAAAAATACTAATATTGTGGAATCTTCCTGTCGACTCTGGAATCTTTCTGTCATTTCAAGCATTTGCACAAAATTTTGAACGTGACCCTTTATTTAATCCACAAGGAATAATATGCTCTCATTCCATTAGGTAGAAGTCCTAAGTAATTCACAATTGCATTTTTAGCACTGAGGATTGAACCTTCAACCCTCAGAAGAGTGTAACTTACAAGTGAATTTTACCAAGTACTTTATCCACTATGCCATGTGTCCTTGCAGACAATTCTAGTATGAATTTGAGAAACATTAAATCTATTTTGTTTTTAGGTGTACATTCTTACTACTTATCACTATAGATCACAATATATATATATATATATATATATATACACATATAATGTTAAAAGTCCACGTATGCTTCTAGGATAGTGATTTAAAGGTTATGAGGATTTTTTGAAGCATGAAAAACGATGTTACTTTTTGTATTTAATATTTTTATTGTTATTTTTTATATTTCAAGCGGACCTCCGCTCTTGGTCACAAAAAAGTATTGATACTTTTTTGTGACCAAGAGCGGAGGTCTGCTTGAAATATAAAAAATAACAATAAAAATATAGTAAAAAAGTAACATCGTTTTTCATGCTTCAAAATCCCTCGTAACCTTTAAATCACTATATATATATATATATATATATATATATATATATATATATATATATATATATACTAGCAGTTCCGCCCAGCTTTGCTCGGGCTCTATGTACTGTTCATAATGTTGTGTGAATATGTAAAGTAGTGCCTTTCTGTATAATAGTCTTCCTTAACTACCATAGAGAAAAGACAAACAAACATTTTCACTTTTTATATATATATATATATATATATATATATATATATATATATATATATAGATAGATAGATAGATAGATAGATATATAAATAGATAGATTGGATGCAATATATAGCAATGATTTAAAAAGTATTAAAAAAAGACTCATGCGCCACCACTGAGAATCAAAACCAAAACGTTCAGCTCACAAGTTATTTTGCCTCTGCCGTCAATGACTGGGCTATGAAAACGTTTATTGCAAGGTTAAAAATTAAAACATGAACCAATTGCTACTATTTTATGCATTCGTAATGCCGGCGTTCGACCTTCACCTGGCAAATTTCATTTTTTTTTTTAATTTTCACACTTTTGCACCGATTTTTCCGGGCTAAAACCCAAATATAAAGTTTAGCATGGGTTAAAATACCTTATATATGAAGTTTCATATCTGTAGACCAAAAACTCTAGGAGGAGTTTGGTAGGCAAAATTTGTTAAACAAAAATATATACGTATACATAAATATATATGGAAACAATTTTGTGTTTACTATAAACTTTTTACGCAAATATTATGCAAGTATAAATCATGTAGAATATCTGCATGAATATAATTACATGTAATAGTTAACTAATGATGATTATCCCATGAGAAAATCGAAGCAACTAATAGGGTATTAATTAAAATTAATGTTTAAAAGAATATGCAAATTAGCTAGATCTTTTGCTAGTGAATGCAATTTCAAAACTCATATATAAGAAAATTGTATTTTCTTTTTAAATAAATAGAAAAGAAGGTTTTTAATATGAATATAAATATACACAAAAGAAAAAAGAATTTATAGGAGTATAGATATATATATATACGTGAATATGTATATCTGAATGCAAATAAAAGTATATCTTGCTCTTTTTTATTGAGCACTATTGATAACCTTTTTAAATACATTGGTTTTCGTCTTTGAATATCTTTAATCTGGAATTATATACATATAAATATATATTCCCAAGTTCAACAAGATACACCTGAAGAAGGTCAGAGCAGTCAAAACATGTGGATAACACAGAAAACAGTCATTTGTTTCATCCCTATCGGGTCAGGTTCTACAGGATATTGAGAGATTTCCAGAGGAAAGACATGACTGATAGAGTATGTGTCTATAGCTCCATTCCCTTTCCTTACCTTCACCATGTGCACCAATCCATCACTTCCTTGGATTAGCTGTAGAACTTCACCAAGGCACCAAAAAGGCCTTGTCTTCAAATGGCATTTATGGGCACTATATCTCCTGGTTTTACTTTATCTTCAAATGAACAATCAGCCAAGCTCATTGCTCTTTCTCTGAGACTCAACAAATAGTCCTCATTCCAAACTTCCCTAAATTTGGTCAGACTTTCCTCCCGGGAACGCAGGGTTTGAATTAAGTCACTTCGACTAATAGGATTGATCGTTTCCAGGTCCTGGTTTTCTAACGGCATTATTATTCCCTGACCAACACTCGCATTCATGAGAGAGTTAGGGGTTAAGACATTTAGATCAACATTCTCAGATTGTCACATTTTTATCATAATTAAAAAGGTGATTATTTTTGCAATCTGCCATTATATTATATCATTATATTATATTATTATTATTATATTATATCATAATATTATATCATATATTATTATACAGGCTTTTTGTTTGGTTTCTGTATCTTCCACAAAAGTAAAAAACACTTCTTTCAATTGTTTTGTTATATCTGAAGAAGATTTTATCAGTTTATGGCCAGGTATTTGTCAATAAAAAACAATTGGCTTTTAAAAATGTGTGATTTTTATCTGCTTCACTCAATATGTATGAAGAATTACAATTGACAATGGCAAAACTCTTGGTTCTTATCTAGAATTTCTCCTACATTAAAAACAAAATAAAGAAAAATCTGTATGATGTATATACCCATGGCAAAATGAAAATATCATATTCCAAAACTCACAAAAATTGTTCAAGTAGTTTTATTATAAAAATAAAACTACTTAAAATAATTTTTAAGCACTTAATGGAAAATCATAGACATTACAACACAAATCTCGCAAGTTTGAATTATAATTGGGTTATCTCCCGTTATTTTTTTAAAACTGTTTTCAAAATGCCACACAAGACAACTGCTCTGTGGTTACTTATAAAATTTAATTTTCCTATTTAAAAATAAAACTACTTAGTTAATTTACTTGATTTTTGGAATATATTTTCGTTTGGTCACAGGTACATACAAATTTTTCTTTATTTTATTTTTTTAAGATGGGAAATTCGGGACAAACACCAAAAATCTCTATAAATATGAATCATTGTTGGTAATGTAATACTTTTCAAAACTACTAAAATTGTTAGTAATTTTTTTCTTTTTTTCATTTCAGCTTTCAAATGATCCGAGCCCAGGCTATAATATTGAACAATATGCAAAAAAGTAAGATGTTTTAAAATATAGTTCTGACATTATTCAAACTGACTTCCTTTGCAGATTGTGATTCCTGTGTTGCTTATTTTGTGTTAGAGAACTAATAACAACATAAAATATTTGGATTTTCCAGACTACTGTTCTCATCTTGAATATTCTACCTTATCGTTTTTGGTAATTTTGGATATGTTCATTACTGTGACACGACAAGTAGATACCATTGGTGTTTTACTTGAAATTCAATATTTCAAATTTCACTATCATAGTGAAGTACCAAAACTGGTACAAAGGTCAGTTATCTTCCGCAAGAAGAAATTGATGTTAGGTCAGAGTGATTCCCCTTGGTAATAAAACGTATTTTTTTCACTAAACGAAAATAATGAAATTGCGAGACGAAAATCGTGTTTACATTATTGGCGCTTTAAAATAACGTTCCAATGTAGTAGACACTCTGAACGTAAAAACATACCCATATTTAATAAATCTAGCAAAAATCAACTAATGGTCAAATTTTCGTGAAATTTTTGACACTTATCCATTTTAGAAATGTAGTTTTCGTAAAATATACGAGGGGAAATATTTTTTAGTGCGTGTTCCCCCCCATATTTATTTTTTTGAAATTCGAACAAAATATATTTAAATCTACCGAAATTTCTATTTATTATGAAACATAAGAGTTCAAATAAGTATAAAATATTTATTTTGTAAAAATTTTAATACACATATTGAACAAAAATTAACCTTGAAGCTGCAATTAAAAAATTGATATAAATTTAATATTATTATGTTTTTTGTTTTAGATAGCGTTTTTTTGAATTAATATATCAGTTGAATTGCCAAGAAAAAGAAATTTTGTAAACATTAATTTTTAAAATTAAAACGATTAAAATTCCATTATTTCAAAATATTCTGTTACAACATAGCTTTTTAATTAATTGTGTTTAAATTTTTCTTTTTTAAATATTAAGTTTTAATATACACATGACTCTTGTCAGCTATTTTATCACCAGATTAAAACGGTCCTGGATGTGACCTAAAACTATATCCGATGATGAGACCCCACCTTGCAGGCCTATAGAGAGTGTAGAGCCACCCTTTAATTGCCATTGCTCCCAGGTTCACTCTGATCCGGAGTGGTAGTACCTGTTAGGGTCCCAACTATGGGTTAAATATATACTCCATTAAAAATCGTTCCTCAAAATAACTAGATTCGGCATTAAATAACCTGAAAAAGGTTGATATGCTGTAAAACAAAAACAACCAACCAACCAGATTAAAACCAATTTGAAAATATTATTGCACAAATATTAAGCATTTTGTAGGCCCCCCCTCATATTTTGTTTGTCTTTTTTTACCAAAAAAAAATATGGAAGCCCGTAGGTAACCAAATGAACATTCAGTAAAACCATATTTAATATACAAATGTTTATAATATTATTAATCGTTAAACTGTGTAAATCTTAAAACCTAACAAAATTATAACAAAGATTAATTATTAATTGCAGTTTGAAGAAGATAAACAAAGGTTTTAAAAAATCATTAAGTCGCTTCTGCTTTTCCATAGTTCGTATAGTTAACACAAATCTGACGTCACGGAAACATGTGGTCCATTTTTCACAATCGTTTGGCAGACTCTATCGCCCATTATGTGTTTTGTTTTTATTTTTGTATTTTTACCCCCCCCCCCTCCTCCATCGTGGGAAACGACACAGCTAAAAGAAAAGATGAAAAAAACGAAATCCGTGACACACAATGTTGGGGTCGGTGATTGTTCTTTTCGAGTGGGGTAATACGTATCATAGCTGTACCGATCTGACATTTTAGTTAAGATTTTTAAATTAACAAAATAATATGTAAGCCTTAAAGAAATTAAAAATAAAAACGTAAAGATAAGGGAGATAACTCTCATTTTTAAAAGTTATGAGTTACCTCTCTTTTATTTTGAGTCGAATATAAAATGTTTTGCTTACGATTTACTTTTACTTAATGCCATTAATCAGAATCGGCCATTAAAAATGCCGTATATGAACGTGAATAAATCAACTTACTATCTTTCGAAGCTTATAACTACTTGAAAAATGTAATTCAACCCCTAATTCTTTTTTCAATTAAAGGAGCAAAGACAAAATTTTTAAAAATAACAAGTTTAATAGTAAATTATGCAATATTTGTTTTTTTTAAATCGGTTTTCTTTAAAAAAGATTTAAAGAAAATCAACGAAATTTTGCTTACTTCGATTATAAAAATATATATACATTCAAAAAAATCACTTACCTATAAAAAATTCTATTCAATGTGTACTTCCATTGTTCATTTTTAAGAATTTATCCATATTTATACTTATATTCCATGTCCTTTTTAAATAAAATACTTTTTTAAACAAGGATTAAAAAAAAAAACGCAAACTCTCTGACTTTTTTTTGCGATTATCTTACAGTGAGTTATAAACACCAGAATTAATATGTGTTTTTATTGCATGCTGGTAACCAAAATTAGTATTTTTGGGCCTCCATAGTTAAAAAAAAAAAAGCACACATTCACTTATAAATTTTTGCCATTAAACGAAGAACCCAGTGGACCGATTTTTTTTTTTTAATTCTCTAATCAAAAACTCGTGTATTTCATTAATTATATTTTATTTCTACTATATCAAGTTCTTAGAACTGCATGCCTGTGGAACTCTGTTCCGTCTGCCTGCTTCCCACCTGACTACAACTTGGATGTCTTCAAGTCCAACGTTAACAAATTCCTAATGAACCGCCCCCTTAAGTAAACACTTCATCTTCACACTAACGTAATGTACTTGCAATAACCCTTATCCCTGAGTGGCTTCTGGGCCTTGATAAGTGGTGACCTCTGTGTAAAAAAAATAAAAAATAAAAAATAAAAAAAATAAATAACTAAAAAAGAAAACATTGAATGAAATAGAAAAAATTCTCGTCAGCATCCGGTATTTACTTGACGATATAAGCATAACATGAGCTTTCATTAAAAAAAAAAAAAATTAATGTGGTTTAAAAAAAAAAGATTTTACACTTTGGACTTTACAGGTAAATTTCCAAAAAACTATTCTTTTTTTTTGTTCTAAATTAGAATAATTTTATTTATTGATTTTTTATCTTCAATTTGTGATATATAAAACTTTGGTGAGTAAATTAATGATTTAAATTTTAATAGACATTTCAAAATGGTGTGGGTGGGGGAGAATTAAAAAAAAAAAAGTTTGTCTAAAATATTATATTCGGTTTATTGCAAAGAGCATAAATTTCACATTGAACCTGAAAAATCGTAAAAATTGAACCAATAGAAAAATTTTGATAGATTTTTAAAGTTTAAAAATTGAAAAAAATTTCACTCGTAAAATTTAATTGATTTCATACATAAAAAAAATGGCTGGTTGAATGCGCTCTGGCACTTTGTAAACACTGTTTTTTTAAAAAATAAAAAATAATATTTCTATTATTTTTTAAACAACTTTAATAGTTTATTTTGGAAGTATATTCCTGACAGAAAGTAAACAACCCACTTTAACTTTTTATGAAAATATTACACAAGTATGAATCATGTAGAATATCTGCATAGATATAATTACACGTAATTGTTAACTAAAGATGATCATCCCATGAGAAAACTGAAAAAACTAATAAGGAATTAATTGAAATGAATGTTTAAAAGAATATGCAAATTAGTTAGATCTTTTGTAGATGAATGCAATTCCATGGCCGTATATAACAAAGTTGTATTTTCTTTTTAAATAAATAGAAAAAGGGTTTTTAATATGAATATCAGTACACAAAAGAACCCAAATATATATATCTTCTCAGGAAAATCAAATCATACAGTATCACTGGACAAATACTTAACATAATTAAATCCTTCTTAAATAAGAGAAAAATCCAGGTTGTCCTCGACGGTCGTACATCTAAACAATATGATATAAACACGGGAGTGCCTCAGGGGTCTATCCTTGGACCTCTGTTATTCCTAATATTCATAAATGACCTCCCTGACAAAATTGTCTCTGAGATGGGTATATATGCTGATGACACCACACTCTATAACAGGCATGACAGGAAAACAAATGAACACATATCTAAAGAAATGGCAGAAACACTAGAGGATGACCTTCAATCTGTAGATGATGGTCACATTCAATGCTGCCAAGAGTAAACTTGTTTCCTTCAATAATTACAAGAAACCTTCTCTACCACCAATAGCAATGGCCAAAGATTCATTACCTGAAAGTACTTCTTTTAAACTCCTCAGCCTAACATTCACAGGAAATGTGAGTTAGAACAATTACATTGAGAGCATTGCCAGGACCGCTGCGAAGAAAGTAGGCTCTCTTTACCGTGCTAGAAAGCTACTAACGCCTTAAAGTATCTTGTACCGCTATAAGGCCACCATTCGCCCATGTATCGAGTATTGTTGTCGTATTTGGGCTGGTGCATCTGCTGCTAGTCTCTTGCTCCTAGACAAGGTTCAAGAGAGTCGCCAACCTGATAGATCCTGAACTGTCATCTAAGCTTCAGCCTCTGTCCCACCGATGAAATGTTGCATCCCTCTGTCTGTTCTACAAGTATTTTAATGGTGAATGCTCTGATGGACTGCAAGCACTTGTGCCCCCTCGACGTAAATACCTATGACAAACCCGATAAGCAGCTAAATCCCACTCCTACACAGTAGAGATCTCTAGATGTAAGAGAGCTTTCTACTCCAGTAGTTTCTTCCCCAGAAACTGCTAGACTTTGGAATTCCCTTCTGGGTCCCTGCTTCCCCAACTGTACTGACATGTAGAAGTTCAAGTACAGTGTGAACCGACATCTTGCTGCCCAACTCCCTACATAGTACCCCAGTAGCTTATGTCCCTGATAGTAGCCTCCTGCACCAAAGTGGCAATGTGTCTTGTTTGAAGTGGAAATGTAATAAAAAATCTATAAAAGTGAGAATAGGTGTATGTGAGGACACGTCTCAACCTATATATTCAATGAATTTTGGATCTACAGACTTAAAATGTGATATATAGGGTATTCAGACATATAGAAAACTTTTTTATCGGTTTTCATTTGGAAAAAAAGAGCTGCTAAGGAGTCAAAATTGAAAAATTGGTACTTGAGAGGGGGGGGGTAATCGGATTTTTTTCTGTTTGCCAACTGTTTTAAGGCTGCACATACATGAGTATGAAACACGACAGCTTCTTTATATCAAGAATAAGTAGGTTGTAAAAACACTTTTTAAGGATCATGTAAATCTGATCTAATGATTATTGTACTTGACTCAATGTCATAAAGGTTTGGTTTCGATCTCAACTTGAGTATTTTATTTTTTTTACTTACATGAAGTGAACTGTTTAGAAAAAAACATAATACCTGTCTCAGTTTCTTTTCATTTTTTTTTTTACTTCATTTTTTAAAAGGAATTTAGCGTTATGTTTGATACGTACGGTATTTCTGTTTATAATGAATAATAAATCTGCATGAATGATAATATAACATGTGTATTTTATAACCAGGCAACACTGGGCAGCTTGTTAATTATTTATAATTGTGTAACAATCTTTCTTGCCAGAATTGGTATGTTAATGGAGATGACATTAACAGCCAATTGAGTTATCTCCTCTTTGAAAATTAGCTGTTTCGAGTATAAAATTATATGGTTTTGGACTGACAGGTAATTTTTGGAAAGACATTGAAGCAAATTAGAGTGCTTGTGCATTATAAGTGAAAATCCCCAAAAAATGGTAAAGTAGAAAAATAATTATAAGTAAAAATAAAATTATCAAATAGAGCAATTTTATTGCATTTTTAATTTTGAAGAGTTCTTAGAATACAGGGGGGATAATTATAGTCTATCAATTTGTCTAAATAATTCTAACTTTTGAACGGTCAATATAAGTGAACCTCTGCTTGATAAATGCGTGTCCATTGGTTACGATAAATGGGTGTGTGAATAACAAAGAATCTGATTGACCGACTAGCAAATCCAGTACCATGGGGAGATATAGACACAGGAAGCAACATCGATTAAATGCAATAACTTGACAAATCCTCGCGAGGATGAAACTGTGTAGCTTAATTGCCATATATATTTTCAAAACTTATTATTGTATTATATTCATGTATATTTTGTTATCTTTAATTTATTTTCTGTTATTTAAATAAATTGCTATTATTTTGATGTATGATTTTTTTTTCTTAAAAAGTTTCTTAAAATGCTCCCAAAGTTTCTTCAATTACATATGACAAACTGACTTATCTCTCTTGTTTCTGTTAGTTTTTATCATTTCAAATTGGTGGATCAAAAAAAAGCTGTTTTTTTAAAAATATTTTTGGTAAAGAATAGTTCTACCAGATCTTCTACCTGATAACTTTTTTGTAATTTTTAGAATCGTTACTAATCTCGTGATGACACATGCGTACGTACAAGTGTTTTTAAAATGTATTTTTTAATTGTTTTGAAATCCAATTATAATGCATAAGCCCTCAAATTAGTCGAAAGAACATGCTGCAAAGTTAAGAAAGCAAGATGTTTATTTGTGAGATGCATTGCTATTTATGTTTCACTTTGAAAATCCGTGCAACTTTATTTTATATATTAGATAAATAATTGTATATATTAGATAATAAAGTGCCAAACATGCCTAACATGGTTTCGGATTTTTTATTTTTTTATTTTTTACACATTCTAAAATTGGTTTAGTATATCATATCGTTAGAATTAACTGTTTATTCCTTCAAAATATCCAGTATTCAGATGATAATGCTTTGTTAGTTGTGCATAATCTTTTTATTTATTGTTATTGTTTGTTGTTGTTTTTTTTTTTTAACAGAGGGAAAAAATTTGTTGAACTTCCATATGTTGTGAAAGGAATGGATGTTTCATTTTCTGGCCTTCTTTCTTATATTGAGGTAACTATTTTATTCACCCCCTCCTCTCTCTATTTCTTTTTATAGCTCTCTTTCTCTTTTTCTTTCTCTTTTTCTCTAGTTTTCTCTCTATCTTTTTCTTTCTCTATCTCTTTTTTCTCTTTATCTCACTCTTTCCTATTCTCTCTCACATTCTTTTTCTTTCTCTTTTTTTCTTTCTCTTTTTTTCTCTATTTCTCTCTTTCTCTCTCTTTTTCTTTGTCTCTCTGGATACCTTCCACATCTTTAAGACAGAGAAGGCTTTGGCTGATTGGTCCTTCCTAGAGAAGTAAATACGAACTTGAATGACAATCTCCTATGGAAAAATTATGCTACAAAAAATTGGTTGTATATCACAAATATATCGATCAACTTTGGAGGCAAAATCTGTAGCACTTGCTGACAACAATGTCTGACAGAGATGGTAGAAAAGAATGAATCCATAGAGTACGAGAAAAATTCTACATCTGATTCATTAATTGAAATTTACTTTGGTTTAAAGAATGTAAAAACAAAAAAAAAACCCAACTTTTTTTGTTTTAATTTTCTCATCATTTTGTTCTAACTGAGGATGGGGCATTCTACCAGATGCTAGATTTTCACCCGCTATCTCATACATTCTAACCGAGAGATCTTTTTAAGATTCTAGCTGTCCCTTCTTAAGTGTAATTGTTTATATCTTTCTTGCATTTGGGTCACCAGGTATATTTGCTTGGTAGTTTTTTGAAATTTGTTTTTATGAATTCAGTTGTTCCTATAATGACTGGAATGATAAAGATCTTCCTAAGATTCCAATTTCTTTTCACGATGTACATGAAACCTTGGTATTTTGTTATCTTTTCCCTCTCAGCTCTGTTTGATCCAACATCATTAGGGGCACTGACTTCTAATAAGGTTGCTTCTTTTTCCTTCTTGTCCTATATTATTATATCAGGTTTAACCCTTGTTTCATTTTACTTTGGTTGAAGTTTTCAAAAATCCTGGGGTTAACACTTAATCATAAGTGTTCAAATATTCCATCAAATTCTCCTTTATGTTTCAAACATTGAGTTAATAAAAAAGTTAGTAATATTAACTTCTCTCTCACTTGTTGACCAGTTAATCATGTTATAGTATATCTTTCTTTTTAATTTCTTGATCTTACTGGATTCCAGGAGAAGAATTTGTCTAGTCTAGTGGAGTATCCAGCTTAGTGTTGTTACTTGAGGCAACATCACTTCGAGAAGATGCACCAATCCTCATATAATAAACCAATGGAAAGTAGCCATATCGAGGGGATTTTATTTGTGTTTCAAATACGATGTTATTTTAAATATTTCAGTATATTATGTTCATGGAAATTATTATAAATAATTTCCCATTCAGCTTCATTCTTTTTTATAAATCTCTGATAATTATATTTTCTGTGCATATTTATATTTGTGTGTAACGTTAAAAAAAAAAGTGAAGAAAAATTTTAAATTGCTTACCATCAGACAATTTCTGTTAACATGTGAAAACTTTGTGAAAATAAACTTCATTTTATGAATAACTCCACAATATTACACATCCGAAATAGACTACAAAGGTCGTTCCAAAAATAAAACTTTGTATATTTTTTTAACTCAAAAAGTTGAAGAACTACTAAGATGAAAGTGGTACCATTTAAAGAAGTAACCTTTTGTGCTCCAGAATTTATTTTTTCTACATAGTCACCACCATTCTCAATGCACTTTTGCCAGGAATTCAATGGTGCATCTCTGCTTCTGATGCATATGTCTATGATGGGTTGCTTTCTTAGAGTCTCGCTGTCAACATCTACAACAGAAAGATGAAACTTTCAGGTCATGAATGCATAAGTTCAGTTATAATAACAATGCAATTTACAATCCCCTTTGATCTATTCAGGCGTAACAAAAATTAGCAGACATTATTTTTAGAACAATATAGTTTTGCACCACTTTTATATCCCTTATCACGATTAAAATCAAAAAAAGGTTTTTTTCATTAAAATTTAATAGTTGTTTTTTCCACTAAAATTTGATAATTGTTTTTTTTTTTAAATTTGAAAGTTTTTGTTTCATTAAAATTTAAAATAGTTGTTTTTTATTCTTAAAATTTAAAATAGTTATTTTTTTCTTAAAATTTAATAGTTTTCTTTTCTTTAAAATTTAATAGTTTTTGTTTTCTTTAAAATTTAATAGTTTTTGTTTTCTTTAAAATTTAATAGTTTTTGTTTTCTTTAAAATTTAATAGTTTTTGTTTTCTTTAAAATTTAATAGTTGTTTTTTTTTTCTTTAAAATGTGAACAGGAGAAAGCTCCAACATGGATCAAAAATAAAGAGTACACCCCAGAAGATTTGTGTTTCTCATTACAAGAAACGGTATTTGCAATGTTAGTGGAAATAACAGGTAAGTCCCTATTTACTTACCTTCCTACAAAAGGAAAAGTAAGCACAAGAACGGTTTACAAATTTACTTTATGCTTTGGAATTTTTGGTACTTATGCAGAATAAGGATCATGCTATTGTTGAAGTTTCCCATGCAGTTTACATAAATTGCTGGAAAGTACCGAAACGCTGAACCAACGAAATCACAGCAACCACCATCATTTAAGAAAACATCTATTTGCTATTGTTGTTGAATAGCGGGGTCTATATATATTGTTATGTTTGACATTCATCTTCGTCGCCAACTGTTATGTTTGCAGTTTGAACCAAATAATGTATAAGGCAATACAAATAAAGACTCAACAAAACAAAGGTAGATCAATAAGAAGTGTATTAGAAAAAGTATATTTACAGTATATTTACATAATGGTTGTCAGGTAAGAGAGTCTTGGCTGGAGAACATATCTGCTCTCGGCTCGGCCTTCGGTGGCTTCTTGTTAACACACACTCAGACTAACCGAGTCTTGCTATTTATGTGTAATATTATCCACATATGTAAATGAGTGGGTGCCACCATAACATATATATATAAGGGAGTGTATATAATGTATTTTGAGTACATAATGTTCTTTGTAGATGTGTGTATAACTGCTTACATACATTTCACATATTGATGCAGTTCGACAGGATATATAACATTTTATAAACAAATATTTCCTTAACAACAAAGGGATGGAACATCTGCAGAATTACATCTTGCCAAACAGGAAAACATTACCTTCATTCATCTGGGGTTTTGGTTGATGAACCAGCCAAAGCTGAAATGAACATTTCTTCCAAACGATTAAATCTATATGCATTAGTATAAATTATTATATGGTCATATATATATATATATATATTGCAAGTTATGAAAATATATATGGCAATTAAGCTACACAGAATATTCTTTGTTTCATTCTCATGCGCAAGAATGAAATGCAGAATATTCTGTGTAGTTTCATTGTCATATATATTTTCATAACTTACTACCAAGCTCTATGTACATATCGAGCACTGTTGAAGTAAATACTGAAAATTTATGCATAAAATGATATCTTTGTACATTAATTTATGTGATTAAATTAAATAGTTATATATATATATATATAATTCATTAATTCATAATAATGAATAATTGGTTCCCTATAAACTTCTTGGATGTTGGATATTTTCATGATATTTTTTGAATTACTTAATCTATATATAAATATAAAAGTAATCTTGTCTGTTCGTGTGAGGAATGGTCTCTACCAAACTCCTTTGTTAATGTTTTACTTACAGACTTAAAACTTGATATATAAGGGATTTGAACATGTAGAATAAATTCAATTCGGTTTTTAGTTGGTAAAAATAGCTGCTAAGGAATCAAAATTGAAAAAAATTGAAAAAAAAATGTTCATCTGCATATGCGCAAACATACATTTATACTTTGACATTTTTTACATTTTTTATATGTGTAACGAAATAGTACAAATGGAAAAAAATGAGGTTGGAGAGTTATATGCTTTGGTTTCGATTCTAGCTGATAGTAATCAAGTCGTATATAAATATATATATTTGTCATCCACATACAGTACTGTTTCATTGTATCACAACTCATCAGTGTGGCTAGACATACACCTTTCCCCAGCTGTGGATTGAACCTGCAACTGTCGAGTTAACAGTCAGCTGTTCTAACCATCGGACCACAAATCAGTGCTGTAAATATTTCCCCTCGAGTGTGTATTAAATCCACACCCACCCGTCGCTTACAGTGCTCAAACCATAAGTTTGTTTACAAACAAATTAATAGTGGGCTTCGCTTAATTGCTTAAATAATGCGTCGGGTGAAAATATATTTACAAAGTGCTCAACCATATATATAATATATATATATATATATATATATATATATATATATATATATATGGTTGAGCACTTTGTAAATATATTTTCACCCAACGCATTATTTAAGCAATTAATTATATATATGGAAGTTTTAAAAGCCAAAAGCAATGCGGAATGGACCGGAATCACGAGAGTAAAGAAAAGAAAAACAAACAAATAAATAGACGGGTATGTTTAAAGTAGAGAAATGTCTAACTGTTTATTCATCTATCATTCCTCACTTCATTATATAATTAATTTGTAACCAAGTTGTTGGTATGTCCAGTGTATAAAAAGTCCGTTAGTGGTATGGAACTTTGATTAATTTCGGGAGCGTTATCTAATAAGGGGGAACGTTGTGTGATTGTCTAGTTGTTTTGTCTATTTGTTGTATTTTCATATTTAATTGTTCATATGCCTTTGTGTGTGTGTGTGTGGTACATGTATTTTAGACATACCTTCATGCTCATCGATATTGGTCCACCTGAATTCATCTCATGTCTTGGAGGGGACACGGGAACCTGTTTGGACGAAGATTCAATCACTCCAGAACGATGAATTGGTTTTATAGTTTTATTCACTTTCCAGATGTTTCGCAGAAGGATGGAAAGTGAATCTCTTGCTTGCGTGGTTTCTTCTTGGTCTCATTTCCACACATGTCAGTGCCCCCCCCCCCCAGTGAAGGGGAGGAGACAACTGTTAAGCCATCCGTCGCCTTCTATGTCAAAACTCAATCTCCTCGATTCAGCTAAGCTGATCACGTGACTCACACGCATCCGATCAGCTGACCCTCACTTCCAGTCAATGTGTCTACAATATAATTTACTCACCTCCCGCTCTTTCTCTCGATCCATTCTCTAACTAGCAATGCACATGGCCATTAAAACGCTTTGGATAATCACAGATTTCAAGGGGTTTCTGTTAAAATAGTCATATTTTAAAAACCAAAGCACTTTAAGTCTTCAAAATACCACCGTTTTGTTCGGAAATGAAAATACTTTCAAATGAATTAGTAAATAATAACATACATTATATATTTTTAGAGTTTTAAGCAAATAAAAATGATAAAAATGTGAACATCATAAAACGGCATTTTCGGTAAGATTTTGTAACGACCCTCCCGGATTTCTAAACATGTTTCTGTTAAGAATTTTTTAATGAAATTTGGAAATTAGCCAAAAGAGATGTCATTTTTAATAATTTTGAGTGTCCGAAATTCATTTGACCACTCGTTTTTTTGTTGTGTTAAAAAAAAGATTTCAAACTGATGAGTATTGAAAGTTTTGAAAAAAATTTTCTTCGGACACTCACTATCAAATAAAACAATCTTTTTACTATGTTTATTCGTTAAAAAGATGATTGGACAGTGTTTTCTCTAGTGGTACGACTACATAGCAATTTAAAAACATAATATCTGAAAAAATCGTTATGAATTTGAATCAAGACTTCTGTAATATTAGTGACCGTAGCACTCAGCAGCAGCAGCAGCAGCAGCAGCAGCGATAACATGGTGAAACAGACATTTGTTTTTGTTGTTTATTTTTATTCCAAATCGATTTTTTTTTTAATTGAAAATCTGGTTATAAAAAAAATTCTTACATGTTTAGTTAGAGCTATTTTGTTATCAACCATATAAATATTTTTGAAAATTGGGTAGTAGTAAATTTTAAAATATTTTAACAAACGAAAATGTGAAATATGATGTTTTGGTTTACGTGTACGAACGGTACACACACTTCTAATTTTCGTCCCTTAAAAAATGTTTTCAGTGAATTATTATCGAATGGAAACTAATCTACCCGATTATTAAAAAAAAAAAATAAATTAAAAAAAAATAATCACTATTTAAATATTTGTAGGAGGTGCTCAGTTAAAAAATAACAACGGTAGGAAAAGACATGAAATGTAATTAAAAATCAAAATAACATTAATTCAAAATTTTTAACAATTTGCCAGCTTTAGCAAAAAGTTGTTTATTTTTTTATATTTAAATAGAATTTAAATACTTGATATTTTTCCAAGCATCATGTTTTCTGTTAGAGGGACGTCACTTTTTTAAATAACATTTTTTTTGTCTGTTTGTCATAATTCTTGTAAAGTTTCACAATGGGTATCAAACACCCTCTTAAAAAAAAAACTCGCTTAATTCTATGTCTAATCCTAGGTACGAGTGGCAAGCCTCCTCCTAAAACCTTTAGCCTTAACAATAACGCTAAGTACAAGTGGCAGAGCTCCCCACTAAACAAACTTCCTCTGTGAGCTCATATAAACATTAAAAAAAAGCATAAAAAACGTTTAAAGAAAAGTGCACATGATTAATCCCCCCCCCCAATAAATCGGTCAACTGTCCTAAAATGCTAGGATCGTTTTGAAATGGTGAATTATTTTACATTTATGTGAAACCAACCCCCACTCTAAATTCTAAAATTGTTTTTGTTTTATTTCTATCAAGTCTTCAGGATGTTCACACATAATTTTCCTTAGCCCTATCATTAACCCAAAGTCAGAGTGGCAACCTCCCTACCTTCTCATAATTGCACAAAGACCCTCTTAAAACCATGCATAATCACCTTTTAGAAAACAAACAAACAAAAAAACACCCAGGATTTATCTATCATAGGAAAAAGGCGGGGGTAACTGCCCTAAAACGCTCGAATGATTCAAAATGAGAAATCATTTTACATTAAATTCTAAAATAATTTTTATCTTTTATTAAAGTTTTTCAAGTTGTTCACATGCAATTGTCTATAAAGGTAGAATCACATATTTTGGAGAGGTGGTCAGATGGGGGAGGGGTAACAGAAGGTATTAATCTACAATAATACCAAAGAAATATTGCAATATATTCATTTTTAACCAATCCTAGATTTCGATTTCAGTTTTTGGCACATAAAATGCATTACAACTAAACTTTGAGTTCTCTAACTTCTTTTCTTTTAATGCATACATGGCATTTTTAAGCAATCGCAGCATATTTATATGCATTTACTGCAGATTATTTGGAAACCATTCACTTCTGGAGATTTTCAATAGCATATTCAGATTCCTTGCACAAAAATACATTTATATGGCAAATTTCATTGCTTAGTCTTGTGCTTTAACAAAGATATAGCATTTTTACTGAAAAAGTAGTGCAAAAAATGTAACAAAACGCATATGGTCTTAAAGAGGGGAAAATATCCAAACACGCAGGGCATAAAAATAGTCATAACTTCCTTGATTTTAATTGGATTTTAAAAATTTAAAAAGATTCTTTCTTAGCTTATCAAGCTCTTTCTATATATACCAGTATTGAAATATTTTAAGCCATTTAAATTTTTTCATGTGTATTGCTACTCTAACAAAAATACCTCCCCTTTTCAAAAAGAAAACAAAAGTATATTCAAGATGGCGGAAGAGAACAGGACTACAATATAATCAATAGACAATTGGTTCTATGATAATTATATGAAATTTGCATAAATGAAAATATATTTAAGCATATTTTATAACCAGGCAATGCTGGGTGGCCTACTAGTTTATTATTAACTGATTTTTTTAACCTTATTCTAATCCATTCACATCTCAGATTGCAGATACTTTGCTGTGGAACTTACAGGGTATAATTTCATTGATTATTTAATCTTTTACTTCTATTGAAGATGCCTTTTAATTCACAAATGAATTTTTTTGTTATGCATATTTTTGTTAAATGTATGCTAATCAGTAATACATTTTTTGATTTTTAATCTCTGATGATAAAAAGTGCCTACCTTTAAAAATCTATGGGTTAAGGATTATTCTTTATTTTGATTCCTTGTTTGAATATTTGATGGATTATAAATACTAGCAGAACCCGTGAAAATTCCATAGTAGTTGAAAAATTTTAAATCACATAAATAAAATGAATCAAAAATTAAATAAAACAAATAACGACAAATTTAAAACAATTTTTTAGCAAATTCTTTTTTAATCTTTTAAAGTCAAAAAGAATTGATTTAAAAAGTTTAGATTTTTTTTCAATGAAAATTCAACACACAACACACGTATTCTTTTGTTTTTTTTCTGAATGATTTTTTATATAAATTATAAAGGAACAGATGTCAATTCACTTGCACATTTTTTTGGAATTTTAAAAAGAAACTATAAAAAAAAACAAAAAAACTTACAGTCTCCTCAACAAGATTTTTTTTTAAATAATAAAATAAAATAGCAAATTTGAAACCATAAACAGACAGCCATGTTTGTTTTTTTTTTAAATTTTTGGAGAGGAAATGGTTTTAATGATTTTTAACTGATAAAGAGCAACTATAAAGAGAGATAAATCGTTTCTCCTTAATTAATGTTTGTGATGATGATGTTTTTTTGTGACATTGGATGTACGGACAAGTAAATTAATATTTAGAAGATTGTAATTTATTCAATTTTTATTTTCATTGTCGATTTTCTTGTTTTATATTATTTTTCTAAAACAAAAAAGTATATTGGTATCTTATATATTGTTTTGTTTTCTCTCTTGCCGTTTTTTTTTCTCATAAGAATTTTTTTTTTCACCCCAAACAAGGCACATTGCCACTTTGGTGTATGGGGGCTACTATCAGGGGCAACAACTACTGGGGTACTATGTTGGGATTTGGGCAGCAAGATGTCGGTTCACATTACACTTGAACTTCTGCATGTCAGTGCAGTTGGGGAAGCAGGAATCTGGAATGGAATTCCAGAGTCTAGCGGTTCTGGGGAAGAAACTACTGGAGTAGAAAGATCTTTTACATCTAGGGATCTCTTCTGTGTGGGGGTGGATTTAGCTGCCTGTCGGGTTCGTTGAGGGTGTCTACGTCGTGGGGGCACAAGTGTCTGCAGTTTGCCAGAGCATTCACCATTAAAATACTTGTAGAATAGGCAGAGGGATGCAACGTTTCGTCGGTGGGACAGAGGCTGAAGCTTAGATGCCAGTTCAGGGCCTATCAGATTGGCGACTCTCTTTTGAACCCTGTCAAGGAGCGAGAGACTAGTAGCAGATACACCAGCCCAAATGTGACAGCAATACTCCATACATGGGCAAATAGTGGCCTTAAAGAGGTACAGGATACTTTCGGATGTTAGTAGTTTTCTAGCACGGTAGAGAGAGCCTACCTTCCTCACAGCGGCCCTGGCAATGCTTTCAATGTAATTGTTTCAACTCCTGTTTCCTGTGAACGTTAGGCCAAGCAGTTTAAAAAATGTACTCTCAGATAAAGGGTCACTGGCCATTGCTATTGGTGGCAGAGAAGGTTTCTTGTAATTATTGAAGTAAACCAGTTTGGTCTTGGCAGCATTGAATGTGACCATCCATTTTTGTCCCCATTCCACTACGGATTGGAGGTCATCCTCTAGTGTTTTTGCCATTTCTTTAGATATGTGTTCATTTGTTTTCCTGTCATGCCTGTTATAGAGTGTGGTGTCATCAGTATATATACCCATCTCAGAGGCAATTTTGTCGGGGAAGTCATTAATAAATATTAGGAACAATAGAGGTCCAAGGATAGACCCCTGGGGCACTGCCACATTTATATCATATTGTTTAGATGTATGACCGTTGAGGACAACCTGGATTTCTCTCTTATCTAAGAAGGATTTAATTATGTTAAGTATTCTACCAGTGATACCATATGGTCTAATTTTTCTGAAGAGACCCTCATGCCATACCCTGTCAAAAGCCTTAGATATATCTAGAGCAAAAGCAGTTTTCCAACAGCCCGGAAAGCAAGATTCATTAAGGCATTTGTTGTGTGTCAAGGTTTTTTATGATAGCATGCACCTGAGCAGGGGTGATTTTTAGATCGTCTAGCGTGGCATCTGTCCGCAAAGGAAAGTCAGGCAGGGGGTGGTTGGAAGGGTCCAGTGTGGAGTTTGAGGCAAACCGACTGACAAGCATGTTAGCCTTCTCAGTTGCAGAGCAAACAACCTCATGATTGTTGGATAGTGGGGGGATTGTTGATTGCCCATTATTTACTACACTGTTGTAGATTTTCCAGAAGTCACGAGTTCCTAATTTTTGTGCTTCGATGCGTTTTTTAGTGGTTTCAGTAAATTCTCTCTTAGCTATCGCTATTTCTTTCTTAACGTTACTTCTAGCTTCTATATACTTCTGTTTGTTTGAACTGGACTTATGTCGGTTAAATGTGTGGTGTGCATGCTGCCTTTGAGCAATGGCAGTTGCGCAAGTAGAAGTAAACCATTGGGGAGAGTGGGGCTTGCTATAAAGTTTCCGCATGGGAACATGTGCCTCAAATGAGACCACTGAATGGTTCAAAATGGTAGATAGAGTGTGATGTCATCAGCATATACCCATCTCAGAGGCAATTTTGTCGGGGAGGTCATTAATAAATATTAGGAACAATAGACGTCTCATTTGCGCACTGTTCAGCAGGAAGAGAAAATATATTTCCCAATGGGGCATCTCTGATAAGATCTCTGATGGCTTTCCAGCCAGCTTTTTTATAATATCTCGTTGTTTTGAGCACCGGCTCTTCAGTTTTGGTTCTAGAGTTTAGGGCGATTTCAACCATTATCACTGCATGATGAGCGTTCCCGAGTGGGCTGTCAGCATTTGTTATACAATCATCAGGAACTGTGGTCATAAACAGATCTAGAAGTGATGCGTGTTGTTCTTGCTTGTCAGAGAAATGGGTTGGAAACGTAACCATTTTTGATAGGGAGTGAGATATAGTGAAGCTATGTTGTTGTGCTGCCCGCTGCATCTGTGTAAGTAGAGAATCCAAGCCAGTTTTTGTGGTGGACATTAAAGTCACCAAATACATGTACTTGTGCGCTAGTGTCGAGGGAAAGTGCTGTGTCTATGCTGTCAGAGACTTTGTTTATTATGGTACAGTTCTGAATCGAGGGAGAGCGGTAGAGAAAATAAAAGTAGTTAATGTTACGTTGTATGTTTAGTTTTAAGCACATAAAGGCTTGATCGTCCGATTTTAAGTTTGTTTCTCTAGTCAAGGGGAGGGTGTTACTAATGTAGACTCCATGTCCGTGCATATGTCTGTCAGAGTCCTTACGGCAGAGTGGGAGATAGCCAGGCATGTTAAAGTAGTTAGAGGGGATGGAGGAATGTAGGTTAGTCTCACTTAGTGCTAAGATATTCGGGGTGTTTGTTAGGAGAAATGATTCAACATCATTTAAATTAGTTCTAATCCCACGGATGTTTGTAAATGCAAGCCTCAAGGGAGAAGGCAGGCTGGTTTTGTTTGAGTTTGGGCCTGGTTTTAGCGTAATTTTTTATTGTACTGTCATTTTTTTTTTTTAAGAGTTTCAGTTTAGGTAAGGGATGCTGAACAAGTGGTTATGCAGAATACCAGACATGCAACACAAGCAGACCATCAGTTGTCCTGCCATCTACTAGGATTGTGGCCTCGGGATAGCCCACCGGGGATGAGTGCAAGGTCCCTTTCCATGTATGACATGGCACTACAAATAACCTGATATTATACAACTGTTGATGGAGCAGCCGCTCTAAGCGCTACCAAAGAGTTAGGAATTCCTGTACTACCAGTCGGGAACAGCAGCCAGGAACTGTCTATCCGGTACCCTCAACCCATCAGACGATGGTCAACCCAATCTATTTGTACTGGCATTATGGCATTCAAGCACTCCCAAGTGCCCAGTTTAGGGGATGGGATGTGTCTGGAGCGGGGAAAACGGTGTTCATTTCCCTAGTCAGGAAACAAGATCGACTACTGAAGGTCTGTCAACTCCCTGTGATTTGACCTCTATGCCTAGCTAATAGGCAAAGAAGGAGTATGGAAGTCGTGCGATAGACAGTGCCTATCTACTCCTTAAGCAGTTTAGGTTTGCAGACCGGTAATTTGTTTGAGTCACCAACTCTAGGAAGGTTGTCATCCAAGACTGGAGAGGCCTTCCTCCCCTTAGGTTTAGCTTCAGAGTTTTCCTTCTCTTAGACAGATGACCTGGGGAGATCTACGGGTCCATCAGCACTGAGAGGGTTTTCCCCATGCCTGGGTCCTAATCCAGGTATTTCTGCACCCCTGCGTTGGTGGTTAATGTTAACGGGTTAGTTTAAAAGGGTTATATATCAACTGAAAAATTATACTCCTCAAAGTGATTACAGGGCATTGCTATTTCATTGTTTGTTACTGGAAGAGGGGCTGAGTAAGATTTCATGCAGTGGAAGCAGCTATATTTGCAAACAGGTCTGTTGGAAGGAGTTAACATGGTTTGTTTTATCCTTTAGGTTAAAAAAAAAAGTTTCCTTTTCTTATTTTTATGTTGGCTTAGGAATAGGATAATGCGTTGCAGAATGGTATTATATTACAAATTAACTAGAAAAAATTGTACAAACTCTGGATATTTAAGATAGCAGGAGGGTTAAGTTGTATATTCAATAGATACAAGTAACGTCATTGTTGATATGAAGTACATTACAGTACAGGTATAATTGGGAGTAAATTATAAGCTATGTCGTATACAGTATGTATAGTACAATAAATAGATATATGGTCATATTTCCAGTAGATGCGAATATATGGAGATTGTAGGTATTAAGTAGGTTACCATTTCTAATGAAGATATCATCAGCTTTCGTTTAAAAATCAGGAAGTTGTATTTTGCATTATAGAGTATCGGTTCAGTTTTTGTATTTAACATTGCTAAGCTAAGGAAGGGACAGTTATTGCTATGTTATATAGATAGTTGTATATTTAAGTACAGACTGTTGTTAGTGAGTATACACCTGGATGAGAATAAACTAATGCATGCCTAAGGGGTAGAAATGTACAGATGTTTAGTGATCATGACTTCCAGTCGGTCAGCATGCGAAGGTTAAGGGCTGAAAGCTAAAGACCTCCATCTAAGTCGGGTGTATTGTATGAGTGTTAGTGGCAACTTGGGGAGTAGAGCAGATTGTTAGTTTTCAGGAGAGGATGAAACTGACAGAATGCAGTTAGGATTAATTATAAGAGTTTTGAGTGCCAAGTAACATTTAGTTTGAGAAGAAAAATTTTTTTTTAACTTAACATGTAAATCAGACATGGGCAGTCGTCTTGGAGGCAAAGTACATATTGGATATACGTAACAATCCAGCAAGGGTGCCTGTACCATAATGAGAAAAAACTATTAGTATATAGCGTGTCGGATTAATTAAATGCAGTCAGTTTGGTCAAGCTCAAAGCATTGTGTATCTATTCAGTAATAGTCCTCGCGACGTAGCTAATGTCACTGTGTATTTTAGTTTCAAATATAATTGAAAGTAAGACTAACTATATTAGATGGTTTCATTGGCTAGCAAGGAAGCAAACATTTTCAATACAAGCAAGCTTATGATAATAGTAGATATTAAGTATATTACTTAAATAAAGTCCTAACTTCATCTACTGTAATAGAGAATAATTCCCGGCTATTTTGTTTTTTTTGAATTGTTGATTACAAACATTTCTTCATTTTCTACTCATTATGTAAACAGCTTTTGATTTATTTTTTTTTATTTAATTGCAGAAAGAACTATGTCACTTTGTGGTTCTTCTGAAGTCCTTATTGTTGGAGGTGTTGGCTGTAAGTATTTTTAAAAACATTTTTAACACAAGTAAAAACTGCCCCAATTAATAGTGTGCTGATGAAAAATTAAAAAAGTATAATAAAAGTATGCCTTATACTTTTTCAGAACTATAAAAATTATTAGAATTATAAATCTCTTTTGACAATAATTCACTAGTTTATTGATGTAAATTAGTTACAGTTTTATGATCATGTCCCATATAAGGATTACATATAGGTGCCCACGTAACAAAGTAAAAAAATAAAAATTAAGGAAAAGAAAAACAAGAGCTTCTCTGGGTTCGATATATTGTGTTGAACAAGAGGAAATGGAGAAACTCTTTCAAGGTCCATAAAATATGTAGATGGATGAAATACCGAGATCAACTTAGAAGTTGACATATCATCTTTGCAAGCCATGTTCTCTCTTGACATTTTGTCAGTAACTGTTGTCTCTCTTTTATCCGCATCAAAGAGTTTATCTGTCCAGTTTTTTGGTTTTTTTTGTGGTTCGTATGATCATAAAGTTTGAACTCCCATTGCTGTTGGGATCGTACACCCAAAATTCCGTCCAATCACTGCGGTGGTTTTGCCGAGAACTGTTTCTTTCAAAAAGGAAATGTCTTTTCCTTCCCTTTTCTCTTTCTCTCTCTTCTCTTCCTCTGTATTCTCCTTCTCTCTCTTTTTTTTCCTTTGTCAATTTTTGGCAGTAAGCATCCTAGAACCATTCGCTGGGACAATGTTGTTGTTGCATGCATACAACGACAACATTCTCCTGGCGAATCAGCACTATATATCAACATTTAATAAAAGAACATAAGTATCCCCCCCCCCCCTCCAATCTTAGAAAAATCGTCGACAACACAAAAATTATACAATATGAAAATAATCTTTAATACTCTAATTTTTAATCGACCTATATTTTTAATCGACTTCTCATCGACTTTATATATTTTAACTTAGCATCACCTAACGCGGTTTAATGTTTATTTTACTTTTCACTTTTTAATTTCCATTTTCGCTCTTTCTCACTTTTGTTTGATTAGGTTTATAATAAGGTTCATATGTATTGTAAATTCAGAATGCCATCTAAAAAAATGAAATATTTCATTTTTGTCTTTGGTTATTGTTAGTTCAATGTCTTTAAAGAAATTATATAACATTTGACTAATCCTTTCTAAATTTCTACTTCCAGAGTTAATGAAAAATAATGCTCCCTTATATTTGGTTCCTTTTTCCTTAACTCTTTTAGAATATAGAGGCCAACAAGATCAGGTACCAGTGCAAAGTCCGGAACACCCATCATAACATCAATGTTAAATTCTCTATTTTTTCTTGTCCAATATTTATTATATTTAATTAAGGTTCTTCTGGCTAAGTTTCATATGTCAATTTCCAATTTTGTAATGTTAGTTTCAGATTTAGCAAATTCTTACATTACAAAATTGGAAATTAACACAGTAAAATTAGCTAAAATTCAAAACGGCGTAATGTAAACATATTATAAAGATATTTACAGCTTCTCTTCCAATTTTTGGATTTTAATCATGTCAAAACGCACTTTAATTCCTTTTGATGGATTGATTGTTGCTATTTCTTCTGATGAGTTAAGGGCAAAATAGATTCACTGATTGGCTTCTTAAATAAGGATTGGTATATATTATAAGGAAATAAAGTATATTTCCACAGAAATATATATATATATATATATATATATATATATATATATATGAGTGATAATGCGTGTGAGGATAATTCTCAATCAATATACTCAACAAATTTTTGATCTACAGACTTGAAATTTGGTATATATGGTATTCAGACATACAGAAATTAAAGTGTAATGTGAGCAGACATCTTGCTGCTCAACTCTTTACATAGTGCCCCTATAGATTTTGGTCCCAAATAGTAATCCCTGACATCCAAGTCACACTGTGTCTTGTTTGAGGTAACATAACAGTGAAAAAGAAAGTTAATGTTGTAAGATAGATAATTGAAATATATTTCTATAATTAAGAAAATGGAAACAATTTTTCCTGTCTAGAAAAAAACATAAATAATACAAACATAGATACCACATATAAAATTTGATATGATCACACTTCCTGCCAATACCTGTTATAAGCTTTACAGATATTATCACTCGATTTTATTATTCAATATTGTAAATTCCTATAATAATTCAGAAAAATAGTCCTACTTTTAAAACGTTGGAGATGATTTCATCCTCTTTAAAGACCGAGTATTTTCTTACACTAGCTTCGTAATACCAGTCGCACAGTCAGTATTTATTTTTTATTCTGTACATTTAACATTTATCTATTACACCTGCAATGTATAAATAAGGAATGCTCCCTTATGTTGGCATTATTAAACTTCAGGCAATTTGATTAACTGCCCCAGACATAAACTGGATTGCTTGGATTCCTTTTTCAAACACCGCTCGACAACAAACAACATGGCGTCAGTCAATGTTCCATCTCAAATGAAACTAGAAAATACATTTTACTTTTATCTTTCAATATTTACATGCACTTACACACTGAACATATTGTATACTAGCAATCGGTGCCCGGCGTTGCCCAGGTGTTTTGAAGTGTATGCTGAGGAAAAAAAAGGTCAATTTTTTTAAACTTTGACCCCTATTATGACCTCTTAACATTTATTGTTTAGGGATCAAGTAAAGTTAATAAGTTAGATCCATGTCCAAGGAATCTATATATAAAATATCACGTGTTCAGACCTTAAATTGTAGGAGGAGTTTGGTAGAGTTCTCAAAGGTCTAGTTGTTGAATATTGACCACTTAATCGCCAAATTTCTGTCGAAAACCTATCACATCGATTTCCCAAATCTCAGTACCCTGTATATCAAATTTCGAATCTGTAGGCTTAAAATTGACAGAGTTTTAGCGTAGGGAAATGCACACAGACGCACAGACACACACAGACACTATCACTTATACATATATATAAACATGAACATCATATATATAAGGATAATAGTACGCCATATATATAACAAAATACCATTATTTACTGAAGTGAAAGGAAACCCCAGGGGAACTTTACCCAAAAATAAATCTATATTTTTTTGTGTGTATTGATAGTCTGGTACTTATACAGTTTAGTGACGACATTAAAAAATGGAAATATTGAAAAAAAATTTTATTGTACGTAACTGTTATAGACTGAAGTTCTCCGAAAAAAAATTCACTTCATTTGATCAAGTAGTTTTTTTTTACAGCGAAAAACAATGATTTATCACGGCTACGTCAACGTGGCCATTTTGGAAATGTTATTGCAGGCCCAGGAATTCCCCAAGGGCAGGTAACTGCCGCACATAGCAGAATACCTCCATTTTAGGCCAATCTAGCCCTTTCCCCCCCCCCACCAGAATGAGATTTTTTTTTTTTTTTTTGCGAAGACAGATGCCATGTTTGGAGTGTTTTTTGTTTTTTTTAATTTGTAACAGAAGTAAATAAACGAAGTTTCGAAGTTATCCATGCGTGTCCAACTGGGCATGTTTCGAAAATAATCTCGTATAAAAATTCTTCAATTCTTTGCATTCTTCAATTTCTTTGCATATTCAATAGTATTCTTATTTTAAAAAAAAAAATACGCAAAAAAATTCCAGATTTAAAAAAAAAAAAAACGTAAAAAAATTGCAGATGTGTTGTGCGCATCTCAATATGGCGAGAAAAAAAAAGGCTAGATTGCGAAATTTGGCATAAAATGGAGGTATTCTGCTAGGTACATTTCCAAAATGGCCACGTTGACGTCGTCGTGATAAATAATTGTTTTTCGCTGTAAGAACAAACTACTTGATCAAATGAAGTGAAATTTTTTCTCGGAGAACTTCAGTCTATAACAGTTATGTACAATAAAATGTTTGTTTCAATATTTCCATTTTTTAATGTCGTCACTAAACTGTATAAGTATCGGTAGTCTTATCAACACCCCTTTTTTCTATTTATTTAAAAAGAAAATACAACTTTATACAAATTCCCTATTAGTTTTTTTTTTCGGTTCTCTTATACGATGATCATCTTTATTTAACTATTACGTGTAATTATATTCATACAGATATTCTATATGATTTACATTTGCGTAATATTTGCGTAGAAATGAAGAAAATAAAATTTACTGTGTATTTATCGTGTTGCCATAACAACGTGACGTAGCCAAGGACGGTAGTGGACGTGAGTGTGTGTGCGTGTGTGCGCGTGTTTTCGTGCTGTATTGTTTGTAGTAGTAGTAGTACTAATAATTTGTCCAGCGTTTGCTTTCTGAATGGCGGACGTTGAGTCGGAGGTTCGATTTTTAGATTGTAAGTTAGTTTCGTATTTTTCTAATTTGTAAATGGCAAGTTAGGAAAAAATTAAACCCTTCCAAGATGGACAATAAATAAGACCAAAATATTTTATGGTAAAGTTAAGAGCGTAAGAACTATACTTTTTTAGGAGATGTGATTATTGGATTAACCAATCAGAAATCGTCTGTGGCACACACATCTCTGTTTTTATAGATATATAGATAGATAGATAGATATATTTATTAGAATTACTAGCAGGCCACACGGTACTGCCCGGTTGTAAAATACTGTTAAATATGATATTTTGATTAATGCAGATTTCATATTTATTATTATATTATATTGGACCCAATATATAGTAATGATTTAAAAAGTTTAAAAAAAATTACTTGTGTGCCACCACCGAGAATAGAAACCAAAACGTTTAGCTTACGATTTACTTTTTCCTTTGACGTTAATGCCTGAGCTATGAAAACATGTTTGCTGCAAGGCTAAAAATTAAAACATGAACCAATAGCTATTATGCTATGCATAGATATTCGTAATGCCGTTTTCGATCTTCACCTGGCGAATTTCATTTTTAAAATTTTCACATTTGCATTGATTTTCCCCGGCTAAAACCCAAATATAAAGTTTTGCATGGGTTTGAATACCTTATATATCAAGTTTTATTCTGTAGACCAAAAACTGACAGGAGTTTGGTAGGCAAAACTTTTAAACAAATATATATAGTAATGATTTAAAAATAAAAAAAAATGTTTGGTGACTTTAATGTCCACCACAAAAACTGGCTTGGATTCTCTACTCACACAGATGCAGCGGGCAGCACAACCCATAGCTTCGCTATATCTCACTCCCTATCACAAATTGTTACGTTTCCAACCCGTTTCCCTGACCAGGAAGAACAACACGCATCACTTCTAGATCTGTTTTTGACCACAGTTCCCGATGACTGCATAGCGAAGGCCCACAGCCCACTCGGGAACGCTGATCATGCAGTGATAATGGTTGAAATCGCCCTAAACTCTAGTCCCAAAACTGAAGAGCCAGTGCTCAAAACAACGAGATATTATAATAAGGCTGACTGGGAAGCCATCAGGGAACTAATTAGAGATGCTCCATGGAAAAATATTTTCTCTCTCCCTGCTGAACAGTGTGCAAACGAGACCACTGACTGGTTCAAAACTGCAATCGAAGCGCATGTTCCCATGCGGAAATTTTATAGTAAGCCCCACTCTCCCCAATGGTTTACGTCGACTTGTGCAACTGCCATTACTCAAAAGCAGCATGCATACCGTAGGTTTAACCGACATAAGTCCAGTTCAAACAGACTGAAGTATATAGAAGCTAGAAATAACGTTAAGAAAGAAATAGCGACAGCTAAGAGAGAATTTACGGAAACCACTAAAAAGCGCATCGAAGCACAAAAACTAGGAACTCGAGACTTCTGGAAAATCTACAACAGTGTAGTAAATAATGGGCAATCAACAATTCCCCCACTAACCAACAATCACGAGGTTGTCTCCTCAGCAACCGACAAGGCTAACATGTTTGCCAGTCGGTTTGCCTCAAACTCCACACTGGACCCTTCCAACCACCCCCTACCTGACTTTCCTATGCGGACAGACGGCACACTAGAGGATCTGAAAACCACCCCTGCTCAGGTGCATGCTATCATAAAAAACCTTGACACCTCAAAAGCATGTGGACCCGATCTTATCCCAGCTGTGCTATTAAAAAAGTGCTCAGCCGAAGTAGCTCCAGTTCTCTCCAAACTCTACAACAAATGTCTTAATGAAGCTTGCTTTCCGGGCTGTTGGAAAACTGCTTCTGTTGTACCAGTATTCAAGAATTCTGGCGAAAGGACAGACCCATCAAATTATCGCCCCATTAGCCTCCTCCCACTTTTTGCCAAAATATTTGAGACCATAATTAACCATGCTCTAGTCCATCATCTTACAGATGCTAAACTACTGACTGACAAACAATATGGATTTAGACAAGCCTGTTCCACAGCAGACATCCTCACCGTGATCTCTGAACGTATATACCAATCACTGGACAAAGCGGGGGAAGGCAGAGCGGTAGCTCTAGATATATCTAAGGCTTTTGACAGGGTATGGCATGAGGGTCTCCTCAGGAAGATTAGATCTTACGGTATCACTGGTAGAATACTTAACATAATTAAATCCTTCTTAGATAAGAGAAAAATCCAGGTAGTCCTCGACGGTCGCACATCTAAACAATATGATATAAATGCGGGAGTGCCCCAGGGTTCTATCCTTGGACCTCTATTGTTCCTGATATTCATAAATGACCTCCCCGACAACATTGCCTCTGAGATGGGTATATATGCTGATGACACTACACTCTATGGCAGACACGACAGGAAGACGAATGAACACATTTCTAAAGAAATGGCAGAAACACTAGAGGAAGACCTCCAATCTGTAGTGGAATGGGGACAAAAGTGGTTGGTCGCGTTCAATGCTGCCAAGACTAAACTAGTTTCATTCAATAATTACAAGAAACCCTCTCTACCACCAATAGCAATGGCCAACGACCCTTTATCTGAGAGTCCATCTTTCAAACTCCTTGGCCTAACGTTCACAGGAAACATGAGTTGGAACAATTACATTGAAGGCATTGCCAGGGCCGCTGCAAGAAAGGTAGGCTCTCTCTACCGTGCTAGAAAACTACTAACACCCGAAAGTATCCTGTACCTCTATAAGGCCACCATTCGCCCATGTATGGAGTATTGCTGCCACATCTGGGCTGGTGCATCTGCTACTAGTCTCTCGCTCCTTGACAAGGTTCAAAAGAGAGTCGCAAATCTGATAGGCCCTGAACTGGCATCTAAGCTTCAGCCTCTGTCCCATCGACGAAATGTTGCATCCCTCTGCCTGTTCTACAAGTATTTTAGTGGTGAATGCTCTGATGAACTGCAATCACTTGTGCCCCCACGACGCGAGCACCCTCGACAAACCCGACAGGCTACTAGATCCCACCCCCACACTGTAGAGGTCCCTAGATGTAAAAGATCTTTTTACTCCAATAGTTTCTTCCCCAGAACCGCAAGACTCTGGAATTCCATTCCAGGTCCCTGCTTCCCCAACAGTACTGACGTGCAGAAGTTCAAGTGTAACGTGAACCAACACCTTGCTGCCCAAATCCCTACATAGTACCCCAGTAGTTGTTGCCCCTGATAGTAGCCCCCTACACCAAAGTGGCAATTTGCCTTGTTTGGGGTGAAAATGTAATAAAAAAAAAAAAAAAAAAAAAAAAAAATGACTTGTGCGCCACCACCGAGAATCGAAACCAAAACATTTAGTTTACAATTTACTTTTTCTTTTGACATTAATGTTTGAGCTATGAATACATATTTGCTGCAAGGCTAAAAATTTAAACATGAACCAATAGCTATTATATTACACATGCATATTTGTAATGCTGTCATTCAACCATCACCCGGCAAATTTCATTCTTTTAATGCTCATACTTTTGCACCGATTTTCCTTGGCTAAAACCCAAAGATAAAGTTTTGCATGGATTCAAACACTTTATATATTAAGTTTCATGTCTGTAGACCAAAAACTGACAGAGGAGTTTGGTAGGCAAAATTTTAAAAACAAATATATATACGCATACATAAATATATATAGAAAGAGGTTTGTGTTGACTATAACCTTTTTACGCAAGTATAAATCTGCATGAATATAATTACACGTAATAATTAACTAAAGATGATCATCCCATAAGAAAACTGAAAAAATTAATAGGGAATTAATTAAAATGAATGTTTAAAAGAATATGCAAATTAGTTAGATCTTTTGCAGATGAATGCAATTCCACGGACCATATATAACAAAGTTGTGTTTTCTTTTTAAATAAATAGAAAAAAGGGTTTTTAATATGAATATCAATACACAAAAAAACAAATTTATAGGAGTATAGATAGATAGATAATGATTCACATATACATTAAGTAATCTTAGAGAATGCAGTAATTTGAAAACAAAAATTTAGGATGCTAAAAGCATGCACAGCACAAAATTTAAAATAGTACTTTTTGTTTGTTTTGAAAATGGCAAGGTTCATACTTATATTTTCATTTATATAAACAAAATATTAGGTTTTATTCACTTTAAAAGTTATTTATTCTAATATGGACCGGTCTTTTAAAAATTTATTCGCTACTTTCACCTAACAAATTACTAAAAGCACATATTGCAAACATTGACGTTTTATCTTAAGGTGAATAAGAAGTTTTAATTTTTTAATTTAAATACAGGACAGAGAAGATGCTGTATACATTTGTTTTACAGAATGAAGTCATTTGAAAACGATAATTTAGAATGCTGAAAGGGTACACAAAAAGTAGAAAAAACAACTTTTTTTTACTTTAAAATTACCAAATTTTGTACTTATATTTTCATCTATAATAAATAATTACGTTTCATTTGTTTTACAAGTTATTTTTGCAGAATACAGACCAGTCTTTTAAAATTTTTGTTGTATACTTTCACCTAACAATAAAAAAAATGTAATTTATTTTCATTATTTCTATTATTATTTTTTTCTATTGCCAGTGTTACTGTAACAATTATTCTTATGATTAATGTCTTTCTTACTTTTATTACTATCAATAGTATCATTATTATTTGTGTCATATGTTTCTCAGTATTACTATTATCATTAGCATCATTGTTACTTTTTTATTATTACTATTAGTCGTGAATGGTGTTGTGTATTGAAGGGGACTGGTTTTTAGTTAGAAACAAAGTAATTAGGGTCAAAGATAATCTATATGTATAAAGGGCAAAATGAGTGTATGTGTGTTTGTATGTCTTGCAAAAACTTCGGACAGATGTGTTGGAATGTGACAAAACTGGTATTTAAACCTCGATCTTTCGGACGACAAATATCAAAAAATTGGCCAAGCACATTAATTCCTTCATCCTCAACTAGGCAGATTTCTACAAGAGTCGCTTTTTTTCACCAATATTTTTGCAAGTCATCGTCTCCTTTTGATTGACTAGCCTTAATTTCAACGTTTGCAACTTCCAAGTTTTACATAGAGGCATCGGGTAAGACATCACATTTATTTTTAACCTTCTTTTTCTCCTTCGCCTACCTGTCTACTACCACTTTTTTTTAATACCTCTCTCCACTCAGACTGCCTACTGTTGCTTTGATTCCTGCTACTACCACTTTGTTTTTTTTTCGGAGTTCCTTACTACACCACCTCGACACACCCGGCAACGCCAAGTTCCCCTGCTAGTCATTACTAAAGGAGAATGTTGGAATTGAGCTCAGTATCAAAAGTAAAATGAATACATATTGTCATTTAGATACGATTCCAGGAATGCAGGGGAATTATGCATTGCAGTAAGAAATAACTATAAAAACCAAGTTAAGAAGAATAATGAACAATCAAATCAAGAAATGTCCTTTGTGTCGCCAGATCACGTGTTGGACGCATATGCATATATATGTGCATCCTATGCATGTTGGGCCACATTCTGATGTCACCAAGAAATATTAATTTGATATATACAGTTAAGTTAGGGTTCAAAAAGAGTTAGTTGAGAGAGGAGAGACAGAGCAGTCAGAGTTCAGTTCGAGTTGAGAGAGAAGAGAGCCTGAGCTTCTTCAGGAAGTGAAGGGGGGAGGAGAAGAAAAAATGTAGAAATCTAACACGCATTGGATTCTCATTATTCCCATCACCAACTGGAAATAAATGTCTTTGTATTGTTATGTAAGTCTTTGTCTTCATTTGTCATCAACCGCAAGGTAATGTCGTTTTGTCTTCATCAACTTGTAAAGTGAACGTTATATGAAACCCCTTCCAAAGTGTTGACTATCTGCCTCATCAAAATTGTATCTCCCTTCTGTGTTTAAAGAACTGTTCATATACACATCATCTTTTCACCTCTATAATCTATTTCCTATTATAAACATCTCGTCCCCGTTCACACCCCGCAATACAACAATAGTAATCATATTAAAATTTGTTATTGATCTTCATATTAATATTGTTATCATCATCTCCATGTAGTATTATTTATCATGTATTCTGAGTTGGGCTTCAGCAGTGAAATTTCGTCTCAATCTGATTCCCCAGGCAACACTGGGACACGGGTAGCTAGTTATTTATATCGAGAAAACAGAAAAAGACTTATTTTGCTTTTGGTCTTTTTATTGTTTATATTTAACTGACTTTGCAAATTAATCTTAGCTCGACAGATGACCCAACAGATCACATTCTTTCTAATTTATATGAAGTTTGTTATTAATTTGTACTTTTTTTATGTTTGTCTTAGGCAATATTCGTCTGCAACAGATGATGGATACAATGGCTAAGGAGAGAGGAGCCAAGCTATTTGCAACCGATGAAAGGTAATATATTCTTTGAACATTTGTATAAACTAATTAAATATATATATATATATATATATATATATATATATATATATATATATATATGTATGTATGGCACAATCACGTTGACACACCGGTTCTCCCCAGACCACCAAAGTTAAGCAATGTTGAGCCTGGCCAGTACTGGATGGGTGACTATTTGGGAAGGCTAGGTACTGTATGTTCTGTGCTGAGTCGTAGAAATTTCCAGGTTGATATCTGGGGGCGCTTTCATTCACTGGGAGAGATGCACCCACAGTCTTCGTTAAGACAAGCATCTAAGAGAAGGAAACTCTAATGTAAAAACCTATGGTCGACTGTATACTTTGTCCTGTGGCAGTCATCTGCACCGACAAGGATTAACAGTAATACCAAAAAGTGTGGTTGGTTCTACACAAAGCCTTCACCACTGTGGATTTCCAAGCAACTTAGTTGTTGTGGCGGAAGCTCATACGTCAAAATTGACGGGAGAGAGAGAGTCCATCACTAGTAGTTATATACATTTTTTTTTTTTTTACAAAGGCATCACCACATTATCAAGGCCCAGAGGCCACTCAAGGATAAGGGTTAAAGAGTGTACAGTAGAAATTGGACAATATAGTAATCATTGGTAATGAAAATTTGGTAAATTTGATAACTTATATGGAACGGCTCATCAAGAACTTATTTACTTTAGACTTGAACACAACCATATTGTAGTCAGCCGGAAAGCAGGAAAACGGAAGACAATTCCACAGGCGTGCAGTTCTAAGAAAGAAGCTTTGTTCATGGAATCTACGTTTAGGTTTAGGCACAGATAAAGAGTGGGGGGAATTATTGATAGTGTTTACAGCTAGACGAGTGTTTCTTGTGAAAGTTTGGCGAGGGGGGACCATAGATTTAAGCTCAGTCGAACACTTTCCATGAATATATATGTATATATATTAGTGGCCTGGCAAGACCATGAATATATATGTATATATATTAGTGGCCTGGCAAGACCACAGGAGAGATAACCAAAGCAGCAAAACTGAAACTGTCTGCCAGGACACTATATATACAAATGTAGGCAAATTGGCCATATTTTATTGGATTGAGAATATAGTTTGTTTTTTTTACCAAATGTCATAAAATTTTAGCCATAAAATAGCCTGCAAATTTTCATGTTGTTTCATCACAGAAGAAAAGATATGAGCATTTTAATATTCAATTTGGCTATGAATATAGCTATATCATATGAAACGCTAGTATAAAAAAATATTTATGTCTCTTTAAGAACTCGGTTCTTATTGTTGATCACTTTAAAGTTGAAATGAAATAAATCGGTCACTTAAGCTCGCATGCGCAGATCATGATGTTATAATCACTAGATCACTCTGGCAGATGTTATGACATTTAAAAAAATGGATACTTGTACAGTTTAATCAACACATTAAAAAATGAAAATATCGAAAAAAAAAAAAGGTTATAGTGTACGTATCCATTATGGAACGAAGTCCTCTGAAAAAAAATTTCACTTAATTTCATCAAATAGTTTTTTTTTACAGTGAAAAAACAATTTGTTACGATACCGAGCCAAAGGTTCGATTTTTAGGAAGAAAGGCTTGTATTAAAGATGGGGAGGGAGTGTCGGCACTTTAAATTGAGTTATCTCCCCATGGCTTGTTCAAAAAATTCCAACATGGCTGACTTCAACGTGCTCTCATAAAAACGTGTTTTTCCGCTGTAAAAAAACTACTCGATCAAATTAAGTGAAATTTTTTTTTCGAATACATAACCTTTTTTTTTTTTTTTTTTCGATATTTTCATTTTTTAATGTCTTAATTAAACTGTACAAGTACCTAAAAATGTTTAAATTTCAACCATATTTCTCATGGTTGAGGTTGGCCGAGGGGTGTGTTCCTTGCTAATGGAGTCAGAGATGGCTTCGTGACCATTCCAATAGTAAGGCCTCTTATTTTTCATTCCATCTGAATGGAGCAGAGGGGATCGCAAATTGCATTGTTATGATGACTGAACTTATATATTCATGATCTGAAATTTTCATTTCTCTGTTGCAGATATTGACAGTGTGAGACTCTAAGAAAGCAACCCCTGCCAGGGACCTGATGCATTATTGAATTCCTCCATGCAGAAAAAAATTGAACTGATCAATATTCACTGGCGCCTGTTGAATGTTTAGAAAGCTAATGAAATTGATGTCAGCACAGTTAGAAGATGGGTTTGTCAATTTCAGAGTGGCTAGAGAGATATGGGTGACAACGCGCACCCCAAACTTTTATGATCGAAGCATCAAAAGAATCTGGCAAAAATGCATTGCGATGAATGCTGATGACTGTGTATGGTTTATTTAAAAATTGAACAACAAATTGAAATAAATTGTTAACTGATTGTTATGATGATTATGATGTAATGATTGCTATGATGTTACGATTTTTATGATGTTATAATTGTTATGATTGTTATATGATGTTATGATTGTTATGATGTTATGATTGTTATGATTGTTATGATTGTATGATGTTATGATTTTATGATTGTTATAATGTTATGATGGTTATGATTTTTATGATTGTTATGATGTTATGATTGTTATGATTGTATGATTGTTATGGTTATGATTTTTATAATTGTTATGATGTTATGATTGTTATGATGTTATGATGGTATGATTATTATGATGTTATGATTGTTATGTTATGATTGTTATGATGATATGATTCTTATATAATTGTTATGATGTTATGATTGTTATGAGGCGATGTTTGTTATATGATTATGTTATGATGTTGTGATTGTTATGATATGATGTTATGATTGTTATAATGTTATGATTATGATTGTTATGATTTTATGATGGTTATGATTGTTATGTTATGATTGTGATGGTTATGATTGTTATGATTGTTATGCTGTTATGATTTTTATATGTTATGATTGTTATGATGTTATGATTGTTATTGTTATGATTTTAAGTCATGATGCTATTGTTATTGTTACGATGTTGTATGTTATGATTGTTATGATATTATGATTGTCATGTTATGATTGTTACGTTATGATGTTATGATGTTTATTATTGTTATGATTATGATTGTTATGATGTTATAATTTTTATGATGTTATGATATGATTTTTATGATTGTTATGATGCTATGATTGTTATGATTATGATATGATTGTTATGGTTAGTTGATTGTTATGATGTTATGATTGTTATAATGTTACGATTGTATTGATTGTTATGGTGTTTTGATATGATTGTTATGAAGTTTTGATTGTGATTATTGTTATTCTGTTATGATTTTTATGATGTTATGTCATATTGTTATGATTGGTATGATGTTATGATTGTTATATGATTGGTATGATTGTTATGATGTTTTGATTGTTATTGTTATGATGTTATGATTGTTATTGTTATAATGTTGCAGTGTTATGATGTTATGAGTTTTATGATGTTATGATTGTTATATTCTTATGATGTTATGATTGTTAAGATGTTATGATATGATTTTTATGATCGTTATGATGTTATGATTGTTATTGTTATGATTGTTATGATCTTATGATGTTATGATTGTTATATTGTTATGATTGTCATATTGTCATGATTGTTATATTGTTATTATTGTTATATTGTCATGATTGTTATGATGTTATGATTGTTATGATGATGATGATGTTATGATTGTTATGATTACTATATTGTTATGATGTTATGAGACAAAATTCAAGTAACTTTTGATAGTTTAAATCTACAAGATATGCAATTTTTAAAAAAGTAAATCATAGCAGCATTAGTTGTAAAAAATTAAAATATTGTTTTTGTTTTCAGATTTTGTATCGATAATGGAGCAATGATCGCTTATGCAGGTCTGCTCATGTACAAAACCGGATATACAACTCCATTGAAAGACACCGGCTGCACACAGAGGTCAGTATTATTCATTTATTATCCTTTTTTAACACTATTTTATTTCACAGTTTGGTGCTTGTTTATATTTGTGATCAACGCATTTCAGGTGAAAACATTATTGCGTACTTACATATCATGTTGAAATTAGTATAAATTCCACAAATTACAAAAATATAATCCAATACATGATTTTTTTTTTTTTTACATGGGGATCACCACTTATCAAGGCCCGGAAGCCACTCGGAAATAAGGGTTATTTTGTGTACAATAATCAATGGGATAATATTGTAGTAATAGTTGGTATTGGAGATTTGATAAAGTGTCTTACTTAAGGGGGCGATTAATCAGGAATTTATTTATGTTGGACTTGAAGACGTCCAAACTGTAGCCCGCTGGGAAACAGGCAAATGGAAGAGAATTCCACAGGCGTGCACTTCTCAGAAAAAAGCTATGTTCGTGGAATCTACGTTTTGATTTAGGCACAGATAAAGTGTGGGGGAAATTACTGACAGTGGTTTAGTTAGACGGATGTTTATCATGAAGGATTGGCAAGGGGGGACCAGAGATTAGAGCTCGGACGAGCACTTTCCATGGAAATAACGATAAACAAAGACAGGCTCGCAATGTCTCTTCTGTGGGAGAGAGGTTGCAGGGAAGAGAAGAGAGCATCCCCCACCAAGTCTATTTTGTACTTTGTCAAGGCAGGATAGGCTGTTTTTTGAAACTCCAGCCCAGATGTGGCAGCAGTACTCCATCTTTGGACGTACTTGGCTTTTATAGAGATAGAGAATTGCATCAGTAGTGAGATATCTTCTAGGGCGGTAGAAGAATCCCACCATTTTCCCAGCGACCCGGGCAACAGACTTGATATACGTGTTCCATTTCAAATCAGGAGTAAAGATCAAACCCAAGAGCTTGTCAAAACATGAAGCCTCCCCAAGATGAGAGCCATCCATTTCAAATGATACTAGATGAGGAACAGAGCGTTGATGATGTAACGTTAGGAGCTTGGTTTTAGATGCATTAAAAGTAACCAGCCATCTCTTCTGCCGCTGAACCACGCGCTCTAGATCAGAGGAGAGGGAATCAGAGAGAGCTTTGTCATTTACGGCCTTTGATGTGTTGCCGTAGATGGTCGTGTCATCAGCATAGATGTCAACGAATGATTTAAGTATGTGTTTTGGGAGATCATTGATGTAGATCAGGAAGAGAGTTGGGCCCAGGATGGACCTCTGGGGGACTCCAGCATTAATATTGTGTGCCTCTGATTGCTGCCCATCAACCACTACTCTTATGAGCCTATCAGAGAGAAATGATTTAATTATTGAGAAAACATTTCCAGTTATACCGTAGCTGGAAATCTTGTAAAGTAGGCCCTTATGCCAAACCTTATCGAAGGCCTTTGATATGTCAAGAGCAATTGCCCTAGAAAAGAAGCCTTTGTCGAGAGATTCACTAATCCTATGGGATATAACTGTTAGCACATCAGCTCTAGATCTAGCAGAACGGAAACAATATTGCACGTCACTAAGGAGGTTATTTCTGCTGAGGTGGTTGACTACTTCTTTATTTAATATGGATTCCAGTAACTTACTCATGACAACAAGAGACTTATTGGTCTGTACTGAGAGGGAGATGACTTATCATCTGAGTTCTTAAATACAGGGCAAACTGACGAGGTTTTCCAGGGTATTGAAAAGCACTTCTCCTTAAGACAATGCTTAAACAGTTTTGTAAGTATGAGGGCAAGTTCTGGTCAAAGCTTTTTCAACACTATAATTGGAATGCCGTCTGGGCCAGTTGCTTTACTGGAATCAAGGTTCTTGATTAGCTTGGCAACCTCGTGCACAGATATTTGTATGTTGGATAGTGTGTTGTCTATTGTAGGAGGAAATACGGGGAGTTGATAACCTTCGTCGCAGAGGGTAGAGTTAGCTGCAAAATTTGGCCTTGTCTGATGCTGATGAGATGACCTCAGGTCCATTGGTGATGGTTGGGATAGAACGCACGCATCTTTTCAGGATCCTGTTTGCTATTTGCCAAGGAACCAAGCCGCTGCTCAGCTACTTTGAATTTGACGGACTGAGCATATAGCTCTCTTGCATTGAAGAAAGATTTTTTAATAGAATATATTTGTTGTTTTCAAGTCAGTTTCTATTTAACCCATAGTTGGGACCCTAACAGGTACTACCACTCCGGGTCAGAGTGGACCTGAGAGCAATGGCAATTAAAGGGTGGCTCCACACTCTCCAAAGCCTGCAAGCTGGGGCCTCACCATTGGATATAGTTTAAGGTAATATCCAGGACCTAAAGCTAAAGATGGCAAACCTTTAATTTAAATCAATTAAAGTCAAAAGTTATCGCCCTTGTTTTTCATGTGGAATTGGTCACATGACTCTTCCACATTAAAACATATAATAAAATTGATAATTCGAAATAAATTCTATTTTTATTTGTAATTATTTTTTTATGCTGGATCAATTTGTTTTCATAATTTTTGGAATTTATACCAATTTTGCCATGACATGTAAGTATGTAATAATGTTTTCAACTGAGATCATCAATTTTAAACAAGTGGCAAATATTCTAGTAGACAAAACATGCAAGAAGTTTTAAATAATATTCTTGTACCTATTTTCACTTGGTGTTCAAACGCTACTTTGTGGTAATTTCTGTTTCGTGTAGCTTTTTTTTTTTTTCAGCATTATTCTGTCCTTAAAATGTGAAGAATTGCTGCAATACTTTGAGAAGAGAAAAAGTTACTTCTTGGCAAAAACATGCAAAAAATATTACAAAATTAAATGCTTGTATCTTTATTTGTACATATGTTATAGTCTCCAACACCCATTAACAAAAATCAGTCCAATCACCAAAAATTAAATACAATTCAAGCAAAGAAGGTAATTGTAGACTAGATTTTATCCATTTCAAAATAAATTGTTCTAAAATTGAATTTGATTCAATGCCTCTATTCAGTTTCAAAAAACAAAGGATACCCCCTGTAGGGGCAGGTGTGCATGTAATTGTGAGGCAAGGTTTGCACAATCTCCAACCACACCTCTCCTGAATTGGCATTGCTCAGTGGCAAGGATAAGTCCAGGACGACTGGAAACAATGCCGAGATAAGCACATACAACACTAGGAAGTCTCTGATGGTCACCCATTTAGAACTGACTGGGTTCAACGTTGCTTAACTTCGGTGATCCAGCAAAAGCCGGGGTATCAACGTGATTCTGCAGTATTAAAATGGAATAAATTTCTGCCGTTGTTGACAAAAGTAACGTTTTTACTTATTAAGATGATAATTATTTTTTTTGCCGAAGAAAGAAAATATTTATTTTAAATTGTGGCAATAAATAAATGAACATCCATATTATTTAGATATTTCAAATTACTGTTCACATCTGGAGTCTTATTTTTATGCTTCGGTCTTGACCTTCATCAACTCGAAGAATCTGTTGAACTCAGGAATCTGCATGGAATTTTGAATGGAACGCTTTATTTAATCCATGGGGGTTGTTTGTTTTCATTCTTTCAGCCATAACTTTATATTTTTTATATTTTTTATATTTTTTATATTTTTTGGATGTCGCTAGCATTAAAGATTGAAGCTTCAACCTCTAGAAAAATATAACTTTACAACTGGATTTTTACCAAGTACTTTATCCACTATGCCACAGGTCCTTATGGACTGAAATGTGAAAATAACACTCAAAATGAGAACAGTAGTCCAAAGAATCCAAGCAACATGAATAATCAACCCTCATCTCAAAAATTCATAAACGTAATAAACGTAATAAACGTAATAATAACTGCTGCCACATTTGGCCAGGAGTTGCTAAAAATAGCCTATCCTGCCTTGACAGAGTACAAAATAGGCTTCGCGGCTTATTGGATGATGTCTTTTTCTCTTCCCTGCAACCTCTCTCCCACAGAAGAGACGTTGTGAGCCTGTCTTTGTTTTATCGTTACTTCCATGGTAAGTGCTTGTCTGAGCTCCAATCTCTGGTCCCCTCTCGCCAGTCTTTCACGAAAAACACCTGTCTAGCTGAAACCACTGAAAAAAATTTTCGCCATTCTTTATCTGTGCCAAAACCAAAACATAGATTCCATGAACAAAGCTTCTTTCTTAGAAGTGCACGCCTGTGGAACTCTGTTCCGTTTGCCTGTTTCCCACCTGACTACAACTTGGATGTCTTCAAATCCAGCATAAACAAATTCCTGATGAACTGCCCCCTTAAGTAAGGCACTTTATCAAATCTCCAATACTAACGTACTGTACATACAATAACCTTTATTCCCGAGTGGCTTCCGGGCCTTGATAAGTGGTGACCACCTTGTAAAAAAAAAAAATGAAAATCCTTTTGAATTAAAAAAGTTGACAAGTAATTTTGATGTTTAGAAAAATAATCAACTGTGGAATTTTCATGTTAGTGAATAATACTTAAAGATCTTACATGATTTGGCTGACATTCACCAAGCGGAAAGGACAAAGCACTTCGTAAAGTTCACTGAACAATCAATAACTATCTGAGATGACTGTAATCCATGCTGACAAATTCTGATGGCATATTTGAGCGTGAAATTTTCATGGACAAAAAAAATTTGTCTCATTTAATAATTTTGAAAATAAAAAAAGCAAACAAAATAATTCTGAAAAATCTATCTGTAACAATAAGAGAGGAATATGTTTGTATTTACTACTTTACATCTATTAGACCTAAGAACATGAAATTTAGTAGGAATTAATTTTTTACCTCTGCAGGTTGCTTTAATCAGGTTATATTCCTATTTTCTCTTTATGAAAGAATTCCTGCTGGAGCAAGGAACCCCTAATGGGATTTTTCAATCCTGTTTTAACCAAGGTTTAGACCACATGTAAATGACACAGAATTATACAAATTCTTATAATTTTCGAAAATGTGGATTTTCTTTTTATATCTGCCAATAGGGGTGTAACTCGACTAGTTTAAACTTTTCTGAGCCCATAAGTTCATTTGTGTAAGCTACATTTTCATACAGTTTTCACAATAACATTATTTTCAATTACTTTTTAGTATTCGGATTAAGGCATATTACTCTTATTAAAAAGTCTAAGTATGCATTAATATTGGGACCCCAACCATAGACTAATATTCCAGCTAGTATATAAATGACTAAATCGAAGTTGTTTGAGCTTTATATATCAAAAATGATTCTATTTCAAAGGAGCATCTATTATATAAATCCCAGCTGTCTGTATGTGTGTTTGTATGTCTGCTAAAAACTTTTGTTATCAGCATTGAACTATCAGAAATGTGGTCTCATTAGAAAGAGTGGTCTCTCGGACACATAATATCTAGAAATTAGAAAAAAATCGTCAATTATTTCATGTAGAAATTTTGTTTTCTTTGAAGAGGGGATCAGGTAAAAATGTTGGTTTTGATGTTTGCTATTGCGCATATGCAAATGGTCATTTCGTTCTTTCATTTTAAGAAGATAAATTTGCAGTGTCATAGCATCTGTATGGTCATGATCCTATTGATAACATGTTTGCCTACGAATGAAATTATGTGAGGTTGAACCTAGCACACGGCATTTAAAAAAAAAATTTTTTTTAATTTCTTTTTTTGCTTATAAAATTTTGCTTTCGGTTTTACTTCTTGCTGATGGCACCTAAGTCCCACTAATCTTCTAAAAGAAAAATGTTTGTTAGTTTGTGTGTGTGTGTTTGTATGTCCACCAAAAACTCTTGACAGATGCATCGGACCATGACAATATTGGTATCGTTAGAAAGATCAATCCCTCGAATGAAAAATATGTACAAATTGGCTAAAAAGATTAATTCTGTCCAGGTGAAATGGACCAATTTTTGCAAGGAGGGGTCATTATTTGCATCAACATTTTTGCAAGTCATATGCCTAGCAATCTGAATGTACATTTAAAAAATGTTATTTCGACCTGTCGTGACATCATTAGAAAGAGTGATCTTTTACACAAAAAATATCAAAGAATTGGAAAAAATCAGCCATTATTTTGTGTAGAAATATTGTTTTCTTGGAAGGGAGAGTCAGATAAAAACCTGGCTTTCGACGCAATTTGCAAACCACACCTGCGCAAATCGTTGATGAGTCATTTTGTTTTATATAGCTAAACTTGCGACGTTATAGCATCTGCGCGATTGTGGGCACATCGATAAGAGCATTTGGTTACTAACTTATGTGAGTTCGTGCGTGGCATATTTTTTTCTTTCCTTTTTTTTTGCCTACAAAAGTTTGCTTTTGGTTTCACTTCTGGCTGATGATACTTGAGTCCTGTTTTTTTTTAATGCCCCCCCCCCTCCCCACCGCTCATACTGTGTTGCCACGACCTTGCAATTGTCACAATTTTCTTTTACGATCAGGCAATGCCCATTGCCCTTCTATTATATAAAGAGCATGTGTGTTTGTATGACCGCTAAAAACTTTCATTTTACATACTGTTGTGGCATGGACATAGTATTGTAAAAAAGAATGATCTCTCAAACAAATAATATTGAAAAATTAAACAAATAATATTGAAAAATTAAAAGAAAAGTTTCTGACTTTCTTCATAGATAAATTTACAATGTGATAGCATCTTTAGAATTTTAGTTCGATGAGTAGGGTGCTTACGGTTTTATGATTTGCGAATTCACACCTGGCACACCACGTTTTTTTTTTGCTTACAAAATTGTGCCATCCAACAGTATTCAAACGATCACATGGACAGAAACTTTGCATATATATTAGCTTGGTACAAAAATAATCCTGTTCTTTGACATTTAACTTCAAAAGATCATAGCTCCTTTCATAATAAACTTTATTAATCGAAATAAGAACCATTAGAATCAACACATTTTTGCCAACAAGAAATATGTTTGTTTATCCCATTAGCATAAAAATCCGGAGTTCTAGAAGCAATGAAGTCATTGAAGGCAGATTCGGCATCATCTCAGCTTTTTGATGCATTTTTTTCGTGTGGCAAATTATCGAGATGCTTGAAAAAGTGGTAATCGGTGGACGAGAGGTCCGATGAATATGGTGGATGAGGTAGTCTCGTAACCCAATTCGTTCAGCCTCTATAAGGTCAGTTGAGCAACATGCGGGCAAATGTTGTCATGGAGGAGAATTAATCCCTTCATATTGACCAATCTCAGGCACATACGTTGGAGCTTCTGGTGCATTTTTCGGCAGTAGTTTGCCGTAATCATTTTGCTTGGAAGCTGTGATGGATGAGACCGACCGTAGACCACCAAACAATCACCATAACGTTTGTTGGTGCAATTTCGGCTTCAGGAAGTGTTGTGGAGCTTCTCAGGCATCCAACCACTGTGTTGAATGTCATCGATTTTCATAGAAGATCCACTTCTTATCATACTTCACAATCCATTTAAGAAATGGGTCGTTTTTGTTGTGCAGAAAAAGCGTAGAAAACACCTCAAAGCAACAGTTTTTTTGATTCTCGTTCATTTCATGTGACAACCAACATTTTTGACTTCCCTATTTGCTTTAAACGGCGAACGACTATTGAGTAATCGACCTCGAGTTCAACAGCAACTTCTCGTGTGGTTTTGTGAGGATCGGCTTCAATTAAGGCTTTCAAATGTTTGTTATCAACCGCAGTCGGCCGGCTGCAACTATCTTCATCTTTGAGGCTTTTCTCACCATTGTAAAAATTTCTTGAAACACCATTGTGCCACACATTTGTTAGTGGTTCCTGGGCCAAATGCATCATTGATATTACGAGCTGTCTTGGCAGCTTTTCGACCTAATTTGAACTGGAACAAGAAAACCGTGCAGATTTGAATTTTGTCCATGCTGTCGAAAAGCCTGCAAAAAAATGAATGAAGAGATTGAGAATAACACGATTTGATAAAGCAAAAAACGCGCTTCAAAATGATACTACCTCCGGTCAGAAATAGTTGGTGCACAAAAATTTTCAGTTTGGTCGGAAATACTTGGTGCATACAAGTTTCAAGTTTTATAAGGCAGTACTTTTGAAAGGAAATACAGGTTTACCAAATAATTATACTTTGACAATTGATTGTATATATATTCTTACAATGTATGATTAAAAGATACAAAAATATAATAAAAAATCTAAAACATCTAACTATTTATTCAATTGTGTTAATTTACTTTTCAATTCTTCTGATATCAAAATTGAAGTGAAAAGTTTTCCTTTTCTTTCTAGCTGTGCTTTTGATATATGCTGAAGCCTGTAATTGTTGCCACCATCAGCCAAAATTATTTGTTCTATTGTCTCCTGCAATGTCAGGAAAATGTTCAACTTTGATTTTTCTAATTCTTGAAAGCTGGTTTTAACTGCTTCAATTAATTCATCAATATTCTTTGGAGCCTTTTGGTATTGAATGGATTGTATTGTATTGAAGTAACCTAGGTCAAGCACATTTAGATCTGGACTGTTTGCAGGCTGGTTAACCAGTTCAATGTTCAGCTCTAATCTCTCCGATTCTTGTTTGAACACCGGGTCCGTTGGATGTACGTGTCGCTTAGCATTGTCTTGTTGAATTATGAGTCGTTGTGCAATGGATCCACTTGACCATTTGTTCCGTGTGGAAACAAGGACCTTTTCAACAAGGAATTCACGAATCTGAATTTTTGTGATTGTATCCATGACTTTAGTTACCATTGTTCCAGAAGGCCTGTTTCTGCTGTTATGTTTAGCCACCTCTTGTTTGACAAATGGCCAAATTCCAATCTTCTCGTCAAAGTAACATTTACGATGTGGATCCCAACGGGGTCAAGCCACGTCAGCAAGAAACATTACTTTTGTAATGAGAAGCTTGCTTTTAGTGATTCTTAAAGGGTCATGTTCGTCTTTGCCTAAATAAAATTTCCTTGCATTTTGCATCATGTAAAACCATTTCTCATCAATATGTATGGCATCAAACATTTCTCTAAAAGTTCCTCGATTTAAATCCAACGGCAAACGGCAAAAATCAATGCAACATTTCATGTTTTCTATTGTGAGAAGCGGTTTTACAGCATTTGAATGTGCCCGAATTTTGCCATCTTTCATCTTTGCAATCAACGTTGTCTTAGGTATTCCACATGCTTGAACAGTACAAGGAATGGTGTTTATTTTTGCCAACTGTGAACTATAGTCCTTATTTTCGGCCACAGAGAAATTTACAGCTCAAAGAATCCATTGGTATCGATATATCGGACGAACTGTCTAGTGCTCCTGACCAAATTCTGCCTACAATATTTCTTCCGATACCGAATTTTATGGCAACATCTTCGATTGCACCTCGTTCTAGGATGCACCCTTTAGACCTTTGTAGCAACGCTTGCAGAACTGCTGTTCGTCTTGAATTTGTCAATTCTCTCTTATCACTTCTGTTTTTACCTTCCACATTGGCATCAACTACATTTTCCATATTTATATAGCCACTGCGGGTATTTTTAAAAATAGATTATATAACAGTCAACAAAGTAATGTGCATAGATAAAGTACTACCAGTTACCCCCTAAAACATTGAAATGGTGCGTAACAAAACCTAAAACGCGGACAGTTTTAATTCTGCACCAACTATTTCCGACCGGAGGTAGTATATAACAATATATATATATATATATATATATATATGAATTTATTCAGAAATCATATATAAAAATAACATATGTGAGAAAACGATTTTGCAACAACCTAATATCTCTACTATTATATAAAAAAATCACTGTGTGTGTGTGTGTGTGTGTGTGTGTGTGTGTGTGTGTGTGTTCCTTCCTCATAGGCTCAGCCGTTTCGGAACCTATCTTTTTAAAATTTCACACAAAGCTAATTTATATTTCTGGCAGTGTTCTTAGATATGTTTGTACAGAAATTCATCTGATAAGTATTGAAAGTCGAAAAAAAAAAAATCTGATCTTAAAAATAGCTTTTCTCTCTTATAGATAAAAAAAGAAGAATTTTTACAGGAGAAACGTTACACCAGCAATGGAGATAAGAAAATTTCAACCAATGATTACTTCTTAAAAAACAGGTTTATTATAATCTGGAGATACTGCTTTGTGGGAGAGCATTTGACTATAGATCGAATGATCCAGTGTTCAAGTCCAGGTGTACCTCACAATTTTATTTTAATTTTTTCTTATTAATGAGTGCAATTTACGATAAAAGAAGAGGTACCATTTATAATCACTGCAAATCATTTTTTCGTTTGCATATTTTAAAACAAAACATTAATCAGAAGTGACTTTTCCAGGGCATTCATCGTCAAGCCCAAATAATTAAAATGTTATAAAACAAACAAAAACGTTTAAGTTTTAAATATATTTCAAAGAAATAAATTACACCCGGTGCTAAAATGAGAATTCATCGATCATTTTAGTTAAAAGCAAAAAAAAAAAAAAAACAACAAAAAAAAAACTGTTGTGAAAAATGCTTCTAACTTTAAAATGTTTGGAAATACTGAATGAAATTTTTATTTATTATTAAAAGAACGGACTGAAAAATATTCTTATATAAAAATTGTTTGTTTTGCAGTAAATCATCCTATATTTTCGACAGGTGTCGTTACTAGCGTATCAGTCTCAAACAAGATGGTGTGAAGTAATTCTTTGCTAAAATGTGTGATAATATTTGATTTTCTTAAATAAAAAAAACTACTTGATCGATTTATGTGATTTTTGGAATGTGACATCTTCATGTAGTGACAAGTACGTACATTATAAAAAAATTTTTTTAGCCCAATTATAGACAAGCACCTTTTATTCTTATACTTAGAAACAACGGCTTTGCATATAGATTTTATAAGGATTTGTTAAAGGAGTTCAATAACTATAACATTTTGACAGACCTGAACGAGCTTGCCCCCCACCCTCTATTTTTTATTTTCGTCATTTTTTTTCAATTTTTTCAGTTGATTATTATGGAATGGACTACCAGATTATCAAAAGAAAAATTAAAAGTCAATATTTAAATATTTGTAATGAGTGCTCAGTTTCTAATGCAATATTCTAGTAAATTGATCATTCATTTTAGAACCATTCAGCGTTTTTAGGCTAAATTTACTAAATTTAGCCTTGTTTTTGGAGATTATTATAAAAAACTCAATTTAAAAATAAAGCTAAACTACTTAAAAAAGCTAAATTCGCAAAATTTGGCCTAAAAACATCAAGTGGTTCTAAAAATAGGTGATCGATTTACTGGAATGTTGCATTACAAACTGAACACCCCTTACAAATATTTAAATATTGATTTTTTTCATTTTTTTTTTTTTGATAATCTGGTAAACTTGTGTCCATTCAATAATAATCCACTGAAAAAATTAAAAAAAGATGAAAATAAAAAAATAGAGATGGGTGCAAGCTTCTTCAGGTCCGCCAAAGTTTTTATATGTATTGACAAAACTATTGATTTTGTGCTCAAAATAATAATGAACGTTAATACTTGATTTAGATAATTATTTTGTTATACTTTCGTCTTTGCCAAACAAAACTAGCACATGTAAATTTTATTTATTTATTTTTTATTTCAGGTTCCGAACTGATGAAGTCTTAGTCAATTGGCGGGATTAATTCTTTTTGAATTCATTATTTTCTCAAATTAATAAGAAATCTCAAAATCTGTAAATAAAGTTTTATTTTTCAAAATAAAAAAAAAATTTTGACTTTTGTTGTCTTTATTATTATTTTTCTTTTTTAGAGTTTAGCAGTTAAATTTGTCCATATTACACCACCCTCTATTCATATATGTTTATCCCTGGAAGTCATTTACCACAGTGGTTGCTAAAGTTTTAACTTAATGGACCACTAAATGTATAATTTATAAATATTTTTCTCACACCATTACCACAGTGGTCATATATTATTATTATAATGATATTCGAAAATGAGGCTACATCAAAGGGAGATTACTCTCACATTCTTTTCAAAGCGTAATGAACAGAGAATCAGCAGAAGCAGTTGTTGTGCCTTAATTTGTCGTACATAAATATTAAAGCAGTTGTTGTGCCATAATTTGTCGTACATAAATATTAAAGCAGTTGTTGTGCCTTAATTTGTCGTACATAAATATTAAAACCGTTATTTTTGTGCTTACTTTTATTAAAATAAAAGTAAATGGACGGACCGTAGTCAAGGGTGTCGTACCTAACTCTATCTCTGCTACGTACCTGATGCGACACAACAATTAGGTAGACATATCTATGCGAGACTCAACCTCAGGAAAATCTAGAACTGATCTATCACAGTTTAAAAAAAAAAAAAAACATTACCGACTCATTGATTTTTGCACTTAAGTCCTCACACCTCATGAGGATGTTTCTGAAAAAAAAAAAAGAGAATAATTGCTTTTCTGTCTGATACAGACTCTGTTCTGTCCGACATCTAGTCGTCAATGGGCAGAAGTCCAAAACTCAAAGTATCAACGCTGATGTGCCTGAAGAATTCATCCTGGGCCCAACTCTCTTCCTTATCTTCATCAACGATCTTCCTAATCACATGCTACGTCCCTTTGTCGACATGTAATGTCTAATGTGAACAAGTTCTTGTTGAACCATCCCCTTAAATAATCAAATTCTACCCAATTTCCACACACAATCGATTACTACACTGTTATCCTGGTGACCTTCGTACACTCATTAACCCTTATCTTTAGGTGACTCCCTAAACAATACTGTTTTCTGAGTAAGAATCCATCCACCTATCTCTTATCGTTGGTTAATCTTTTTTTTTGACCTTGAATTAGTGTTTTTATTTTTTTTGACCTTGAATTAGTGTTTTTATTTTTTTTTGGTTCAGTTCCTTACATCATGCCTTGTCTGAAGCGATTGCCAGTAATAAAAATACTGAAAGCATTCAACCTGTGATCAAGGTGTACTATCTGTTCTGTTCTCCGTGATCAGAGAACTTTTTATTTTTGTTCAATCTAGAATATCTCTTTTTGAGGGAGCTGGATATCCCTTGTGTCTAGATTTGCCCTCGTGGGAAGGCAAGTAAATACTAATTGTTGGAAAGTAAAACTCAGCAAATATCAGTATTACTGTTCAAGGATTTTCAAACCGCTCCCTTTCCGGCAGCGATGCCACAGTCAAACTACTCTTGGACATGCATCAACTATAAAAAAAACAGAATCTTGCCAAAGGAAGTTTACACCCAAGAACATCATGGAAGAAGTCTTGCTAGTTTAAAAAAAAAAAAGAGTACCGATGCATATGTGCTAATGGATTACTCAACAGATTGAAATTTGTTGATGAACTCCTTATTAGAAGGAATCATCAACCTGAATCATCAACCTGAATCATCATCATCATCTCATATGATTCTATTGTTGGCATTGGTTTCCCCGGTATGTTTCTAACCAGAATTATTTCTAGAAACGCATTGGCTACTTACGGGATGGACCACATGAAGGTTGCCAACATCCTAAATGGGAGTGATTTTGTGGAACAAACTAGATTCGAACTTGAAACACCCAGATCATCACTCCGTGTTGTTAACCACTTGAGCACCTCCTAAACCCAAAAGATACGCTTGGACAATAGTGCAGATCCAGTTGCACTGGTCATTTTGAATATGCAGACCATCTTGCACGATTGACTTTGACCAGAATGCTTCACAAATTCTGACAACTGGACGCTTGTTGATTGACTCCCCAATAAAGGGATTCATCAACTTGAACATTGCAACCACTTGCATTCACCACGTTCAACAGTGCTGACCCACTTGCACAACTGATTTCATCCACAGTGCAGCAATGCTTGCACTCATCGCTTCACTGTCTTTGACTGATGGATTTGCAATTCTCTTTGACTGATGGATTTTCAATTCTCTTTGACTGATGGATTTTCAATTCTCTATCTATATAAAACGCCAAGTACATCCAAGGATGGAATACTGCTGCCATATCTGGGCAGGAGCTGCTAAAAACAGCCTATCCTGCCTTGACAGAGTACAAAATCGACTTTGTGGCTTAGTGGGAGATGCCCTTTTCTCTACCCTGCAATCTCTCTCCCACAGAAGAGACGTTGCGAGCCTATCCTTGTTTTATCGTTATTTCCATGGCAAGTGCTCGTCTGAACTCCAATCTCTGGTCCCCCCTCGCCAATCTTTCACGAAAAACACCCGTCTAGCTGAATCCACTGTAAAAAATTTCCCCCACTCTATATCTGTGCCTAAATAAAAACGTGGATTCCATGAACAAAGCTTCTTTCTTAGAAGTGCACGTCTGTGGAACTTTGTTCCGTCTGCCTGCTTCCCACCTGACTACAACTTGGATGTGTTCAAGTCCAACGTTAGCAAATTCCTAATGAACCGCCCCCTTAAGTAAACACTTTCAAATCTCCACACTAATGTACTGTACTTGCAATAACCATTATCCCCGAGTGGCTTCCGGGCCTTGATAAGTGGTGACTACCGTGTAAAAAAGAAACAAAAAAACATCCATTCTGTTAACAATTCTTCATGACAATCTAATTAGTCAGAAGGTCATTTATGCTAATTTGCATTTTGAACAGCTTGCCTTATATGGCAGAGATCAATGTAATTTCATTCTTTCTGTACATATTTCATCCAATCAAATTTCACCAAGGCGTTTTTATTAGCAGCAACCGACCCGGTCGTATATCACTGAAAGTGCATACTTGATACACTGCCTCTCAGCCCTATTGCCTGACAAGGCACTTCCTCCACCAACAACCCTTGCCACTGGAATCTCTATCTGCTGATTTAGTGTCATATGACCATGACGATGATAACAATAAAGCAGACACCATCTATATATATAAAAGGCAAAAGTGGCGCACGCGTTTTTGTATGCCTGTGAAAGTCTTTTTTCGGAGGGGGGGAGGGGTTCTCGAGAGGTTTACTATTTTTTACAACTTTTTATATACTTCCTAGATAATAATATCTGCGATTTGCGAACGCACGTCGTCTCTACATTTATTTTGATCGATTTTTATAAAATTCACGCTATTCCATCCTTCTGCGTGTTTGTTGGTCTTTTTCGTATAAATAAAGCGAAACTCACCGATGCAAAGTCGTCAGTAGCCTTTCGTGCTGGGACGTCTTGAAAGCAATTAACTTTGATCAATGTTGGGGAAACCCCTTCATATCAGGCAATTGCTATTTATTTGAGAGTTCTCCCTTTTTCGGGGAAGCTTGGTTTCCCCAACATCCTGGGGAAACAAATAAATGAAACGTCGGAAAGCTGAACTGGCCTTTAGCCAACGTTCATTTCTGCACCTGTGTGAATTTATTCACTTAGCAAGTCAACTTTTTGATTGACATCGTTAAATTGGAAAGCTTTTCACTTCCTATAGTTTCGTAGCATAGCAGTAAAATGGCACGTTTTCTTTCACTTTCTTTTCCCCCTCCACACCACAGGTTTCAGCTTTCCTACCTACTAACACTTTTTTTTCTTTTTGTGCTCAACACACACCTCCAAACACCCGGGCAACGTCGGGTACCCCCGCTAGTCTATAATAACAGACACCATGAAAAATTATTGTTGTGTGGAAGAAGAGATTTTGACAAAGATAATTGTCATTATCATCCCACAGAACAATCCATTCTTTCCTATCCGATCACTGAATCATAAACACTTTTCCTTTTGGAAAAAAAAAAAAAAAATACTGAATTTAAATTTTGTTGCACACATGTGATACTATGGACGTTTCTTCCCCTAAGAAGTGATTCATAAAAAAGAAAAAGTTGGATGTAAAACAAAACAAAAAAAACAAAAAAATGACAATGGTTAAAAATAATTCATCAAGGTGCATAAAGGCAGTTGGATGATTACACGAAAGTATGTTGAGTTATCAGCTGGGAATGGTCGAGTACAACAATAGATTTAGGCATAGAATTTCCGATCCTAAAGTCAATGTATTTAGAATTAGTTTAACAACAGTTTTCAGTTGGGACAAGTTGACAATGCGGCATAATTTCGTTAAAACGTTGCTTCTCATTAGATTATTAAAGTTAAGCAAAGTGGAACCTGGCCAATACCAGATGGGTGACCATTTGGGAATGCTAGGATATGCATATGGCTGAGAATTTCATATTCTCTGTGAACTTTCTCCTTCAGAGGAAACCAGTGTAGCTCATCCAGGTCTAATACTACACTAGGTATTATTGATTCAGTGTGGGAGTTGACTACAGTTGTAGGCTTAGAGGTCCTTTGAAAAAGATTGGAGAGATTCGAGTTAAAGTGAGACAAGAGCAAGTTGGGTCGAGAAGATAACCATTAGTGACTGAAATGACCAGACAGTTACTAACGGACAATGGTTGGGTTCTGTTTTTATGCTACATGACGGTATCACACTCACATCTAGATCTCAACCGAGTTATAGCAAAAACTTATTTTCATCCTAGTGCGATCACAAAGGCAATAATCGGACTACATACACATGCATGTGTTGGTTTTTCCTTTTGAGGTCACGGTCATCACACACCTCTTTCATTCGATTTTTTTTTCTGGTTTTAGCAGGAGTCGGGATACATTGGATGATTCGTTCATCAGCCATATTGCTGGACACTTTACAAGGGCAGATCAAAGGCTCCCTTTTCATTGCTTATTTACACCAAAATGTAGGAATTGGGTTCACTCCTTACCTAGATTGCTCCACTTACCCTTGATTCTTATCTTATTTAAAAATGTGTCAAGCAACATTGTTTTTAAGTCTTCAATGTTACTTGACCGAGGGTCAAACCCCAGTTCATTAGAAAACATGCTAAATTTTGTTGATATCTTGTTTCTTCAATCGAATGATTCTATAAAAAATGATATCACTGTTAAAAATGATATTACTGTTAAAAATGATATCACTGTTAAAAATGATATTACTGTTAAAAATGATATCACTGTTAAAAATGATATTACTGTTAAAAATGATATCACTGTTAAAAATGATATTACTGTTAAAAATGATATCACTGTTAAAAATGATATTACTGTTAAAAATGATATCACTGTTAAAAATGATATTACTGTTAAAAATGATATCACTGTTAAAAATGATATCACTGTTAAAAATGATATCACTGTTAAAAATGATATTACTGTTAAAAATGATATCACTATTAAAATGATATCACTGTTAAAAATGATATTACTGTTAAAAATGATATCACTGTTAAAAATGATATTACTGTTAAAAATGATATCACTGTTAAAAATGATATTACTGTTAAAAATGATATCACTGTTAAAAATGATATTACTGTTAAAAATGATATCACTGTTAGAAAGTTATTTTATTCCACAACTCATGTAGTAAACATATATTCTGAACGTATGTATCATTAAAGCAAAAAAACTAAGACAAAGTACGGTTAATACTTTTATTTTACAATTGACATTTATAAAAAAAACAAAAAACAATCAGTACATAATGATAAAAGTTACTGTATCTTTAAGATAGAAACAGAAATATACAAGAAAGTCTTCATGCCGTGGGAGTCCCCATGGGAGAGATTCGAATGCGGTGAATTCTCAATTTCGAATACAATCAAAGGGAAACAACTCGATGGTGCCTGGAACCGGTGCGCTACGAAGATCAATTCATTATATCACGATCATTGTTTTCACTGTAAAAACCTTCTTGCCGTCATTTAATTGTTATGACTAGTGTTTACAAATAACTTTTTTCTTTCCATACAAATTCTTTAATATCTCTGCAATTTAAATTATATTTTCCAACATGATCTTATCGTTTAACTATGTTGAATTTGATATCAACAACATTATAGTTCTGCTTGCTATTATATATATATATTTAAAAACTTTTCTTTATTTTACATTTGATCCAAATGGTCCAATTCTAATCTATATAATTATAAAACGCTGTGGACCGTCGGGCATCCTTGCTTGCTTGTTTGAATTTTGTCTTCGACGATTGGGCGATTCCATCTTAAAAAATAAAAGATGACAGGTGATTTATATATATATATATATATATATATATATATATATATATATATATATATATATATATATATATATATATATATATATATATATATATATATATATATATATTCTAGCTGGTGGCACCCAAGTCATATTTATTATTTTAGTTTCGATCTCACTATTATATATTAGGTTCGGTATAAGAATTGACAGAGAATTATCTCTATTATAATGCATACGTAATCTGCATGAATTAAAATATCATATTTAAGCGTATCTTACAACACCGGATGGCCTGCTAGGAGATGATAAAAGCGAGTTATCTTCTTTCGGGAAAAACCTTTTTAAAATAATATTTATCAATACACTTTATACACGCGATCTAATCCCCTTAGAAATACTTTTTTATTGTCTGGTGATCCTTGTAAAATGTTTGATGGTCTGACTATTTTAAATCAAACATTTTCTTTTCGACTTCCGTTTTCTGTTTAGCGGAAGTTCTGCCAGGTCTTACCAGTCCTTTCTGATTAACACGTAATTCCAGACTGATTTTTAAAACTCTACATAAAAATCTAGCCGTTACTATTATTCTCCGGAATGTTTTATGTTTTAATAAAATATGTTATTATTATAATATATATATTTAGAATAGTTTTATTTTCAATAAAACGTTATTATTACAATATATATATATTTTTAGAATAGTTTTATATTCAATAAAACGTTATTATAATATATATTTTTAGAATAGTTTTATTTTCAATAAAACGTTATTATTACAATATATATTTTTTAGAATAGTTTTATATTCAATAAAACGTTATTATTACAATATATATTTTTAGAATAGTTTTATATTCAATAAAACGTTATTATTACAATATATATTTTTAGAATAGTTTTATTTTCAATAAAACGTTATTATTACAATATATATTTTTTAGAATGGTTTTATTTTCAATAAAACGTTATTATTACAATATATATTTTTAGAATAGTTTTATTTGCAATAAAACGTTATTATTACAATATATATTTTAGTTTTGCCATTGGAAAAAAAATGCGGAATGGTTTTATATAATAAAAATAATTTGACTTTGAAATGAAAATAAATAGTAACCAGAAGGGAACAGAAACGCATACGAAAAATCAGGAATTAATTATTTGAATATAAAAAAATTAAACTGCAAAATATCTTTTTCAAAATAAACACTAAAAATTATATTCTTATCATATTTTATTAAAAATAAAACCATTCCTAAAAATCGTTCCAGAGTAAAGACTAGTTTTTATGTACAGTTTTTCAGAAGGGGCTTTTCCTTGTTATACGCCGGCAAGATTTCCGCAAACCAAAAGAGTGCGTCGAATAAAACAAATCTGTTAAACTTTTATGAAGTGATTCAATTATGAGTTAAAATGAAGGGCTTCGCGATCTGTATTGATAAAGACTTATTTTTGGCTCTCTATAAATAATGAATATCATCATATTCCAAAGCAAGTAGGTGCATATATAGATTGGCGATCTTTTAAACCAACGCATTTCAGGTGTAAACATTATTATGTATTACGTGTCATTAACAGAATTAGTATAAATTAAAAAAAATACGAAAAATGATCCAGTAGAAAAATAAATTTAAGTAAAAATATAATTTATCGAATATTATTGTGTGTTTTAATGTGGAAGAGTCAAAACTGACTTATCTCTCCTGACTTTAGGATCCGCCATTTTTAAACACAAGATTCCAGAACGCAATTATAGATGTTTTTTTTGTTTGTTTTGTTAAAAATACATTTAGCACATCTACTGGCTCATTTTTCGTAATTTTTGGAATTTATTTAATTTCAACATAGCATGTAAATGCGTAATAATATTTATACCTGGAATGCGTTGGTTTAAAAGATCACCAATCTATACAAGCGCCAAAATAATAGTCATTTTGATTCAATTTCAAAACAAGATATTTGGGTAACCCCCCCCAAACCCCCCCCCCCAAAAAAAAACAAAACAAACAAACAAACAAACAAACAAACAAAAAAAAAACCCAAGAAAACAAACACTTTCATTTGTCACAGCAATTTAAAATCCGCACCTGTCTCGATTTGAAATAAACACTGAGGCCCTAAATCCACAAACTGATTTCAAATTGATACGAACAAACACCACACTAAAACGTGTAATGCTTGAATAAACTTCACATGTGTTTAGTCATTTTTTTTCTATATTCATATTAGCGATCCATCTAATTTAATACATTTAATGATCCATGAAGTTCCAAAAATTAGCGGCCGCTGATTTACGACATGTCTAAGAATTCAATCGGTTATGTGCAAATTACCGTCACGTTTACCGACACTTCATTCTGAGACTCTTCTGATGGGTCTATTTGAAAGGGAAACATGCTCTGTAATCGATATCGTTTAAAATTATCTTACATCTGTTATACCAACATCAAAAGATCCGAGATAGCAATTACGCTGATAAATCAATACTTGATTCAGACTAACCCATTTTTAATGTTTCATTTTAACTATCAACCAATTATTTCTTTTGTCATATTACACAGCCAGAATTGATTTTTACATAATCCTTAAACAATTCAACACCTTCATCCTTTGCTTAAGTTATTTACAAAATGATTAATTTATTTCGTAATCGTTTGATATTTGGGATGAAACATTTAAATGATATTTTCAAAATTCGGAAAATAATTTTTAAAATTTAGTTAACAATTCCCGGGCAGCGTCGGACATGGACAGCTAGTTTATAATATAGCTAACAAGGAGACCTAGTATTGCTCATAATTGTCTAAATAAATCTTTGTTCTTCTACGACCAACTCACGACAGTATTTTATTTATTTTTTTTAACTTCTTATTTTTTACATTTTAAAATACTCATTTTTTGTGTAAGGGGGAGGGTGCGACGGGCAAGATATCTAGTTAGCATTGATTGGATGGGAGGAGGTGTAAATAAAGTAACATTAACATTACTGTCTTTAACCCCTTCGAGGCATACCAGGCGTTCCCCAGCAATCAGCTAGGACACATGTGTACTCCTATTCCGAACCCGGAACCCCTTATTAACGTTTCTGTTATTATTCTTTTAATTTCTTTAATTTTCAAGCTATGAATAAAATGAAGTATAATGTTATATTTGATTTTATTGTAAACGAAAACCGACAATAATATTGTGCAGATTCTGATCAAAATGAAATATACTTATCCATGTACTTCGAATAATTTAGTTTCACAATACATGTTTATAGAGATCTGTCTAAAATACTAAGCGTTCATTAATAGAAAAACGAACATCAACTAAAATTCTTTTGGTCAAGATCAAAGTGTAGTATCTGTTCTTCAGATCCTGCACTTCCATTTCTTGTTCTCTTTCGGTGGAGGATCAGTCCTTCACGACTGAGACAATATTTTTTATTTTTGTACCTTTTCTCCACGTTAAAAAAACGAACCTGGTGTCTAACTCTGTCTCGTGGGGAGGCATAGTAAATAGGTACAATTATATATATATATATATATATATATATATATATATATATATATATATATATATATGGGTTTTGAAAAAATATAAAAATATATCGCAATTAAGATACACAGAATTTTCCTCGTGTGGATTCGTCAGGATGAAACGCGGAAAATTTTCAAGGTAAATTCTGAAATTAGAGACATCAAAGTTATATATATATATATATATATATATATATATATATATATATATATATATATATTACTGCGTTGTTATGAACGGAATTGTTATAGTGTTAGCCCGTTTTTTTGTTTTTTTGTTATGGATATTAAATAAGGGTTTTGTGTTTAGCATTTTGGATAAAACATTGGTAGATATTTCAAAGCTTTTAAGCGTTTATGATGTAGGTTTCCATTATACATATATATATTTCCCCAACACATCTGTCCTTGATGGAGGGGAGACTAAAACTTGCGGCTATGGTTTCAAATGATCTAAAATAACAGCAAGGGAAGACTTGATTCCAAATATTTCTCATATGTTATATCTTCCTTCTTTGGTTTTCATGCATAAAGTAAATTTCACAGTGTATAAGGATTATTTGATACTGGAGATATTCATAATCGTACTTTATTTCTAAAAGACAGGAGATATAACCTACGTGAAATATTTGGAATCAAGTCTCTCCTTGATATTATTTCATATCATTCGAAACCATAGCAGCAAATTTTAATCTCCTCTCCATCAAGGCCAGATGTTTTGGAGAAATATATATAATGGAAACCTACATCGTAAATATATGTGGATAACTTACTTTTATGCACGTAAAAATATTTAAATAAATATTTAAATAATAAAGTAATAATTACAAATAATACGTCCAAAAATGTGGGGCGTCTAGAACGTAAAACACAGGGCAGATAACTTCTCCCTTAAAAAGTGCCCAGAGAGCGAAAAGAAAGAAGAAAAAATACCACAGAATCGCTAATAAAAAATAAATAAATCAACAATATATATATATATATATATATATATATATATATATATATATATATATATATATATATGAAAAATTGCAGGCTTTTTGAAGATTATAGAACTTTTTTATAGTTAAATTTATGACAATTAGTAAAAAAGAACCTATATTTTCAAACCAAAAAAGTATGCCCTAATTTGCCTACATTTGTATATATAGTGTCCTGGCAGGCTAACTTTAGTTTCGCTGCTTTGGGATGAATTTAGCTTAAGTTTTTATTACTTGGTTTTCTCATCTGTGGCTTTGCCAGACTACTACTACTACTACTACTACTACTACTACTACTACTACTAATATATATATATATATATATATATATATATATATATATATATATATACACACACACACACACACACACACACACACACAGTGCCATGCAAAAGTATTGGGTACATTACATTTTTCTTCATAACTTTAATTAGAGTTCAAGATTTTACCAACTGTACTAAGTGGTAGATTAAGTTTCCTTGATATTATTCGATACCCTTTTCCTTCTTTGTGCTTGTCAATGATTTTTTGACGAATGTTTATCGACAACTCTTTAGTTTTAGGCATTTTTATAAATGAACTGGTTGACTTTGAAGGAGTGAGACCAAACTGGAAGAATTTTATAAAATTATTTTAATATAAAGCTCTCTGATTGGTCAGTGATAACTCGTTTGCATTATTGCAACACGCTAAACAAAAGTCATTAAAATTTATTTCCGAAAAATAATTTTTGAAAAGTGTATCCAATACTTTTTCGTTTGTTAATTCATATTTTTCCTTAAGTATAAACTTTCTAAACTTTGATTTTGTAATTACTACTCCAAATATAATTTAGAATAGTAATAGGAATATATTGATCAAATTTTAGATAAAATTTTGAACCCTAATAAAAGTTATGAAGAAAAATGTAATGTATAAATACTTTTGCGCGGCACTAGCTCGCGTTACGCAGTGTTTTCTTTTCCCTTTTTATACGCCCACTATTAAAAATATTTCTGAGCTGGTCTAATTATCTTCTGGAAGCAATAATTACTTTTTTAATTAAATTTACTTATCTGAAAGATATGCTCCTCGATCCAAAGACACTTGGCTATTCAATATGAATTTTTTGTTTGTAGGACGCAAAGTGTCGATAAGAATATATGAAACTCAGGATGCATTTCTCTCTCTCTCTCTCTCTCTCTCTCTCTCTCTCTCTCTCTCTCTCTCTCTCTCCCTCTCTCTCACTCACTCACACTCCCCACACACACAACTGTGAGGGGCAGAGAACTTTTTGAGGGCAAGTACTCAAGTGAAAAAAACAAAAAAACAAAACAAAAAAAAAAAAACGGTATATCGGGGAGGCACAGAACATTCCTCTGAAAAGGACACTTTTAAAACAGGAGTAAAAGGGGCAGGTGCTTAGACACCCTTAGCGTCCACCTTCTGCGCGTCTCTGATATATATATATATATATATATATATATATATATATATATATATATATATATATATATATATATAAGACAAGCTCGATGATAGCGTGTCTTGAAGGTGTATTGAATGATAAATCCAATAAATAGATGAGATGTTTTGATTTTATAGATTGATCCCAAGATGGTGAGGGTGATGTGGTTACCTGCACCACAAATACAATTGAGAAAGGTTTGAACACTCCTCTCCATCAACGAATTAAATAGCACTTTGTGTTCAATGAATCGTTTACAGAAAGCAGTTTGTTTACTTACTTTCCACACCGGCAAAGTTAGACAAAATAAGTTTATTTGTGAAATCCAGGATCCTTTTCCCCTCAAAAGAGTAATTCTAGATTGATGCAAAATTAGACGTGATCGCCTCGTTAGCATTCGCTGGTGAGATGGACGCAGGCGATCTGCCATAAACCAAACTCTCCTAAAGGGAAATTATTGTCTAAGAGAATGACCTCCTGTAATCGACCAAACAGATACTACACTTTGAAATATTTATTTGCAGAAAACATAAAAAAAATAAATTTTAAAGAAATTAGGTACAAGGCTATTCAAAAGTGTGAGGAAAAAATTGGTATCTTTCGTTATCGTTGGTCGGCATTATTAAAAATATCTATTCTACTCTTAGCTAGAATCATCAATCACCATAATACCACATTTACTCTAGGACCGTCATACATAAAATTTCCAAAATCGTTCAAAAAGTTGGGTTTTTTTATTTTTAATTTTTTTTTATTGAAGATGATCTTAACTTCTCGTTTTACTAAAGACCGAATGTGAGAAAAGATTTGATTTTTAATGTGAGGTATCCAGCACCTCTAAAGAGCGAACTTCTGGAAAGTTATAAAAATAGCTTGGATCGGATACATCGGAATTTCCCGATAGTGAAGCCAGATAATATCCTATGAAACGGAAAATCAATTCAAACTAACCCCCCACCAAAAAAATAAAAAATAAAAATAAAATAAAATAAATAAATAATAACATAAAAAATAAATAAATAAAATAAGAATAAGAATAAAAAATAAACATTAATTGAAATAAAATCTTTTGGCGAGGATGGTTGTCACACTTAGCCGCGGGGCGAGAGGGGCAGGGGCACATCTACTAAAAATGAATCTGCGTTTATAAGTTACAATCTATACCATTCCGACGTTTCTTGAGATCCATTGCGTTCAAATTTGTTTTCTAAATATTTCTACGTTCTTCAAGTACATTTCCTTGTAAGAGTCGTCATCCAAGCTAATAAGACAACATAATGAACGCTTAGTATTATTAAAAGTATAAGGTTAATTTTCATTTCAATTATTTAGTTAAGAATTAATCTATATAAGTAAACTGTCGAAACATCAAGTAATTTATAAATAAATTGTAACCAAATACATTTGTTTATTGCTAATACCATAGTACAGCAACAACAAATGAAAATCGGTTTGTCAGAATTCAAGTTTAATTTGTCAGCTTAACTGCTATTTAATTAAAACTTTAAAAATCGGTCGGCATAATTTTTATATATTAGAATATCGTCAATCACATAGTACAACAAAGAAAACTGGCTAGTCTGAATCAAAGTTTGATTTTTCATCTTAAATGCTATTTAAATAAAGTTTTTAAAATTTGGCCGGCATAATTTGATGCTTTTGTAGAATAGTGATGTTCTAAACCAGCGCATGTCAGGTGAAAACATTACGTACTTACACGTCATGTCGAAATAAATATAAAATAAAAAACAATTACGAAAAATGATCCACCAGATGTCCTGGACGCATTTCAAACAAAAGAAATCAGTCACAATTACGTTCCGACATTTTGTGTTTCAAAATGATGGATTGTAATTATTTAATCAAAATGATCGATGGCAGTTACCGCCCCTGGATCTTGCGAACTCTTCAACATTAAAACATATGATAAAATCCTGTAAATCGACAAATCCGATAAATTTTATTTTTTACTTGTAATTATTTTTTCACTCTATCATTTTTCCTAATTTTTGGAATTCATACTAATTTCGACATGATACGTAAATGCGTAATAATGTTTTCACCTGAAATGCATTGGTTTAAAACATCACTATTCTACGCAAACACTCGTAACTTTATACGTTCAAAAATAATTTTTAACGTGAACGGTGGTATTGGTATTTTGGTATATATATATATATATATATATATATATATATATATATATATATATATATATATATATATATATATATATATATATATATTATGATCATAAGTCTCTTCTTTCTTTCAAGTTCGAAATGCTATAATTTCTATAATAATAGAAGAAAACAACTCATAAAGACCAATTCTTTTTCGTCATTAATTAGCGAATTATCCTTTCGCTCTCAGTGACCACCCCCGCACGAGTCATCACATGTCATAAAAGGCTATCACTGACCATTTTGGGTAACCCATGCATTAAACAAAGACATTGATAATCAACCAAATGAACAAGAAATACAAATAACAAACTAAACATTCGTCAGCCCTTTCACCTTCCGTTGTCATGTTCTTGCATTTTAATAAAGCACGGAGCATCAGATAAAGTCATGCCGTAATTGGTTAACCACTTTGGCCCCGATACGGCTTTTTCCTCATTTATGTCCTTCCAGATGCCAGCTGGAATATAAATGTCTCTCAATGTTTGATCTCGACAGAGTATCGGTGCAATCAGAAGATTGTCCCCTAATAAAAACTGGTCCGATACGTTCATGGCGTTCAAGTCTGTCGGATACGACCACCACAACGGTCGGATTATCGGAACGCCTTGCAGTATTTGTTCTCTCATCTTGAAGATTGTTGGAATAACGGTCGAATTTCGGATAGCTAAAAGGTGTCTGACATTCGACAACACGTCTTCATTGTACGTCCAAGGAAAAACCGAAAACCTTAAAGCCGGGAAAAAGATGGAAACTTGTAGCCATCTTAAATAAAGTTTCTCATTCAATTCCGTTTTAGAATCTTCCGTCTTTCCGACGGAACTTAAACCATCGGATATGATATAGGGATAGCCCAGAATGCCAAGCAAGAGGGCCTTCTCCACAAGGTTCGTTATACACATATCTGTATCTTTCTGAACAACGCTGCCCTCCACACTGACAAATACAGATGCATTCTGGGAATGTGTTACCCGGCTGGCTATTACATTATCACTGATTTCTGTCGTTATTTCAACAAAACGGCGCATGAGCTCACCGGAAGTGAAATTGCTCGTCAAATGCGGCTGGAAAGGAAGAGTCGCATTTCCGTCGTAAGTAAACCGGAAGCTGCTGATATTGTAAGTGCTTTGCAATAGGTACAGCTTTTCCTTTAGCCATTTTTCGGCGTTCTTATTCGATACGTCCAGCACAGCTACTACGCCGTGTTTCCAAATAGTCAGTCCTGGGGCTCGACCGCCAGCATCCATGATAAAGAAACCAAAATCAATTCCAGCCGCAAAATTCTCAGAGTCGTGATGGGTATAAGGGCTGAAGGGTAAGAGTAGATCGCAGTTCTGTTTTTTAACCGTCTCTATCATACCGCTAATATTTGTGAACTTTGTCATGTTGAATTCTAAATCGCCGTATTCTTTTTCCCACTTACCGTTCAACTCCAGAGTTGAACAGGTAAAGTTATATCGTCCGAGTTCTTCAGCCATATTGGTGACGGAATCGCTAGTCAGTTCGTCATCGTTATCCATCTGAACAACCCAGTGAGGATGTTCAAACATCTTCCGGTTGGGGAATTTCCTTGTTGTGTTTCGTAGGAACTTTCGTTTCACCACCCGATACGTCGACATGATATCATTGTTGTAACACACCGAGTAGCTGAGTTGATTCAAGTCTGGAGAGGAAAAGCCAGAAGCTAAATTTGTGATCGACGCCGACTCCACGCAGACATTCATCGACTTGAGATTCTGCCATGTGACCCGGAACGCTGTCGATTCGTTAACTATGATAGCTATACCATTTGACGAAAGCCATACATGTTCGGAAAGGTAGCCGAACGTACCAGATACGTCATTGTAAGTAAAATTTGGCGAATAAGTGTAACTGAAGTTGACGAGCGGCCACTGAAAATGTCCGCTGTTCGATGGACCAAACCAATGGGCATTGCTAATAAAGCAGTCGCTCAAGTGTTGGCCCGCATGATCCGAGATCCACCTAACACCAAAACAGTTAAGCGATTCCACAGTGTAATGGTCAATAAAAACCCTGGCCGCCCCTTTCCAACGCATGCAAATACTGGAAGACTGCTTCTTGTTTGTCGTACAATCTATCGGTAGCCATCCCTTGGGGACCCTCTTGGCCATATGGCCTATGAACTTCTCGGGACTCCAGGGGACGTTCTTGAATGTCAGAACGCGACTGGCCGCATCGAACGTGACTCGTTGATCCATTTCGATGGCGAGACGTTCCTCCTTGTGGAAATGCCAGACGAGACCGAGGCTGACGACAATGAATATAAACGTCAAGAGGACCATGATGTGAAGCTGGAACTTTTTGCATTTGTTTTCTTTGGGAGGCTCCTGAAATGTAAAAAAAGAAAAAAGAAGACAGATGAATTATTATGCGTGTTATAATAATAATAATAATAATAATAATAATAATAATAATAATAATGATGATGATGATGATGGTGATGATAGTGATGATGGTGATGATGGTGATAGTAATAATAATAATAATAATAGTAATAATAATAATAATAATAATAATAATAATGGGTGCAACGGTGATCATATTACCAGGAGTGAAAGTGGGGACGAACTTTCCTCTCCTATAAAGTACTCCAAAGGCATGCTAAAATATATAGCCTATGAGGATCTACTCTTACTCCTGGCCTTCTCGTGTAGCTTAGTCATTAAGCTCGACGGACCTGTTTCCTGACAGAAAGGGGAGTGTGTCAGGCAAATAACTGGCGTCTTAAAACTAGTAGCTCTGGTAGGTAGTGCTCAACAGCCGGCAAGACCGACCATCTAGGAGAAAGAAAACTTCGATTTCAAATCAACGCAGTCTAAAGATGGCATCTAAAAAAGAAGATATCGGTAGTTGTAAGGATTGAGACTAATGGCATGAATGGAACTCACAGGTGTATCTTGGAACAGCAACGAGAAATCGGTCGTCATCCTGCAACTGCTAGAATGAATGAAGTAAACAGATTAACAAAGTAATCATAGAGTGCTTCAGAAGAAATCCTTGTGATGAAAATGGAAAGCTCATCGGATGATATTGAAAACGTATGTTTAGAGAATGGAGAGAACGACGAACGTGTGTGATCAGGAAAAAGAAATACGGAAGAATGGATTATTATCAGAACTAGAATTACAGATATAAAAATACAGGTGAGCGCAAAAGTACGAAGAAGATGCACAGAATAATAAGGAAAGGACAGAAATGAAGTGGAAAATGTGGTTGAAGCGACAGGAATTGGAGAGAAAACAAGGGATGAGGTAATTGGTAATGATGAAGAAACTGATGAAGTGCTGAAAAAGAAAACTGAGGAAGTAAGAGGGATCATTGAAAGACTAAAAAAGATTATGGTGAAAGAGAAGTCATATAATCATGTTAAAGAAACTATAGAGAAAAACTCTGAAGGTTCACAAAGTAAATTAAGCAATGGAATGTAGGGATATCACAGAAACGAATAATTTGGTCGTAGCATGAAGTGTCTGGGTCGCGGAAAAAATTTGCATTAAAACGAGATAGATATAAAAAAATAAATGAAGGTGGAAAGGAAGACTAGAAGATTTTACAAAGAAATTAAGAAAGGATGTGAACTTGCTTAGAAGAGAGATGAAATGACAATTGAGTGCGAAGAAGAAGAGAAAGGGAAACAAGTGAATGAAAGGTAGGAAAGAATGGAAAGAGGAAATAAAGCAAAGAGTGCAAACACGAAAAGAAAATTGAACAGTTTAAAAAGAATAGGTCGTCACTGATTTTTTGTCGTTTTTTGGACAAGAAGAAGTTCTACGAAAGACGGAACAGAAGGTCAAATTACACAAATGAAACACCAAATTAAGAAAAATGCAAAAAGCTTGGCGTGATATTTAGATTGGTAAAAAGAAACATAATGGAAGTGCTTCGTGGCTGAAAGATGTGAAGAATAAAATAGAAAGTTTAAACAAACCCAAGATGTGATGAAAGTGAACAAGGAGAAAATGAGCAAAGAATTTTTGAAAATTCCAAATTGGAAAACTCCCGGACAAGATGGTGTAGAGGGTCATTGAATAAAAGAAATCTTACCAATTTGCATGAAAGGATTGGATCTTAAATTGAGATGTAATTCCTGAATGGAGTATGGGTGGACGAACAATGCTCTGCCAGAAAGATACATCAAAGGGCACTGCGGTTAATAACTATCGGCCCATCACCTGCCTTTTAGTAATGTGGAAACTGCTGGCAGGCATTTTGGCAGATAAGATTTACCAATATCTGGAACAGCAAGAGATCTTACTGGAGGAACTAAAGTGATGTAGAAGAGATAGTAGAGGGATCAAGGATCAATTGCTTATTGATAGGACAATATTTCGGGACTATTAGAGAAGATTACGGCATAATGATGTTGACACACCGGCTCCCGTCAGATCACCGAATTTAAGCAACAATGAGCCTGGCCAGTACCAGATGGGTGACCATTTGAGACTTCCAGGTGCTGTATGTGCTCTCTGCTTATCTCAGCATTGTTTCCAATCGTCCTGGACTTCTTGCCACTGGATTCAAGCAATGCCGATTCAGGAGAGGTGTGGTTGGTGATTGTGCAACCCTTGCCACACAATTAGATGCGCAGCTGCCCCTACAGGGGGTATCCTTTGTCTTTCGAGACTGAACAGAGGCATCATCATGAGAGAAGATCAACAAATCTATGCATGTCATACCGCAAAGCATTTGATCTGGTTGCACATAGCTGGATTAAGGAATATATGGAAATATTTGGAATTGTGGAGGATGCGTGATATTTCTTGGAAAAATAGTAAACAATGGAAATGTCATTAACATCTAATAGGGAAGATTTTGGGGAAGTTCATGTGAAGAGAAGGATTTTTCAAGGGACAACTTGTCGACATTGCTGTTTAGTTTGTCGTTGATACTCTTGTCGTTGATACTTCGAAAGGTAAATATGTGTCATGAGTGGGGAAAGAAGGAGTATCGAGTAAACCACTTATTATTTATCGATGACATAATGTTGTACGCAAAGAATAAAGATTAGCTGTGTGTTTGCTGGGTTCTTCAATTGTTTAGTAATGACACCTAATTAATGATTGTGAAATTAGATAAACTGCAAGAAACTGAAATGAAGTAAATAATAGGAAAAGAATACAAGAGAAAACTACGTTTGGATCTTAGGCCAAGATTGAATGGGAAAAACAAAATATCCGCAGTAAACACATAGGCAATAAGTATATTTCGATATGGGCCAGAATTTATTCAATGGAAAGAAAATGGTTTGAAAGATATGGATAGGAAGACAAGGAAAACGATGACAATGAATGGAGTTTTTACTCAAAAAGTGATGTCGACAGGTTATATGTGAAAGGAGGGTAGACAAGGACTAATAGGTGGAGAATGATGAGAAGAAGGAGGGGGAGAGGAGGAGGAGAAGAAGAAGAAGAAGAAGAACAACAACAACAACAACAAAAACAACAACAAAATAGACTGAAAGTTTATATCTCCAGCTATAAGGAAAATCTTACAAAGCGTTTGTGTTTGTGTCAAAATTTGTAAAAGTGCAAGCGAGCAAACTAATAAGGAGCAAAGAATTTAAGGCAATAAATAAACAAAAAAACTGAAGACAAATGGATTGAAAAAAGAAAATGAATAGTCAAGAGGCAGTGGACAAGGAAAAAAACCTGATGATAATTTTCAAAATGTAACTTGAAGGTTGAGGCAGGAGGAATCGTCCAGGATAAATTATGTGAAGTACCACACTGATAAAATGACTGTGTGAACAGAAAGGTGAGAATGTACAACACCTCATCAGTAGTTGTGAGAAGTTAACTCAGAAGGAGTACAAGAGGCGTAATGACAAAAATTGCAAGAAAGATCTATTGGGATATGTGTGAGACGAGGGTTGTAATGCAGTGAAAAATGGCACGATCGTGTCCTAGAAGAGGCAGTGGCGAATGATAATGTAAAATTATTATGGGGTGTGAATATCGAGTGTAACAATTTGATTGAAGCAAGAAGACCAGATTTAGTCTTGTTGAAAAAAGGAACATAAAGCAATAATCACTGATACAGCAATACCAGCTGATGTTAAATATTAAGTTAGTAAATATTAAGTTAACTACGCCCTCCCCCTCCAACAACGATGGCATCTATATCGGATGACATCACATCGAAAGTTGTGAAGGGTCCTGGAGGACAAAAGAACGACAGCACTAACCAAACATCCATTGGATGCGAACGAAGAGGATTGGGACATTAGAAAAGTTTGTTGTCACCCAAATTTCAGTGAAAATCAATGATCGTTGCCACCGAAAAGTCATTGGTAAGCGGTTGTTTCGATAACACAAATACTTTTGAAAGGATTATCAAAAGAGGTTGAGAGACTTGTCACCCAGACTCCTGTGAGCACCACCAGTTGTTGTCAGTGAGTAATTCCTGATGATGATCTGTATGAGAACTACTAGTGAGTACAAATAATAATAATAATAATAATAATAATAATAATAATAATAATAATAATATCAAAGTTAAAATTAATAAAACAGAAAAACAGCAAATGTAAACTCTGTAGACAAAGAAACGATATACTAAATTACATAAGTGAATGCATAAAACAGAATACAAAAACAGATACGATTATCTGGGAAATGTAATATACTGGGAACTATGCAAACGGAAAAAGTTTTATTATTATTATTATTATTATTATTATTATTATTATTTAATAAATTATTATTATTATTATTATTATTATTATTATTATTATTATTTAATAAATTATTATTATTATTCAATAAATCATTATCATCATCTATTTATTTATTTATTCATTATTATTATTATTATTATTATTATTATTATTATTATTATTATTATTATTATTTATCCATTATTATTATTCATTATACTATTATTTTTATTCGTACTTTTACGTTCAACACATTTCTTACACTTTCTAATTATTTATTTAAATATATTGAAATCAGTTCTAAAAAATTAAAAACAAAACAATGTTCCTCTTTGACAAACGGTTACAAAAATTAATGTGAACTATTTCGAAAATTTTGGCAAGGTATGAACACCACTCAAAAATAAAATTTTCAGTAATTTCAACGTATTTCATTGCGATTCATTTCGTTATATTTTGTGACCAAGAGCGAAATACTGCTTGAAATATCAAAATAAAATATAAATTCAAAACAACAACATCGTTTTTATGCTTCTTACACCTCTCATAAACTTGAAAATATTTTACTAGAAGCATACGTAAAATAACATACTGTAATGTTGCATTTCAACCACTCGGACCCGCACGTTGTCTGATACTTTTTCACAATGGAAAAAAAAAAAAAATAGGAAAGAAATAAAAATCCGATTCGGCATTTTTTTTTTAGTGCAAATGAAATTATTTGTGGTTCTTCCAAAGCAACGCATTTCATTATTTTTCCAAAGTCTTTTTACACATCCATGTGCTTTTTAAAAGTCTCTGTCCCCACTACCTGATGCTTTATTGGTCTTGTATTTACACGTTCAACTTTCCCGGAACGCAACTTACTCCTCTCTTCGATCACGTGGTGTATTTTCTCCCTTTTTATTTTGACGCAAGGTCGCGCACACTAGCTAATTTGCATACATGCTTCAACGGCTGCTATGGCTAATATTTTTGCTAGCCAGCTATCTTACATCTGCTGCTAATTTTCTCACATGCGCAACTTCACGCTGCTTACACATTATATATATATATATATATATATATATATATATATATATATATATATATATATATATATATATATATATATATAAGATGAAAATATATTGATAATAGAAAAATATATTCTGGTGTATATAGATTTATTAATCAATTTAAAACAAAAGAATGCAATACGATGAGCAGGAATTATGACTGCTCTTTATGTCAGGCATTTCGAAGCCTAATGCTTCTCATCAGATGAGGAAGGGAGGTGCTAAGTAACAAGATAAAGATGCGACGTCTAGAATTAGGCATATTAGGGGATCTTGTATAGGGTGTATACATTGGAGGAGGGGAAAGGGTTACTTGGGGGATTATTAGATCATGAGGTACTTATAATTTTGGTAAATATGTCAGAGAGGGCTTTAGTATATATACGTGTGTATTTATCATTGCTCCTCTTTCCTCCTTTGATGACAAGCATAAAGCTTCGAAACATCACACCATGGTCTAAAACATTTTCTTTTTTCCTTATTAATTAGATGATCAAATAAAGTTTATTTAACTTTGACTGTCACACACACACACACACACACACACACACACACACACACACACACACACACACACACACACACACACACACACACACACACACACACACACATATATATATATATATTTAAAGTGATGGTTGTGTAGTTCCAACGAGAGAAAAAATGTATATTATATATATATATATATATATATATATATATATATATATATACTTTTTTTTTTCCAACCAAAACACGCATGTATATATGCGCTTAATCATTCAGGTGGGTGCGTGTACGTATGTCTGAATGATTAAGCGCATATATACATGCGTGTTTTGGTTGGAAAAAAAAAGTATATATATATATATATATATATATATATATATATATATATATATATATATATATAAAATAAAAAATAAAAAAATAAAAATAATTGTTAGCGGTGGATGTATGCGAGTACGTGTGTGGGTGTGTAGGTGGGTATGTATATGTGTATATATGTATGCTCCTACATATATTTCTATGTATGTACGTGTGTGTATGTGTGTGTGCCTGCGTACGTGTGCGTGTGCATGTGTACATGTACATGAATGTATATGTATGCGTATGTGATTGTGTGTGAGTGTATGCTATACATGGGGAAAGAAAGTCTTTAAAAAGAAACTAAAAAAACCATAAAAACCTTCACCATATGGACTAAAAAACACTCTTTGAAACTAACTTTGACCGGACACTGTGAACACTTACAGTTGGAGACAGAATGTCTGAACACTGAACACACGCATCGCATCACTCTGAAAAACATATTTAATATCAGCGGAGGTAATTCTACAAACTCCCATTTTAAAGAAAAACTTTTTACGAAAATATCTGAAGAGAGCACACCCTAAGCTCGAAACGCGTTAGAAAAATATTTTAAAATAAAAATATGATGAAAACCTTTAAAAAAAACCCACAATTGTTGATGGCTACACTCTTTTATATATATATATATATATATATATATATATATATATATATATATATATATATATATATATATATATATATATATATATATATATATATATATATTGCAACGGTTAGACGGTCCGACTGTCGTTTGGGCAGTCGGGTTTCGATCTTGGCTTGAGGTAGTTGCTTGTCTAGCCGCTCTGATGAGCTGTGAAACAGTACTGTATGTGGATGACTATATATATATATATATATATATATATATATATATATATATATATATATATATATATATATATATATATATATGATTAGTTTTTTTTGGAAAAAGAATTCCAGCAGAGTGCTCAATTAAAAGGAAAATCCAAATTTTAAGAGCGTACTTATATTTTGTGTACAGAAAGTTGTTAGTTGAGACAGGTCATTGGTACCGTCGGTTTCAAGCCCGATAATAAGGCCCGTTTAAGGTATCCTTATCAAGCTCTCTTCAGCCAATATTCGTCTCGACGAATATTGGCTGAAGAGAGCTTGATAAGGATACCTTAAACGGGCCTTATTATCGGGCTTGAAACCGACGGTACCAATGACCTGTCTCAACTAACAACTTTCTGTACACAATATATATATATATATATATATATATATATATATATATATATATATATAACTTTGAACTGTCACGCACATACACACGCGCACACACACACACACACACACACACACACACACACACATATATATATATATATATATATATATATATATATATATATATATATATATATATAAAATTCACACAGAAGTTTGGATAATGAGTAATAGCTAAATAGAGTATTTTATCTTAAGTACAAATTTGTGGAGTGGTGTCATCCAGTGATAGAAACTTCCTTCGATTAATATGTAATGGCCGATAAGACTTACATAGAAAACACCAATGAATACTTAATCGGTAAACAAAATTAGCCAATCACTGCTGCAACATTATTTATATTTCCGGTTTAGTCTTGGCTGTAAAATCTCGTTTTCTTGCCAGTTTCTTTTTCTTACGGTTTGCTTTGGCGCTCAAATCTCGATTTAACAAAACAAACGAACGTTAAATTTTATGCTATTTAAAAATCGACGAACCTTACGAGCAATTATCCATCAAAAGAATACAACCATATTTTGTTGCAATTGTATGATCACTTTTCACGTGTCTGTGTATGTTTCTCGTACTTTCGTGACTTACACATTAGTATATTATTTTTTTGGTAAAACTTGCTCTGTTTTACGGTTCTTTTAAAAATGGAACGGATATTTAGATTTCGTTCCGTTTTAATCTTTTTTTTAATTGCGCATGCGCCCTCCCCCAAAAGCGAAAGTAATCGAAAGAATAACATTCAATAATCGTACTTTATATATATATATATATATATATATATATATATATATATATATATATATATATATATATATATATATATATATATATATATATATATATATATGTAAACAAAATTTGGTAAGACTTTTTTTTTTATTATTCAATTTTCACCCCAAACAAGGAACAGTGCCACTTTGAAGCAGGGGGCTACTACTAGGGACTTAATTAGCGGGGTCATTATGAAGGGAGAAGAGTAGAAAGATGTGTGTTAACATTACACTTGAACTTCTGCATATCATTGCAGTTGGGAAAGCAGAATCCCGGAAGGGAGTTCCAAAGACCCGCAGTTCTGGGAAAGAAACTATTGGAGTAAAAGGCTTTCTTGCACATAGGGATCTCTACTGTAAAGGGATGAGACTTAGTAGCTTGTCGGGTTTGTCGGGGGTAGTTACGTCGGGGAGGTACAAGTGTTTGCAGTTCGTCAGAGCATTCACCATTAAAGTATTTGTAGAACAGGCAGAGGGATGCAACATCTCGTCGATGGGACAGAGGCTGAAGCCTAGATGACAGTTCAGGACCTATCAGGTTGGCTTGCGGAGAACGCTGTTTTACGGTTGTATTAAAAATGTTACGGAAATTTAAATTTCGTTCCGTTTACATTCGACATGTCACCTTTTCTAGGTTTTCGGGTACGCTGACGAGGTTGGGAGGGGTGTATTTCGAAAACCGTTGTTAACATAGAGAGGTTGGGCGTGTATATTCCGAAAGCCGTTCTTAACATAGGGAGGTTGTGAGTGCTTATTCGTTGCAAGCATACCCGAAAACCTTTAAAATTGACATTTCCAATGTGAACAGTGAATTGGATTTATGTAAAAAAAAAAAAAAATTAAAAAAAAATACCAAAAAGGTATACCAAATTGACTTTTTTCGTTTAAAAATTAAATTATTTTGTTTTTGTAAATAAAATTTCATAAAAAATTATAAAAAAAATTATAAAAAAAATATATATATATATATATATTTTATCTAGTACGATTATTGAATGTTATTCTTTCGATTACTTTCGATTTTTGGAGGGCAAGTTTAAAAAAAAAAATTAAAACAGAATTAAAAAAAAATTAAAAACAGAACGAAATTGAAATTTCCGTTCCATTTTTATAAGAACCGTAAAACAGAGCGTTCTCCGCAAGTTTCATCTATTTTTTTTGTTTTGTTTTTGATAATGAGAAATTATTTATTGAATAAAACATGCAACAACAGAAAATAAAGAGAAATTTTAATAACGAAATCAAATTCTCCAGAATGCCTTCTCGTTTCTTCGTAAACAAGTAAACCATTTAAATTTTTTTAATAGATGAAAATAAAAAAAATAGTTTACTTAATTGAACTATCGAATAAATAGACATTTCCTGGCTTTAAATTTATTTCTTGTGGTGGGAAATTAAATTATTAAATATTCTGTACTTCACTGTAATTTTTTTTTTTTTGCGATTAAAGTTGTCACACTGTGATTCAAACTCACGGGTCCAAATTCACCCCCCTCCCCTAAGGCTATTTTTTTTTTTTTTATCCAAGCCAGCACAATGTTATTTGCATACTATCAGGACCCGTGTACCAGCGTTGCACGGTGGAAGTATGCCCCATCACTCAAACTGTAAAAAAAAAAAAAAAAAAAAAAAAGAACCAATTAAACTACAGTTGTTAGTGGGAGCCATTGCGGGCCCATTATAGTGGGCACTGGCGCCCGTGGACAAAATGAATGTACTGTGGTGAAGTACCGACGCATTTTTATATTAAAGAATTTAGTTTCCAAATAATCAAGTATATTTTCTTCTTTGTTCCGATGAAAAAAAAAAAAACAACTGAATTTTATTAAAAGAAATATGTAGCGTAAATAAAATTGTTGGCAAAAAAAAACAAAAAACGTTCGTTTTATTTCGTTCAATAAACTTCCGTAAAAACGCAAATATCTGCGAGCCAACCCCTTCAGTTTAGTTATGACGAAGACGTCGTTTTTTTAAAAAAGTTTTTAGAAAAAAATCTTAATGTAAAAAGCGCAAGAATTTGGAAGCTAAACTCTTCAATATATAAATACATATGAACTGCATCGGGCCAAGTGTTAGAATTTGTTCTGATGCTACACTTCACCTTTTCTGTTCTCGTTCAGTGAAGGAATAATCCTTCATGACTGAGACAATTTTTATTTTTGTTCCTATCCAGAGTCCCCCTTTTTGGGAGCTGGATTTTCCTCACATTAAAAACCGACCTCGGTGGGGAGGCAAGTAAATAGGAATATACCCAATGTACATGTAGTGTGTTTAATGGTATAAGAACTTAGTTTTCTTTATGTTTTGACGAAAAGGTAGTCGCTGACGTCGTCGTCGTCGTCGTCGTCGTTGAAGACGTCGTCGTCGTTTTTTATTTATGCTTTTAGGAAAAATCTTAATATAAAAGTCGGAAGCTAAACACCTAAATATATATTTATGTTTACTGGTGATGTTTCAAAACTACGCATTTCATATGTACTATTATGAAATGCGTAGTTTTGGAACATCACCAGTATACACGCAGTGTGTTTTATAGTAAAAGAACTCAGATTTGTTGATGCTTTCATGAAGGCGTTGTTTTTGTTTATGTGTGTAGGAAAAATCTCAATATAAAAGTCGCATATATTTGGGAGGTAGTTTTGAAACATCACCAATGTACACGCAGTATGTCTCATGGTAAACGAACTTAGACTTGTTCATGTTTTGACGAATGTTTTTGTTGCTTTTTTTTCGTGTTTAGGAAAAGATGAATGAGAATCTTATAGTGGATATCCTATTTTAAAATTTGTATTAGAATGTAAGTAAATGGGCTATTTTCAGTTCATTTAATGATTTTCTCTCTCTTGAATTGTTCAATCTTACCTATGCATTAAATGAACTTGAATCCGGGCTAAAAAATATGTCTCTTAGTGACGCTATATTATCGTTCGTTTATAAAGCGAATAACTGGATTCCGAAATATGAGAATTATCAGAGAACAGCCAATCAGAAAGGACGGAATTTGGTAAGGGAGACTGTATTATTTATGATCGGATATTGGAAAGATTATGTTATGTCTATGTATCTATGAGCCAGTTACAATAGTTGTAATTATAGTATTTGTGGAATATATAGAATTCGTCCCGGTGACAACTAGTAGTGGTGATAGGACTAATATTTAGAGAGAAAAATAAGGACTCTTTCTTCTGAAAGTGTTGCGATTGTGATAGTGGTGCTCGTCAGATGCAATGTAGCATTTTATTATCACGATTTAATTTGTCTAAAATGATGGTCGTTATTAATTTTGTATTAATTTTGTTTACAATATTATCGTGAAGTATGCGTTCGTGCTAGACATCTATATAATTTTGAGTTATTCAGATGGTCGGAGTAGTAGCAATGTTGTAAGCGGATGACGTAAATAATGGGTCAACTTATAAACAGTTGTTTGTATGCCAGTCACCATGCCAACAAAGGTTTTGATTGGATGACGAAATTATAGTTTCATTCAAAATTAGCGTTTGAAATAGTAAAAATGAGGTATTCATTTATCTTCTGCTCCTTCTACTACTATTTGCATATTCACACTCGTTTTAAAGAAAAACGTACAAAGTGCTAAGTATTTTTAATTACTACTACTAGCTCTCTAATTCCTTCTGATAAAATCAAATTAAGGCGCTTCTACACTATCGGGACGAAATTTCGGAAATCGTAATACTGAATTTCGCATGAAAACGATGGTATCTATGTTTTCTTCGTATATAATTCAGCAGAAGCGCTGGAATTTCTCTCTTTTTTATTATGTAATCAAAATTAAAAACAGAAATTAACTGCAAACAGTAAGTACGACAGTGACGTATTATGACGTAATTGAATTTCCGGTGAAACATACAAACGTATCTATCAGAAATGTATAGAAAAGTAAGAAGAAGAAGAAGAATGTGAGAAAAAGAAGGTGAAAAAAAAACAAAAAAGAAAGTAAGAAAAAGAAGAAAAAAAGAAGAAAAAGAAAAACGAGAAGAATGTGAGAACAAAGAAGAAAATGAAGAATGTAAGAAGGAAAAAAGAAAAAGAAACAAAGAAGAAAAAGAATATAAATATGTCTTTTAAACAGTAGAAAATGTATGCAATAGATTCGATTGTAGTATGAAACAACCTTTAATACGTAATGTCAAAGGCAATAACTGTTTAGGTCATTGATGTCACATTGACATTTCAAAAGATGAATGGATATTTTCGGTATCCAACCCATGCCTATCGCCACCCTTTTACGTAGATAACAAATCACTACTACTACTACTACTACTACTACTACTACTACTACTACTACTACTACTACTACTACTACTAATAATAATAATAATAATAATAATAATAATAAATGCTAACCACGTGTGTCTCTGGGTGAGATCGTTACTGGAATACTACTAATTGCCTGACATTTTACTATGAAACCCTAAGGGATTTTAGAAATTCATAAATTCTTAAAAAAAACTTGTTGGTATATGAGCGAAACGAATCGTTCATGACGCATGCTCCACAACAACCAATCAGCAAAGAAGAAAATGCCGAGACAGTTTATTGAGTTTTTGTTGGACAAATGAAGTCGAATACACATTGTCATTGTTCGAGAATATTTCATCGCAGCTAATAAGTATATTCTTGTTGAACAATTATCAGAGCACATTAATACATTTTGTGTGAGAAAAACAAAACAACAAAAACAGAACAACAAAACAAAACAAAAAAACCCACAAAAATATGTGTCAGAACTCCTTCTCACTAACGTTGCAATTCGTATCAACTTCACTTAACTGAAACCGTAATTCAGAACAGTAACTTTCAATATATCAGGATTGAATGAGGATCAACAAATGTTTCAACCTCCCACACTTTTATTGTCATCGAAATCGGTGAAATCGCCAAATTTAAAAAATTAAATCGATTAATTGCTTGTTCTAGTTAACTTCCCCCCGAAAGGAAGCTTCACATGCTTCCCGCAGTGACTTAGTCCACAATACATTGCAGTGCATATTGCACTGTAGAGAATTTACTGTTGATTGTATAAAATTATCTGTAAATAATGCTACCACTTAAAGTTTAAAATGCAAAAGTCAAGTACTATAGTTTAATCGTGCTCTAAAAAGAAACATTCATTTCGAACGCGCCTCTATCTTAAAAGTTGATTTTATAGGTTGAACCTTTCTGCTTGTGCGATAATAAACTTTCTCAAATGCACTTGTGATGTAAGGTTGTATAAAAGTGTTAACTTTGGTCAACATCGGAATTATTTTTTAATCTGATTTTTTCGATTATCGATTTTCGATACTTATCAGACGCATTCTGATACACAACCCAGCTAAAAACAATCCCAGACACATCAAGAGTTATACTCTTGCTCCACTGAACGTTCATTTCCTTTTGCATGTTTATTAGTAAGGTATATAGCTTTGAAACTATTCAGCATCAATTTTTGTAGCTATACTCATAGAGTGAATGTGGTATTATGGCGATTGACCGAGACCGATAGGTGATTATGGTAAATGGTATTGTTGGCATTCACAAGACAATGGTTTGCCTATTAATATAGTTTTATAAAGACAAGTAACCTTTTGCGATCGTCAACAAATTCAGAGCCTCTGCACAATCATGCATTTCTTTGACAAAACTCCGAATAAATAGCAACTCTTTATTAGTTTCATGATATTGCCTTGGACAATCTTATTCCATTATGAGTGTCATTTATAAGCCAAACATAGAAAACATCGGATACACTTCATCGTAGAACAGAGATCGATAAATGCATCTCACAAACCATTATATCAGTGAAGGCCTGTGAACATTTGGCGTCTTAGGCGAGCCGTTAAATGCGCGGTTTTTAGTAAGTTTCGATTGGCTTTTGAAAGAACGACATACAATATATATATAGAGAGAGACTTACATTAGATCCTCTGGGAAAATATGCAGTTTGTTCCCCCCCCCTTGGATGAAAAAGGATCACTTAATCCAAGGAAAAAAACTGTATTTTTCCTGAGTACTCCATGTAAGTCTCTGATAATTTACTTGGTATATTCATGACATCCAATGAAACACGTGCAAGACGCATTAAAACAATATGGATATGAATTAAGTGAATGCTTCCATGACTTTGGAATGTTTAATAAAGTTATATGTACTTTGAAAGTGTAAATCCATTTTTATTGAGCTTAATTATATATATATATATATATATATATATATATATATATATATATATATATATATATATATATAATAAATTCCACAGCCAAACAACGTCGCAGCCCAAAAGAACCATAAAAGTCAAAGAACCGGAAGTCCAAGACTCGAGTTTCGCCCTCATTTGGACTTCCGGTTCTTTGACTGTCATGGCTCTTGTCATGGCTCTTGTGGTCTGTGACGTTGTTTGGCTGTGGAATTTATTATATACAATTTCTCACATTCTGAAATATATATATATATATATATATATATATATATATATATATATATATATATATATATATATATATATATAACTACTTCATTTACTCACATAAAATTAATATACGAAAGTATAAATTTGTGCGTAAACTTTAAGTATTTACTTCAAAAGTGCTAGTTAGTAAGTTATAAAATATATATGGCGATTAAGCTATACTGAATATTCCGCGTTTCATCCACTCTAGGACTCTTCAGGCTTGAAATGTATCTTATATTTTTTTTAAAATGAAATGTATCTTATATTTTTTTAATTGAAATGTATCTTATATTTAAGCCTGAAGAGTCCTAGAGTGAATGAAACGCGGAATATTCAGTGTAGCTTAATTGCCATATATATTTTATAACTTACCATATATATATATATATATATATATATATATATATATATATATATATATATATATATATACAGTCCTGGTCAAAATCATAAGACCACTTAAGAAAGTAAGCGTTTACGCATATTATCGAATTTTTAATCAAACGAATGGTTGAAACCATTGCCAAAAGGGAAAATATGATGGAAAAATATGAAATCTGCTTCATTCGAAACCTTAACCCTGATCTAATAATTATTTTTTAAAAAACAAACATATATATATATATATGAAATTTATTTATACAAACATTGATGGCTACATATGTGCATACATGTTTCTGTAATCACCCGCGTTGGGGGATTACGTCTTCAGGCCAAGAATTATCGTCGATAACTTTTTCAGCTGAGTTATCGACGATAATTCTTGGCCTGAAGACGTAATCCCCCAACGCGGGTGATTACAGAAACATGTATGCACATATGTAGCCATCAATGTTTGTATAAATAAATTTCATATAACTGCTCTGTTCACTCATTGAGCACTCTTTAGTAGACACTTTAGAAAATAAATAGACAAAATGTTTTGAAACCATTTGAAAGTTCAACAACAAAAAATCATTCGATTGATCATATTTTTTGTCTTTTTATAAGTGAAATGTATCTTGTATTTTTTTAAAATTGAAATCTATCTTATATTTTTTTAAATTTAAATGTATCTTATTAACTTTTTTATAATTGAAATGTATCTTATTAACATTTTTAAAACTGAAATGTATATTATAATTTTTTATGATTTAAAATGTATCTTATTAATTTTTATAACTGAAATTTATCTTATTAATTTCGGATCGTAAAATATCCATTATCAGAGAAGGAAAGTTGTTTTTTTTCGTAAAGTATCTGTATTCTCGTGTTGCCGTATCCAGAATGTGTACTGACGTCAGTTGCACACGGGATTACTGAAAAGAACTAGTCACTGTGAGCTGTTTTTTATGGGGGTGGTGGATCATCCAAATGTTAAGAAAGTTAATGATGCTTCTTAGAACGTTTGCCAATTTTCTTGCATATATATATATATATATATATATATATATATATATATATATATATATATATATATATATATATATTTATATATATATATATTTATATATATATTTATATATATATATATATTTTATGTATTGATTTTGAGTATTTACTTCAACAGTGCTCAATACGTGAGTAGAACCAAGCAGTAAGTTATGAAAGTATATATGAGAATTTAGATACATAGAATATTTCGAGTTTTGTCAACATTTCAGGAGCTATGTTTCTGACAATGGGGTGAGAACTGTTGCTTTCTTGGTTAGACCCAATCCAGATCACACTTGACTGTTTTTTGATATTGACATAGTTTTTTTTTTAGCTGCCTACATCAAGTGACTTCAGGTTTTGTCTGAAGCGATTTCCATAGAAAAAAGAAAAGAGAAAATGGATCTATCTCAACATTATTTCGTATATATTTGAAATAGTTTTCTCAGTATTATCAGTAATTAAGCGATTTAATTAAAAAAATGATTTAATAATAAAAAAATAAACAAATTACCAAAGCCATCGTCATTATCTATGAAAGAGTTGCTCAAAATTACTTCTTCATAACTTAATTTGTTTATCTTTTAAACACGTTTCATTATATTCTTTATGGCTCAATATATGCAATAACATATGCCAAGGGATTGTGAATTTGATATTCCAATGAACTAGGGTTAATACCGCTTCAGTTCAATTCAGTTCAGTAAGAATTCGTCATGCTAAAATGCACGATTCATGTTACCGGGTCTTTTTTATATATGCAAAATATAACCAAAAGATTTATTGTTATTCTCGCTTATGGGTTAATGCTTTCATTAGCTAATGGCTGGGCTTTTCTCAAACAAAGTTTCGGCTTACTTCTTTTTCTAAGGCAAGTCAGACCTTTACAGAGCAACACTCAAAATGGACCGAGTCGCAAATTCGACCACCAATCAAACACCGCGTCTGCATCCCATATCAAATATTTTAGATTGCCAGAGGAAGGGCGAATAAGACAAGAAGTAGTAGAAGGATGGGAAGAAGGGAGGGTAAGTGTTCTGGAAAATAGAGGTAGTAGTAGTAGCAACAGCAGTAGTAGTAGTAGCAGCAGTAGTAGTAGCAGTAGTAGTAATAGTAGTAGTAGTAGTAGTAGTAGTAGTAGTAGTCGTAGGATCAATCTACTTCGCTTGTGATCGAATAAATGTTGTGGTCGAAAGCTGTACACAAGATTTGATCGACAATACATTGGTCAGATTGTACACATAAGATAGACTGACCACATCAGGTTCTTAGAACGGCTCGGTTATCATTGACAAAAGAAGGTTTATTGAAAAGACGTTTGCGATGACTTAAACATACTGTACGTCACCCACCTTGAAAATTGATAAAGAAATGTACTAACGTTGTAGCACATTTTGTATTTTTGCGAAAATGAAGAATTAATCAGTTGAAAACTTGGCTAACAACTGTGCGGTATGACCTGGAAATTACTTCCGGAGCAACGATTTATAATCCAACATTGCAGGAAGAAAAGATAGACATCATCATCCAGCCAGGCTGGAATGTGGTCATTCGGAATCATTGCAAAAAGTCAATTTAACTCACGCAGAACGATAGTTTAATAAACATACATACATACATACATACATACATAATGATTGCAACGTCTTGACAGACGAGTGCCACTCCCTCAGACATTTAAAGTGCATGAGCCCATATGCCTGAGGGAGTATCTATACAAAGATGATGTTACAGAGTCTTAGCTTTGTACGACAGCTAAGTCTCTTTCTCGGTTCAAAACGTTGAGATCCAGCAACAAGTAAGAGCAAGATAGCCAGCAACAAATTAAACTGCAGACCAGCTTAATGCGGGTAATGGTCTTCCGCTTTATGGTTTTTTAAATCAGAGATTTGCTTCTCCTAGAAAGGTTGCCTTCACAACGGCTTACGGGAGCCCTCTTCATCCCAACAAACACATACATACACACACGGTGCTAGTTGGCCGTTTACCCAGAAAAAGAGTTCATTCGCCCTTTGGAAGGTCTTGTTTTTAATCCTTGAGGGAGACTAGCCGCCCTCCTCACCAAACAAGTCTGGTGGGGGAACCAGTTTAGTCGCCGGTGACCCGACCATGAGGCAGGTAGTACTGGGTTACATGGTACCAGTAGCACATGACATGACCTGACATACATACATACATACGTACGTACGTACGTACGTACGTAATCCATACATACGTAGGTCTCTGCGATTAGGCTTTGTTATTAATGCTTAGTGACATAAGCTATAAGAAAGTAAAAGTAAAAATAATAACGCGTAAATAATACATGATCTGTACATTTTAAACATAATTTCCAAGTCTTATACGATTTCATAATTTTGCAGACACATTGTAGCGTAGCAGCAAATATTTACTACGAAGTTATTCACGCATAATTTTTATTTATTTTTTAATGGCTCAAAGTCACCCCGGATAGCCACAGTCATCTCAGCGTACGGTAGGCTTAAGGAATCTATCAATAAGGAAAATATAAAAATGAACCTTGGGTTTACATTCGACAACCTCGTATGTCTCGCTTCCTTTATTCTAGGAGTAATATTTCTGACAAAGGGAGAAGAATTACTGTTTTATGGGCCAGACTCTGTCCATCTTACACTTATCGTTGGCTGGTTTTTGATCTTGGAGTAATATTTTTTTATCTCCTTATATCAAATGGATTCAAGCCTCGTCTGCAGCGATTTCCATTAAAAAAGTTGCTAGTAGGTAAACGATGAATTTGACCCATACGCAAAATTCGCGAAGATGACGACCTATCGCGAAATTACCAGACGCTTTCAACTAGTCAATTATAAAGGCCGCAAGGCTGGTGATAATCAATATTTGAAATGCAATTCTCATTATGTATAAAATGAAGAAATAATTCAATAGACATACGCATTATTAAATATCGTACCGGAAGTGAAAGACCGGATATTAGAACTGATACAATTTTTGCTTTTTATTATTAATGAAGGACAGATTAATTCTCTAAAAAAAGTGAGTTTGGCGGGATTTCGATCAGATAAAAATCTTTGACGTTTTTATTTATATTAATTTATACAAGTTTTACCCTCCGTTGCTAATACATCAATGAGCATAAGTATGCGGAAATTAAATAAAAGAAAAATAACAAAAAGGTTTTTATTTGAGAGTAAAAGCAATTTAAGAGACGTCATCGCAATATCGATATTATATTTTCCCTCCGTTCAAAAGAATTACGAAATAAACAGACGTCATTGATTAAAAGAGATCTGTTTCTATCACGTGGATTACTTTTGTATTGTTTGGATCATTCGGACTATTGTCCTAATCTCCGGTTTTATTATATCTAAATATACGACAAATCAAAGCACGATAAATGTACGACAAGGCACAACTGCTGTTGCTGATTGCATATACGTGTAATACCCAGACCTATACGTGTAATACTCAGGCATAAATTTAGGCACAGCAAATTTAGGCAGGACAATTTACGTCACGACAAATATAGACACGACAAATTAGGTATGACAAATTTAAGCACGAAAAATGTAGGCGCAACAAATATACACGACAAATAAGGTACGAAAAATATAAGTACGACAAATTAGGTGCGACAATTTTAGGCACAATAAATATATATCCGTGGCTTAGTCATGGCTGACGAAATGAAAGCTATTACCCCCGTAGATTAAATAAAGGGTTTCGTTTGAAATTCCGCGCAGAATCACAAGTTTTACAGAAAAATTTCCGAATCCGATAAGATACACCTGAAGGAATTTAAGCGTAGGGGCATTCCAGTCAGCTATTTCTAAGATTTGATGTGAAGAGTCGAGGCACGTTGTCGCTGTCACTCGGAATAACTCTTTCTATCTTTTGGTTGTTTGTTTTATAGGAGTTTCCAAGTTCGCATCGGATTATTACATATAGGCTTGTTACTTTTGGGGTTTAAGACGATTTTCATTGGTTGAAAATACGTGGATTTAACACGTTCCTGTGAAAACTTACTTGCTTTTGGAAGTGACAAAGAGAGCGAATGTAAACGATGCAGAGAAAGGAATACGATAAGCTAATCGAGCCATTTGCTTTTTAGCGTTCGTCACAATCGTTTCGCGATTCAGTCTCCATAGAAGAAAGACAGCATCCCCTGTACATGATTCTGAACGATCTACATTGTAAAAATAGCAGTCACGTGATGATGCTTACAAATACGTCCGCATGCCCTTCACGCTTAAAATCCAAATTCATTTCTTGATCCTACGAATGCGAAGAGAAAAGCACATCATCAACTTACGCATACGCATATTAATACACCGACACTGGCAACATATTCACAATGTCTAATGAACTCACACACAAGTTTACGTACACTCTCTTATCTATATATCTATAAAAGTGAGCATGCGCGCGTATGTGTGTATGAGGACACTTCTCAACCTATATGCTCAACGAATTTTTGATCTACTGACGTGAAATTTAGTATATCGTGTATTCAGACATGTGTAAAACTTTTTAATCGGTTTTCATCCGAAAAAAGGGTTACTAAGGGATCAAAACTGAAAAATTTGTACGTGGGGGTGATCGAATTTTTATTTATCAACTCTTTCATTAATGCGTATGCGTGAATGGTGCATATGACATATTAATGTTAGCAATTAGATGGTTTGAATACACATTTGGAGAACGTGTCAAGTTGGCCTAATGATTATCGTACTTGACTTAATTTTTAGGTTTTGGTTTCGATCTCAGCTCGAGTATTTCTTTCTTTTTTTTTTTACTTAAAAAAGTGAACTGCTTAGAAAAAACACAATACTCGCGTGCACATGTCTCAGTTTTTTCTTTTTTTTTTACTTCATTTTTTTAAAAAGGAATTTAACGTTACGTTTAATACAGGGCAACACCTGGTACATCCGCTAGTATTAACTAAAACTAAGGCATCACGCTACATTCTAAAAACGAGCAAGTTTCACAGTTACAGCAATCGGTATTGGACGAAAAAGTATTCTTTCCGTTCTTTGGTTTTTCGCTTGGATCAATACGGCATTTTTGTAGTTTGCGTTGATCTTTATGCTATTATATATTTTCATTTCAGCGGATTTCGACTGTTTCCACTTCTCACATCCGCCTATCATGGCTGGCATATTTATAGAGACCGGGAAAATATATTTATATAAACTGGCAAATCGATAATTATCGAACATCTCAAGCTGAAGCTCGTTCAAAACCTATAGAATGAAGGAAAGAGTATATGATTTTTGGAGTTTGAATTAATCAAACAATCTATGACTATTTTGTATTATCTGCATCACTCGGACTAATATTCTCATTTTGGGGTTTATCCTCAAAACATTTCGGCCGATATAACCTCCAATCTTCCTAGATGTATCTTGTCGAACTCGGTAATATTCGTGTGGAATTTAGAAATCTATACGTAATTTCGGAACTGAACCCATTATTTAATCCATGGAGGCGGATAGTTCTCGTTACGTCAGCGATGAATGGGTAGAAATCTTAGGTTACATCGACAGAAACTTTGTGAAAATAAAATCTGAGATATGGTGACGATAGTTAAATGGTTAACAACAAAGACTGAAAGCCTAGGTATTCAAAGTTCGAATCCAGTTCATTTCACAAATACCTTTCATCAAACTTTAGTGAATTGTCATCATACGGACGAATCCACTATTTTTGAACAGCCAAAGGGAGATTACTTAATCAAAATTATTTTCAAGGCGTCAGTTCTAAGAAGAACACCGCTTCGCCCATGTAAAACAAATAGCGTAGTGTTCAATGCCTAAATAAAAATCATTGTTTCACATATGTGAACAAGGTAGTTCTAGTTGATTGCTATTTGTTAGTGTTGTTCTTGAATGTTGCGTTTTATTTTATTTTATTTTAATTATAAGGGAGTATAGGATATTTGAATGGGTATTTAAATGTCATCGATACCCCTTTTTATCAATTGGTGAGTCCATTATATAATATAATTGGTGACCTTGTGTCTAGAAACTTTGGAGAAGAGGTAAATAAAATAACATTCATGGTGAGAATGCTAGTTCGAACAATCAAAATAATATCAGTCATCATCTAAAAAAATCGAAACTATTACTACAGATTAGAACCGACTTCGAATTAGCAATTTTCTGTTAATTTATTTTGATCTGAATAAATACAAACTGAAATAAACGACCCATGACTAATATATAATACGGAAACCCTCGGCTTATTTTATATATATAGGTTCGGGCGAAATATGGTCTAAAATATTTCAAATTGATAAAAAAAAAACCCAAAAAAACTCACGCAACCATAATATCTTTGTGAAAACATATCAGTGAAGTTATAGACTTTAAATTTTCTGAATAGAAGTTTCTTCTATAATATAAAGCTGAACGACTATGTGTGTGCCTGGTCACGAATATGCTCCTATATGGTTGACTATTATAGAAAACTGATCACATATAATGATAGAAGATGTATCGAGACACAGGAATGGGTATGTTTGATCTGGCATAATGATCATTCATCAAAATTGTGGGTGTCTGTGTACGCGCCTGATCCACAAAGTATGGAAATAAAAAATAATAATAATAAAAAAAAGTTTACAAGTGTTTTTGATATAGATGTACATAATAATACTTTGATAAGTATGTTTTAACTTAAATAGGGATGATATAATAAAATTGTGGAGTGTGCGTTCGCGCCTGGCCTCCATAGAATGGAAATTGGCACAAACTTTAATAAAGACTTTTCATATCTATCTGCGTAAGTATACTTTGATAATTATGTTTCAGTTTGAAGAAATATGGTATAATAAAATTATGGGGTGTTCGTTCGCGCCTGACCTCCATAGAATGGAAATATATCACAAAGTTTAACAAGGTTTTTTAATATAGATCCACATAACATTGTGATGTGTTTCAGTGTGAACAGGTATGGTATAATAAATTATGAGGGTCATCTATTTTATTTTTACTTTCATCATATTTTGCTTTGATTTTGATACCCCTAAATTCGAAGCTATCTCTTTACAACCCTTCCTTTTCATAACCTATCATACTTTCATAAATCAAAGTCCATTTTCTGTAAGCTGTTTTTGAACCCAGTCAACAACGGGTACTTTTGCTAGTATATATATATATATATATATATATATATATATATATATATATATATATATATAGGACACCCCTGATAATTTTGACATCTTGATGGGTCCTTCTGACTCTGCAGAAGTTACCGATTTAGTGGGACTCTTCTTACCGAAAGAACTTAAATACCACTTTAAACATATCCAAGGGTGGGGCCTTTATAGAGATGATGCCCTTTTTACTAAAACAGCCAGGCCAAGAGAATACAACGAAACACTTAAAAAATTACATAACTTCTTTAATAACTTTGGTCTTTCTATAATTATCGAACCAAACAAAAAAACTTCAAATTTTCTAGATGTTACATTTAATCTTAACACCGAAACTCATAGCACCTATCATAAACCTAACCTTACGCTTTCATACGTCCATAAATCTTCTAACCACCCAAACTCAATTATAAAATCTATAGTATCATCCGTCTCTAGAAGAATGTCTGCTCTTTCTGCTGATAAAAAAAACTTTTAATCAAAATGCTACTTTCTTCAATAATGCCTTAAGGAACTCAGGACACAAGGAAAAGATTAAATACAACCACTATGCTCCTCCTGCAGGCCGCCTTAAATCTGTAATCGCACAGAATATGACTCGTAAGAAACCAGTTCAAATAACAAGATCTGCCGCTATCAATAACAATGAACCAGTCTACATATATAATCCAAACAAAAATACTAATCGCAGTACATCTAACCCATCCAGTCGCATCAGGAGAAAGAAAAATATTTGGTTTCATCCGCCATTTAGCGTAATTGTTAAAACTAATATACCTAAGGAATTCTTCAACATTGTACACACCTCTTTCAAATACCCACACAGATATAGTTCTATTTTCAATAAAAACTCAATCAGGATTTCTTGTTCAACAATGCCTAATTTAGCACAAAGAATCTTAACATCTAATAACAAAAAATTAAATCAGCCCAAAAAATCCCTTTCCCAACTAAACCCAAAACTAACTGTAATTGTAGTAACAAACATCTTTGCCCACTCAATAATGATTGCATCCATAAAGATATTATATATTCATGCACAATTATTGAGCTGCCATGTAACCCTCCCATAAAAGACACTAATATTTCGTCTTCAAGTTATTCTTCTTCCCAAATTAATATTAATATCAAACCTCGAGCTTTTAATAAAGTACATACATATATCGGCGCCACTTCAACATTAATTAAGAAAATAATATCAAACCACATTTCTTCTTTTAACAATCATAATTCTAATAATAACCAAGGAACTTCTCTAACCACGTTAATTAAAAAACTTAACTCTAACAATACCCCCTTCTCAATCAAATTGACTATCATAAAAAAAGTTAAGTCTTATACTCCAGTTTCTAAGTCATGTCGCCTCTGCACAACCGAAGCTATAAATATAATTACTTCCCCTCAAAGTAACAATATAATAAATTCTAAAAATGAACTGATCTCTTTCTGTAAACATAAGTCCAAATTTAATTATGTTTACAGAAAGAGATCAGTTCGTTTTTATATAACTATGTAATTTCAAAATTACCATAATTCCAAATTTAATTATAGTAATTTTGAAATTACATAGTTATTACTTTAACCTTTCAGATAGATATATAATTCTTCTTTAACTTTATCGTTTTTTCGACATACTTTCTTAATACTTTATAACTTAATAATCCTTTATTTTACTTCTTTATTTCTTCTTTGTTTGGCCGGTTTTTATCTGCAATTTCCGCCTTAGTCTTTAAATATTTCTATCTACGCACACATCTATATCCTGCATGTATATTTACTTATATTTTACTATATGCATTTACTTACATACTTACTTGCTTTATCCTGGATTTGCAGATACCGGCCATCCTCTCCCCTTAAAATCTTTTTATTTTTTATTTTTATATTTTATTATTTATTTATTTATTTTTTATTTATTTATTAATTTATTTTTTCCATTTAATGTCTTTTAACAACTCTTGCTGACATTTTCTTAAGTAATAACCTGTACATTTCAGTTGACCTATTTTTTGTCCTATATTTTTTTCGCGCCTTTTAACACTCTTTTTTTCTGGGTCATTTTGACATTTGCTTTTCTATCTTATATTTAATTCTATCACCCTTTATTTATTTATTTATTTCCTCTCTTCTTCTTCCCTGATCTTTCTTATTATGTCTCGGCAGTCGTGTGAAAAGCATATCTTATTTTTCTTTTATTAATATTATTGGAATTTTCCCCTTTTCTTTTCTTTGTACATATTTGTGAATTATTCCATGGATTTCGGCCTTTTGGATTATTTTGAACCATCTTCAAATTACGTGATTTCCTTGGATTTTACTTGTGCAAATGGAAACTCAATTAACTTTCTTGGAGTTATATTTTTGGATTTTACCGTCATTGGATTATTTATCTTCCACCAGACTATCCATTCATGTGTAATCACCTTTTCTTCACCATATTCCTTCTGCTTCACTTTTTTGTTATCAAGTAAGATCTTTGACTTACTTGTAGTTTCATTAAATACTTTTGTATGCAAAATCCGATCCCGCATTTTGCTAATTCCTACCCTCTGATGAGAAGGAAAGTATTTCTTCGGAACTCCGCGGATTAAGGACTATCCACTTATCAAGTGTTTCCTTTTCAGATTAAATATGTTTTTAACTCTTTTTCAAAGTGTTTTTTAACATGTTTTATTAACTGTTTGCTCTTATATATATATATATATATATATATATATATATATATATATATATATATATATATATATATATATATATAAAGGCTTCCTTCAGACTTTGACAGACTATGGATACCCACTGTAAGGGCGCCTGCACGTGAACTTTTTGTGGCAGGAGTTGCGCAATATCCAACCACATCCCTCCTGAGTCGACATTGTTAAATACCAGTGGCAAGTGGAGGTTCAGGACGACTGGAAACAAATGCCGAGATTAGCTGAAACCACATAAAGCATATACAGCGCCTAGAATTCTCAAATGTGTGTGTGTGTGTGTATATATATATATATATATATATATATATATATATATATATATATATATATATATATATAGTTTATATATATATATATATATATATACAAAGGGAAAATATATTGCTTATAGAAAAATATATACGGGTGCATATAGTAGGTTGACAAGAAGGTTCTTGCGGAATTTTTAATTTTATTTCAAATGATGTATTTTCAAATAAGTTTTCGTTATAATACCTTTACTTTATATATCATTTTTAAGAGCGTTTTTCACCCTATCATCGATTATTTTCCAATCGATTTAAAACAATTATGTTTTCTTTTCAGAACAAGATGAAAAAAAAAAGCAAATTCGCACAATTTTCTTATTTCAATTCAAGCTGGGCCGAAAAGTTGCTAAACCAGCTTGTGATATCAATGAAGCATTTGGTCCAGGAACCACAGCACAATGGTGGTTTAAGAAATTTCGTGGCAGCGATGAGAGTATTGAAGATGATGAGTGTAGTTTTCGGTCATCAAATGTTGACAACGATTAATTAAGAACCTTAGTCGAAGCCAATCCACGCACAACTGTTCGAAAACTTGCTTCTGAAATGGATGTAACGTATACAACGATTTTAAACCACCTGAGAGTCTTGAAAGGCAAAAAAAAACAAAAAAAACTTGATAAATGGGTGCCTCACGAATTGAACGACAACCAAAAGAAACGCCGTTATGAATTGTCATTTTCCCTTGTATACACAACAAGAACGACCTGCTTCTCAACTGGGTTGTGACTTGCGATGAAAAGTAGGTTCTTTACGGCAATCAGCGATGTTCAATCTGTGGTTAGACGTCGACAAAGCGCTACGACACTTCGCGAAGCCAGAGTTGCACCAAAAGAATATCATGCTGATTGTTTGTTTTGAATGCAGACGAAACCATCATGGCGGATAAGAACTCTCAACAAATAGATGGAATGCTTCAGAAACTTCGACAACAACACCCGGCATTAGTGAATAGAAAACGTCCAATTCTTCTCCACGATAATGCCCGACCGCACGTTGCTAAACCAATCCTACAGAAGTTAAACGAATTTGGCTACGAAACTCTGCTCTATTCGCTATACTCTCCAGTTCTCTCACCTACCGACTACCACATTTTTAAGCATCTCGATAACTTCCTTCATGAGAAATGTTTTAAAAACCTAAGCGATATCAAAAACGCCTTCAGCGACTTCATCGCCACCAGAATGCAAGATTTTTACGTTACTGGCATAAATACCCTTGTTTTGCGATACCAAAAGTGATTCTGATTCTTATGGTGCTTATTTTGATCAATAAATTTTTGTTTGAGCCGAGAAATGTTCATCTGAATTTAAAAATTAAACTTTCTTGTCAACCTGATAGATTTATTAATCAATTTGAAACAAAGGAAAACAATACAGCGTTTAGGGGTTATGAAAGCTCTTTATGCCAGGCATTTCGAAGCCTAAAGCAGGAGAGGTGCTAGGTAACAAGATAAGGATGCGACGTCTAGCAATAGACATTTAAGGAGATCTAGTATAGGTTGTATATATTAGAGGAGGAGACACGGATTTATTAAATAATTTTGGCGCTTTAAATATGCCAGAGTGGGGCTTTCGTAGGATTGAGCGATAAAGGTATGGAATACGCTTTAAGGAGTAGGTACTATATGTTATTGGATTTCATTAACTGATTAATTCATCATCATGTCACACTCCATTAAAATACTTGCAAAACAGAGGTACAATATTGTGGTGATGGAGCAGAGGTTGGAGCTTGGTTGACAATGCAGGATCTGTTAGGTTAAAGACTTTTTTTTTACCCTGTCTAAGAGTGAGAGACGTGGTAAATGCACCAGTCCAGATATGGCAACAATGCTCCATGCATGGGCGAATGATATCTTCGTAGAGATACACGATACTGCTAGGTATGAGTAGTTTTCTAGCACGGTAGAGGGAGCCTACACTATTAGCAGCAGCTTTGGCAATGTCTTCGATGTATTTGTTTCAATTCATGTTACCTCTGAATATTAAGCCGAGGAGTTTGAAGGAAGTGTCTTTAGGTAGCGTATTATTAGTCATGGCAATCGGTGGTTGAAAAGGTTTTTTTGTAATTGTCAAAGGAAAGAAGTTTAATCTTAGTAGCATTTATACCCTGATTGCGCAATAGTTTGGCGGTTATTCTCTAAGATGTTAAGCTCCGTATCGCTCGCACTGAGGATTAAACCTTCAAATCCATAAGAGGAGATTACATCGGCCGAAGCCTTATGCAAATAATATTCAAGGTGAGAACAGTAGTCCGAAGAATCTAAATAATACAAATTATCAATCCTCATCTAAAAAATTCAGAAACAAAAACTTTTTTACATAGAACTTGAAAACGATCATGTTATAGTCAGCCGGGATGCAGCCCCGCGGTATTGTGTTACACAAACGGGTAATTTTAAGAAAGAAACTTTGTTCATGAAATTGTCGTTTAGTTTTAGAGAAACGGAAATTGTTGACACTAGTCCCATTTCCGGTCTTGGTTAATCTCGTTTCCTGATGCTCCTCTAACAGTATAATCCGCCATGGTGGTTCTAGGAATTAAGAAAAATATCCGCTTGAATGTACTTCTATTTTTATAAGGTTTTGTTTTTTGTCTCTGTTCAAGTGTAAGTCACATTTTTGTTGTTGTTGTTGTTGTTGTTTTGTAAGAAAATGTATTGATCAAAAATGTATTGATCAAAAATGTATTGATCAAAAAATAGCAATACAAGAGTTTCAAAAGTAATGCATCCTATTTTATTCCGTCTAAATGGAACAGAGGGATTGCAAATTGCCTTGTTATGATGACTGATCTTATGCATTCATGACCTGGAATTTTAATCTCTCTGTTGTCGATATTGATGGTGTGAGAATCTAAGAAAGCAACGCCGCAGACTTTGCAGTATCTTAGCTTAACTTAATCGACAACCCAGAACCAAATTACCCACATGTATGGCTCACTGTTGCCGTGCTTGCAACGACGGTTTGACTATTTATGTACGACAAATGCACGACGACTGCTCTTACTGATTCTCTATTCGCGTGATATTTAGGCATGACAAATTTAGGCACAACAAATGGTGATTTTTCTTTCACTAAAAATCTTTGTAAAAAAGTAAACAAGTTTTTGTTTTCAAACTTGGGATATATTTAAAAAAAAAATGGGTTAAGCATGAAAATAATGTTCCCTTAAGGTAAAAGAAGAAAAAAAATTTGTTTACTTTTGTTAAAATCGTAAACATATTTTTATAGTACAGTAGATCCCCGGGATACGGTGGCCCTAGGATACGTTTTTTTCAGCTTACGATGTGGAATACGATGTTTTTCCGGGCCCCTGGTTACGATATTTACCCCGCGTCACGGTGTTATTTATAATGTACTTTGATTATATACATGCGTATTATATACTGTACTATATTTTGTTACTAATTTTTAATACCATATCCCGAGATTCTACTGGATGCGTTTTTTTTTTTTAAATAGTAAATGCTTGTATAAAAAAAATGACAAAAAAAGCAAATTATTTAATTCCCCCAAATATCGGCCCGGCAGTCTGAAAGAAAAAAAATTGTTTATTTTTTCTAGGATTTTAAGCGAAAAACAAAAAAAACAAAAACAAAAAAAAAAAAGCAGCATATCAATGTAAATTAAAATCCATTGCCTCTTATTGCTCTTGACATAAGAATCCCAAGTTGCTTTAATGATTTGTCTGCATCGATGCATCCGTTCAGTCCCAAGAGTAGCTGTGCAATACTCACCCACACCTCTCCTGAATCAGCACTGTTCGAGTCCAGTAGCAAGGAGAAGTTCCAGACGACTGGAAACAATGCCGAGATAAGCGGAGAGCACACACAGCACCTGAAATTCCCAAATGGTCACCCATTTTAATACTGACTAAACTCAACGTTGCTTAACTTTGATGACAGGAACCAGTGTTGATGTGATTATGAATGACGTGTCTAAATATCAAAGAATAAAGAATCAGCAGTCGTGTTTTATCGTACATTTGTCGTGCCTTAATTTGTCGTACATAATTAGTAAAACCCCTTTGCAGGGAAACTCGTAAAACTATTTGATGTCACCGTGAAGTTTTTGGTAGAAAGAACGTTGATAATCTATGAAGCAGTGACTGTGGCCAAAAAGGGGGCCATTTTGGTGAATCAAACGTTTTATGACACTTTTACTATAAGCAATAAGTATTTGGCAGCAGCCAAATACTTTCCACTGATAGTGTATATAAACACGAAGTTCAACAACAAAACAGCGTTATATATGCCTAATATATATCTATATTATATTAGCTGTATTACAGTGATTATTATTGTTTGAAGTAAAGGTATTTTTTAGTCAAAATCGATATGCTAAGCTCGCAACGACTACTAATTATATGAGACAAACATTGATATCGTCATTGACATTAAGAGATAGAAAGGGGGTATATGTATAGCAGGAGAGAGAGAAAGAGATATGTATATAAAGAGAGAGACAGCGTGGGAGGTAAAGAGAGATAAGAGAGAAAGTGGAGAGAGTAGAATTGGAGGGAAAGATAAAAAGAGAGAAAATAATAAAGCACGTGAGAAAGAAAGAGGAAAGAATAATTGGAGAGAATTAAGAAAAAACAACAATAAATACATTTTACTTTATTTAAAAATTGAAACTGATAATATCGGGTCAAGGATAGGATACACAAGTACACAGAGGTTCACATTTATTCCTGAGCGACGCCATAAGAGTATATAGCTGATGTAAAGACTGTTTATTATACAAACATTATTGGTTACATATGTGCGTACATGTTTCAGTGAAATCCCAATTCAAAGAAGATACCACTTAAGACCAAAAATAGAACGATATTGAAACTATATATATATATATATATATATATATATATATATATATATATATATATATATATATATATATATATATATATATATATATTAATGCTCAATTATAAAATGTGATAATTTTGTAGCTTTATCCTTAAGTCAACCATTTTTGGCTTAAAACCTATTGGTATATGAAAATTTACTGAATTACACGAACTCAGTATAACATAAGTCTCTCTCTCTCTCTCTCTCTCTGTCTGTCTGTCTCTCTCTCTCTCTCTCTCTCTCTCTCTCTCTCTCTCTCTATATATATATATATATATATATATATATACTAGTAGGGAGACACAAGGTTGCCCGAGATTAAATGCGGATTAACGAATGTTCCACACTCCCAATACTTTTATTGCCATCAAAATCGATCAAATAGCGCAGTTTTAAAATTAAATTGATTGATTGTCTACTCTAGTCGGGGCCCCACTGCGGTACACCGGGAGGAAGCTTTACATGCTTCCCTGCAGTGACCTAGTTCACAAATGTACTGTTCATAACTTTATGTGCATATATATATATATATATATATATATATATATATATATATATATATATATATATATATATATATTAAAAAGTTGGACTCATGTTAACCTACATCTAAACTTTCAAATGTTTAGACCCATAATCGGCGAAGAAGTTTGGTAGGGTTTGCAAAGGTCCACTCTTTCAACTTTAACCTCTTTGCAGCCAGATTTTCGCCTCAAAGCTTGCTGCATGTATGAATACCATTTATATAAATTTTCAAATGTTTAGACCAAAAATTGGCTGAATAGTTTGCTAGAGACTGCAAATGTCAAATCTTTTGAACTTTGACCCCTTGGCAGCCAAATTTTCGGCCCAAAACTGATTATGTCTGAATACACTTTATGTAAAATTTCAAATGTTTAGACCAAAAATAATAGTAATTTGGTAGAGACCGCAGAGGTCAAATTGTTTTTAACTTTGACCCTAATTTTGACCTTTATTTTTTATTGTTTTGGGCTTAAAACAAATTAAAACGTTTAATCTATGTCGAAGTAACCTACATTTAAAATTTCAAGTGTTTGAACGGAAAATTGGCGCAGGAGTTTGGTAGAGTTTTTAAATAGCAAATCGTTGAACTTTGACCACTTGACAGACAAATTTCTGGCCAAAAACGATTAAAAAGAGTTTTCCAAATCTCAATGACATTTATGTCAAATCTCGAGTCTGTAGACTGAAAATTGCCAGAGTAGTTTGGTAGGAAAGTAATAGTAATAGGAGCAAAATTCTTAAGATAAGAAAAGAGCATTAAAAATATCAGCCTAATATAAGTAGAGAAAAAAATCAAGATATTGTAGAATTAAATTTACAATATTTTATTCAAAACAAGAAATACGAAATAATGGTGAAGTTCCATGGAGTTTCAAAGAAAGACTCTTCTCCTCAGAGGAAAAAGTTAGCGAAAGGTATGTGTAGATAAGCATCTACTTTTGCTGGTTAGCTCAATTTTTGAAAACATCCGAGAAAGAAAATTGAAAGAAAAGTATAAGTTTATAGATGAAATGAAAAGGATCCATACCTATTGTTTGAAAAAAAAGATAAGAAAAAAAAACAAAACAAAAAAAAAAAAACACGTCGTGTAAAGTGCTACGTACAAACAAGAAAAAATGGCTCAAATGTCTCTTTACATTTTTGAAGTTAAAAAAAAAAGAAAAAAAAGTCCAAATGGCAGAAGAAATCCACCCAATAAATGTTACATTGACATTCATTGAGTTTCTATTATTATTTTGTTTTATTTTTTTATTTTCAAGTCTTTGTCAAAACTTCAAAAATGTAAATAGACACCGTGACCATTTTTTCTTGTTCGTACGTAGCGCAGTGTCAGAAATTTCGTGAAAATAGTGAATAATTCCACCCCATCTTTCCAAGCTTATAACTCCTCGAAAAATGTAATTCAAGCCCTAATTTTTTTTTTCAATTAAAGGAGTAAGGACCAAGGTTTTATTTAAAAAAAAAAACAAAACAAAACAATGTGTTTTTTTTTTTTTAAAAAGGTTTTAAACTTCGGACTTTACAGGTAAATTTCTAAAAAACTGATTTTTTTTTTTGTTTTAAATTTGAATATATTATTTATTGACCTTTTCTCTTCAATTTGTGATATATAAACCTATTAAACATAAATTAATTATTTACTTTTTAATAGACATTTCAAAATGAGAGGCGTAAATTATTCGACCCCCTATCTTTCTAAGCTTATAACTCCTCGAAAAATGTAATTCAAGCCCTAATTTTTTTTTCAATTAAAGGAGCAAGGACCAAGGTTTCATTAAAAAAAAAAAAAAAGACAAAAAGAAAAAATGTGTTCTTATAAAATAAGGTTTTAAACTTCGGACTTTACAGGTAAATTTCTAAAAAACTGATTTTTTTTTTTGTTTTAAATTTGAATATATTATTTATTGACCTTTTCTCTTCAATTTGTGATATATAAACCTATTAAACATAAATTAATTATTTACTTTTTAATAGACATTTCAAAATGGGGGGGGGGCGTGAAAATGGGGGGGGGCGTGAAAATGGGGGGGCGTGAATTAAAAAAAAACGTTTGTCTAAAATATTATATTCGGTTTATTGGAAAGAACATAAAATTTCACATTGACCCTGAAAATATCGTAAAAATAGAATCAATAGAAAAATTTTGATAGATTTTTAAAATTTAAAAATTTAAAAATATTGAGTTTAAAAATTGAAAAATATTGAGTTCGGAAAATTCATTACTGTTTTAAAAAAAAAATAAAAATATTTTTATTACTTTTAAAACAACTGTAATAGTTTATTTTGGAAGTATAATCCATAAAGAAAATAAATAACCCACTTTTAACAGAGAAATTACGAGATTTTTATATTGTATTCGCAGTTTCGTGTTAGGGGTGTCAAAAATTCCTACAAAAATTCTGATACTGCTAACGTAGCGCTTCTTCGCTTCGCTTAACAGACAGCACGTGTTTTTCGAACCGAATAAACATTTTACATTAAATAAAAACACTAAAATCTTATCCAGCTAGGTAGAAACATAATCTTGCCTTTAATAACGTTTATTTGTTATATATTTGTTTTTTGACTAAGTTTTCGTACCTCTGTGGATTGTAAAACAAACCCAATTTATTATTTTTTTTTGTAAAACAGTTGCTTCCAGTTTTAACTTCTTTGAGTCGTATGTATGAAGATGGAACATCACAATATTTTGGGGGAAATCTTTTCCTTCTCAAGTCTTTTTATTTCCTTTTTACAATAATTTACCCTCTGATTCAACAGTCGACAGCCGTAATCAGGTCCTCGTTATTTGTTTTACACATTGATTGCTAGCACATGTGAAAAGAAAAAAAAATGAAAATAACAAAC